>NC_081181.1:48042661-48405898 GCF_029867415.1 Vicia villosa | reverse complement strand
GGTAAGATTCAGAATGCTGCAACTAATTTTGAATTCCCAGAGTAGGATGGTGAAGAAACAAGTACAATTTCCAAAGTTGAAGAGAAAGATCATGCTTATTCTGCAGTTCAGATCCCTTGCTATCAGATGACAGAAATTATTCCTGATCAGGATGCTCCATAAATCTGTGTTGTAACTATTAGCCAGCCACCAGTTCAATTGGTGCAACAAGAGCCTGTTCTATATAATTAATCAGTTAAGTATGCCCCGCAACAACAACAAAGATATAAACAAAATCGTCGTGGGCAGAATCTGAGAAGGCCAAGAAGGGTACATGAACCAATCCCAATGCCTCATAGTCAGTTGCTCTGTCATTTACTCCGAAATTCTTTAGTGGAATTAAAACAGCTTGGGCCTCCTCCTTTTCTTTATCCTGAAGGATATGATCCCAACGCCTACTGTGAGTTCCATTCTGGGGCACCTGGCCATTCGATTGAAGATTGCAATATATTCAGAGGCACAGTTCAAAACCTCATTGATTCCAAGGCAATCTACTTCACGCCAAACGGTCTGCGCATAAATTGAATTTCCCACGCCTGAGTAGAGGTCGAGATTGCAAGATGTACCTTCTGAAGCAATAGATCCGGACGAGTCAAGTCTCTTCAATGTTGGAAATCTGTGTTTCATTCTGCATTCTCATTTGTAATTTTCTTGTTTCGTTCAGCACTTTCTCGTATGCAAAACTTGTTTGTTTTTTAATAATAATCATAATACATTGAATATTTTGTCTTGAAACAATCCATTCGCTTTTATTTTTCTTGTTGTACTCAACTCTTGTAAATAAAAAAAAGAAGCAAGTAACTCTGGAGGGAGGATGAGGAGCGTGATACCAAGAATTTCAAACGGTGCACTTTCGAATAAAACCTTGCTGATGATGTACAGGCATTGTTTTAAATCCCCAAACACCGGAGATATAAGGGAGATAGACC
The DNA here is from genome assembly GCF_029867415.1 of Vicia villosa. Taxonomy (NCBI): domain Eukaryota; kingdom Viridiplantae; phylum Streptophyta; class Magnoliopsida; order Fabales; family Fabaceae; genus Vicia; species Vicia villosa. The sequence goes on along the minus strand of NC_081181.1, from coordinate 48,404,930 downwards.
CTCGTTAACCCCTTTGTGCCTTGAAGTAGAAGTTTCGTTTCTATTTAGAAAAAAACCTTCATTTTAACCCAGGGGCAGGGAAGTGTTCGATTAATCTGACCGAGTGTTTAAAACTCATTAAGGGTATGCAGCTAAGGATACAACAATGGTTATCTGTCAAAAGGTTGAGGAATGTCAAAACCACAATGTGTATCCTTCATTCTTCAAGAGGTCAAAATATGACAATACCACAATGGCAATTCTCCATCAATCATGAAATGAGATAGTCGCAATCACTTCCAGCAAATCAAAGACAATGCAAAGTCACACGACTTGTAATATATATATATATATATATATATATAGAAAAAGGGGAGGGAAAATGATGAAAATGGTGGAAAAAAAGTGAAAGGCAAAGAAAAAAGATAATGATAAAATTGCCAGCCGAGGACAAAGTCGTGTGACTACAAGTTCAAAGAAGAAAAGGTGAGCGACTGCCATGTCCGAAAAGCCTCATTGATTCCTCAACCATACCAAAATTCCTTCGGAGGGATGAACGCTCATGTCGAGTTAATTGAACTTAGGATCGGAGAACATCACGGAGAATGGGTGGGCACCAAATATTTTTTAGCCTTAAGTCCTTCTTTCTTAAACCGCGAACCACGGCCACGTTACAACCTTCAAAAGTCCTAATTGAGGTAGGGTTTATTCGAAAGCATACTAAACGAGAGTACGGTAATCTGACTCCTACGAGGCTTGCTAAAATTTTGAGTTGGCATCATACCACCTTTCCAAAAAAAAATCGATGTTACGACATCATTTCAATAAATTTTTCTTTAAAGAAATTTCAAGACAAACATAAACTTTGCATTAGAATTATCATTCTCATAATAAACATCCTTGGCATATGAACGAGTGCATGACATCCAAGAAGATCCCATAATGAATTTCTGATAAAAAGGTGTATCTTCCCCAAGAACAAGTTGTCTTCATAACTCCGTCAAGTTGGGGGCAAAAATATCTCAAAGTGGATTACCCTAAGGAGCAGAGAAGTGGTTGAATACTCCGCTGAGTGAGAATGCAGAGGCTATCATTTCTAATAAAGACTCTGGAATGGGGGAACCACGTCCAGAGGGTTCTCCTAACCAGGGGCAGAATCCCAATGATCACAGGGGTATACAAAGATCCTATTAACTAGGGGCATCCACCCTAAGATCCAATCTACTTGGGTCGAGTCTCAAAGCAATAACACTCAGGGGCATATCTTTTACAAATCCAAAAATGGGGTAATCACTCAAGGTTCGAAGAATGTCTCAAAGTATTGAGTAATCAGGGGCTGTTACTCAAGCGTGGCCGAAACCATCTCTAAACTGTGATTGGTCAGGGGCATTATTCCATAGTTCACGACAATGGGGCATTCTATCTCGATGGCACAAATCTCTGAAAATCCTCTCGAGGCGATCTCTTCAAAAGCCCTGCAGACTGGGGCTAGACAATAGGCAGGGGCATCTCCTCCTCTTCAACTATTTGATCCAGTTAAGTTCAGGCGCAGGCTAAACAACTTGTGTATACGAAGAGAATGTCGGGAAGTCATGATCTTTATCCTCAGCAAGAATCAAGATTTAAATCCAGATGGTTGGCGTTCCTCAACAGTCAGAAGACTTCATCCTTTGAGCTCCTGATAGATATCATTGCATATCGCATTGCATCCTCCTAAAACGCATAGCATTTTCATTTAGGTAGAGCATTACCCTAAAAAAGGATTCAAATATGCATCGAAGCATAAGTCAGATTAGAGTTTTGTCAAGCACCCTTTAATTCCCCAGTTAGGCCGGTGTAACTTCTCCAAAAGAACTCTTTCTTCCTCAGGTATCCCGAGCGGTATTCCTCACATCTCTTCCTTAAATCATCTATTCTTGATTGGTGCTTTCTGCAAACTTGCTCGACCTTATGTCATTTTATCCCCTCAAATACAAATATTTTCTAAAAACCAATACAAGTACCATATTGTTCGCCTGCTTCCCGGTAACCTTACCGTTGTCAGCAATCTCACTGATTGTTCATCCCCTAAACCATACAATTTGATGTTTTCCGGTAACCCTACTGATGCCAGTAACCTTACTGAGACATTCTTTCCAATCACCTGATTGATGTTTCTCGGTAACCTTACCGATGCCAATAACCTTACTGAGATATTCTTTCCAATCACCCGATTGATGTTTTCCGGTAACCTTACCGATGCCAGTAACCTTACTGAGATTTTCTTTCCAATCACCTGATTGATGTTTTCCGGTAACCTTACCGATGCCAGTATCCTTACTGAGATATTCTTTCCAATCACCTGATTGATTTTTTCCGGTAACCTTACCGATGCCAGTAACCTTACTGAGATATCTTTCCAATCACCTAATTGATGCTTTCCGGTAACCTTACCGATGCCAGTAACCCTACTGAGTGTTTATTTTCCAATCGCCTGATTGACTTATCCCGGTAACCTTACCGATGATAGCAACCTTGCTGTTCATTTCACTCATAAAACATATACATACGCATAAGCATTATACATAAGCACTATCATACATACCCATTCGCGCACACGCATCATTTACATATGTGAACATGCATACATTTGCATTGTACAAACAACAGGATCATAGGCATACGCATGATGCATACGCATTTACAAAACAATCCTCTATACAGGTAAACTTGTCCGAACCAGGGCAAGTGATGCCTATTGGTGCAGGTGAGCTTGCTAGAACTATAGCAAGTGATCCTTTTGGGGTTATACAAACCATGAAGACTTACTAGAACTATAGTAAGTGGGGTTCATAAACTAAGAAAGCTTGCTAGCAATATAGCAAGCTGGTCACACAACTGACTGCGAGTCCTCGCTATGTAAGACTCAGGCTTTAGCAGGACAATTCTTTTTTCTCATACTCGAGCACAAGGTAAATTTAGGGGTCTTCCATTATTTAATAACTCTTCGATCCGAAAAGCGTGAGACCTGCGTATTCTCACGCCATTCAATCCAAGATAATTAAATAGGGGCAATTGTCATACCCTAAAATTTACCCGATACAATTCCCATTTTAATTTATTAAGGATGTTAAAATTAAGAGCTGTGAGGTTTAACATATCTATTGTTAAACCTGATCTTTTATAAAATCCTCTTATAGATCGGTTAAAATAAAATGAGGGTGTGGATAGCAAAACTTTTTGAATCCAATTTGTTTTTAGCCCATTTGTCTTATTTTAAGGTTTTAATCAATTAATCATGTTTTTTAGTTGGTTATTTGAATATTATTATTATCCTTTTATATTATTTGCAAAAATTTATGATTTAATCATTTTTTTAATATATTATGATTAGTATTCTTTCTCATTATTATTGTTAATTATTATTATTATTAGTATGTTAGTGTTCTTATTAACTAAATAATTAGTCTTGTAAAAAATAGAATAAATGTATATATTTGTTTGAAAAGTCCACGTTATTTTTTTTAAAAACAAAACTTTCTTTTTAATTAATTTACATCTTTCGAATAATTTTATTGAGCTAGTAATTAATTAATTAACTTAATTTAATTTAGTATTATGTTTGTATTATTCAAATTAGTTTTATTAATCAGAGTTGACCAAAGGTCAACTAGGGTTTCAAAACCCTGTTCATCGTCATCTTCAGCTAGCAGCGGCGCCGCCCCACCACCATCCACAACAAAACCCTAAACACTCGGTCCAAGCCCAGAAATCAGAATCAATCTTCAACCTAATCTAATCAAATTTTCAACAGAAAAAGGAATCAAATGATAACTTAATGAGAAATTAGATTTTTATTATCAATCAAATATTACAATCAATCTCAATATTATGAATCAAATCAACAAGAATACAAATCGAATCTATTTGTTCCTAAATTGAATCAAAGCCCTAACACTATAAAAACTAAAAGAAAAAAAAACATAAGGGGGCATTTGTTGCTGGAAAGAAAGCACTTTGCGCCGCCGCGAATACAAACGTTCTTCCTCTTCGTTACCTGCGAAACACACACACAGAGGAGAAGTTTAGAGGGAGGGAGCATACACGTTCCTGAAATTCAAGAACAAAAGGTAATCGAATCGAACTTATCTTAGGTTTTTTTTGTTTGATCGCGTGTCTGTAAATCATTTATGTTTGAATTTGGATTTGATTACGGTTTAGATTCATAGGTTAGGGGTTAGGGTTCGTGTTCTTTGGGGTTTCTGGGCTTGGTTGCGTTGAAGGTTTGAAGGTTCCGGTTGAATATCAACCGGAAACCTGGGTTCATGCGGTGGTTTCTGGGATTTGTGGTGGTTGGGTGGTGGTCTTCAGGGTGTTCTACGGTGAATTTCTGGGTTTGTAAGGAGGAGAGGGATGAGAGAGAAAGAGAGAGGGGAGGTTTAGAGAGAGAAAAAATGGAAAAATGAGAGTCGGAATGAGGGACAACTAGATATCACGTCCCAGACACGCCCGGATGAACGCCGCGTGGTCTCTCTATGGCCACTTGGCAGGCGTTGAGACGATGATCTCACGCCGCATCCATTCCATGCTCCTTCGATCAAAAGGGCGTGCACGCCATCCGATTAGAACGAATGGTCTAAATCCTGCATGCGTACCCTAACAACATACACCCTCATCACACACAGTCAAGACGGACCAAATCCTAGTGGGCTCAGCCCTTTGTTACTTACACACCCCTTAAATTGCTCCCAAACACAAAATGCACCCCCTATACAAAACTAAAAAATAAAACTTAATTAATTAATTTTGTGAAATTTTAATTGTTTAATTGTTTGTTTTCTTTTGATGATCTAATCTAATTTTCTCCCCGAACCGACTATACCTATTAGTCGCAGTAGGCGAGAAATAATTTTGATCAATTTAATTTATTTGTTAATATAAATTTAATTAATTATGATTTAATTCTCTCCTCGACCCCACTAAATCTATTAGTCGCAATGACGAGAGATAAAATAATAAAACCCACAACTTGATTACAAATTTTAAAATACATTTAATTTGCTGCCCGCGACGATCGAATATATCGGTCAGAGTAACCAGCGATACCCCGCAATCCGTTAACTATAATGATCAAATCTATTGATCATCGCATCTAATGTTGACATATCAAATCAGGGTTGTACGCCAAACTTCAAACCACTTTCATCTTCAAATCAAATTCAAAACTACGATAGGCCACTCAAAAAGCCTTTAAAACAATTTCAAACCATATCATATTCTAATTCTAATTCTAAGGCGTACAATCCTGTGCCCGAACTACGTTGACTCTGATTCTCCCTAAGGAGATACGTAGGCACTTGGATAACCAAGGCGAGTCCCCTTCCTCAAAATTCTAATCAAGTTCAAATCTTGCCATTCACCCTATATAACTTTCTGTCACCTTTCTTTATGTTAGCCATAAAACTTGACCATTAGATTCAAAGCCATAGGAAAGGTTGGAGGGTGCCTAACACCTTCCCTCTACCTGATTATAATAATCTTACCCCGATCTCTTAACTGCGTAGGGTTTCCTATTCGCCCTAGTAGAATAGGCGGCGACTCTAGAATCATATTTTTAGGGCAGGTTGCTACATCTGGTAAGAGAGAACTCAGATGTCATGTACGATGTCCTGACATCTAATCTGACATTTTGAAACAAATAAGGTAGGAATACAAATAACAGTGCAGAAAATAAATAACACACAAAATTGTTCACCCAGTTCGGTTCAACCAACCTACTCTGGGGGCTACTAAGCCAGGGACGAAGTCCACTATTAGCAGTATCAATTCAGAGCTAAACTCCCCTGTTTACAACTCCTAACTTAATCACTACCCAATGACCCTTCTACCTAGGTCCTCCCTAGATATGAGAAACCCCTCTCACTCCCAATCATCACAATGATGTCTAGCAGTCAACAACTCAACCACTGCATTGAAGGCCTAATTTCCAACATTCTAAGCACACAAACAATCATAACTTATAGTTACTTTCAAAGCTTCCTCCAAGAACAATACTGCACTCATTGCTTCACAGCTTATGAGTGAGTAAAATAAACCTCTTGCCTACAGGCTTCGAGGCACAAATCAGTGACCATCCCAGAATCCAGGTGGTTCACTTACATGGGTAACCCTAAAGACTACATCTTTCTAAAACCGGCTAGCTTCTCAAAACATGGTGACCTTCCCACAACTCGAGAGGTTCACTCTACAGACTCAACCCTTAAAAACTGCATTATTAAAATTACGGCTGGTGCTAAACTTTGGTTACAAAGCTTCTATTTATAACCTATTCCCAATTGGGTTTGGGCTTTCAAATCTTAACAAACTGACATAACAAACTGTTGCTAAAATTGCTCCACAATATAAGCTCCAAGATATTCTCCACAAATATCTCCAAAAAATATGCTCCAAGTAACACCAATAAGTTGTTACACTTTTGAAACAGATTCTCCTATAAAATCTTTCCACATTTAGTTTCCTAAATGTTCTCCTTGATCTCCTTAGATATAGCTCCACATAGGATTCAATGTTTTAGGAATATTCTGTGTCTATTATAACAGAATCCAAACTGTCAGCATAAATCTGATGTCACGACATCTTCTTCGACATGTTGTTCCAGATGTTGAAACATTTCAACACAATATGTTTCTCCATTAAATAGAACTTCCACCCACTTTCTCTTACAAGTTATAATTCTATTTATCCTATTGTTGCTAAATTATTTTTACTAAACATAAAGCCAATCCTCAAAAGCACTAACAATCTCCCCCTTTGGCTTATTTTGGCTAAAACTAATTTACATAACCTTTGTATTACAAAAGCATAAAAATACAAGGGTTTAAACATTACAATTCAGTAGCAGCAATATTGAAGTCTTCAGTAGTCACTGTTTATGATATTTCAAACTTTACAAGTGACAGTCTTCAGTCTTCTTTTATGATGTTGAAACATCATACTAAGACATCTTTTTGGCAGGTCCAACTCCAATGTTCTCTCTCTCTTTTAAGGATCCCACAGATCACAAAAAGTTTCTCCCCCTTAAAAGTTGCTCTTCATAGATAACATAACATAACCACTTCTCCCCCTTTTTAGCCATAATAAGACAAAGGCTTTGTTGAAGGAGAATTCACTATAGCATAGGAAGCATAACATCATAGATATCATCTTCACATAGAAGGAGAAAACTGAGGCCATGATGCACATGAGGAAGAAAATACTAAATGCTCCCCCTTAAACTGAGAACTATGCTACGACACAAATTGACACAACATCCTCTTTTAGAGTATAAGAGGATACTCATTAACGGAAATTTAAATACTTGGATTATCCATTTACATACATAAAAAACTAGACCTCTATATTGGATAATTTAGAACACAAGACAGTCAGTGTTCATGACTTTAGAATGATTCAATAACTTGGACTATCCATAGAGACAACAGACCTCTATAGAATGACTTAGAACACAAGAAACAATTTGTGTTCATGACTTGAAATAAGACTCTAAAATTGAAAAAAAAATATCTTTACAAAACAACTGCAAAGAATGACCTCAGACTTAACAATGTCTGAAAACTACCCTTATACCCTATACTTGTCACAATTTGACAAACATAACCTAGACTCTAGACTTAACTCATCTCCAAAAGAAGAACATGAGAGACTCAAAAGAATGAAACGGAAAAGACTCTAGAAACCTGAGCAATTTAAACAACATACCTGGACTTTAACAAATGTCTTGATCAAGAGATGTTATTTGAAAAAGAACTGCATCAGGTGGACTTGTGCAATGGTTGGAATATGCACTATATCAGAACAAGTGATATACACCATCAATACATGTTTTTAGATGTTAATCCAAAGAATGATCCTTGATAGTTTTCAAGGATAAAACATGTCTTGAGTTATGTTCTGACATCTTGTATGACATTGTTCTTCTGGCTTAAGGATTAGTCTTTAAGAGACTTTCCATTTAATTAGAAGTAGAATAACATTGTCCTTGTTGATCTTCATACTCTCTTACTCCCCCTGAGATATACAAATTTAGGACATCTTTGATGTTCGTCCTTGAATCATCCTTCATTTGGAATTTTTCACAGTTTCCAAATTTAGAATCTTCAGTTTGCTTCCTACACAAGATTCAGATTGCCACACTCTGCAACTTGTAATAGAAGAAACTATAATTGTATAACCATAAATCAATCTTCAGCAGATAAGTTTGAACCTTATCTCTTTGGTGTCTTCAACAGTAGTGATGATGTATTTTCATGTAGAGCTTTCTCTTCATCACATACTTCTTCTCTTCATACAGTTATTGCAATTATCCAGCTCCCATCAAGATATTTTACAATATCAGTATGCTTCACCAGATACCATTGCCAAACTTCCTAAACTTGTGAAGATAACAGTGAACATTGTCGCACGCTCACGAATAATGAACAGAGTCGCCACCAATATATTTATCCCATAAGGGAAAGGAATATCAGAAAACCTAACAAAGAAAGGAACAGGGTCTTGCGACCAGAGAATCTAGGTACGGGAGTCGGTTACGCGAGGGGAAGGTGCTAGCACCCCTCACACCCATCGTACTCGATGGTATCCACCTATGTTTGTTTCTATCTAAAGGGTGTGTATCTATGTCTATGATCTAAATGTGAATGAATGCAAAATGTAGGGAAAATAAAGAATTGTACTCGCACGGGCCCTACCCCGCTGCCTACGTATCCTTTTCAAGAATCAGAGTTACCGTAGCTCGGCTCAAGATTTTCTGTTTGTTTTGTTGTTTTTTAGTTGGGTGGAGTTAACGTTCGCGCTCTTGCATAAGGGATCGCCTACGATGCGTTCGAGCGGAAATAACAGTGCCCTTAGGTGCCAACGAGGCAAAGGAAAAAGAAATGATTGGTTTGTGTCTTTTAGGGTAGATGGGTGATGAACAGTTCCCAATACCGGGCCACTCATCACTTTCTCTACTTTGTTTTAATTTGAACCATTGTTAGGTGTTTTAAGTGTTTTTGGTTGGGTATTTTTTTAAGGGGAATTTGTTTGCGATTCGAATCACATAAAAGTGTATAATGGTAGAGAAACAGATTAGGGAATGGATCCCACTCATCTCTCTTCCATTATATAGTGTTCGAGGAACAGATTAGGGAATGAATCCCACTCATTTCTCTCCCACTAGGCGATTAAGAAACAGATTAGGGAATAAATCCCACTCATTTCTTACAGCGATCGAGAAACAGATTAGGGAATGAATCCCACTCATTTCTCTCCCACTAAGTGATTAAGAAACAGATTAGGGAATAGATCCCACTCGTTTCTCTCACTATTAGTAATGTGTGATTCGCATCTTTTAGTTATTAAGTATTTTAAAAGTTGAAAGAAAAAAGAATGCAAGAAGGGAACTAATCCTATGTTCTAATCTAAGTTGTCTAATTCCTATTTGTGTACAAAAGCAGTCTAAATCTAAAGTTATGTTGACATGGTGATTAAATTCTAAAAGGAGAATTAAAATGGTATCACAAATAGGCCTAAAATAAGGCCGAAAATACAAGCAATAAAATCAAACAAGAATCATACAAAAATAATATGGAAATAGCACAAAACAATTCAAGCATTAATGCAAAATTAAACTAAAAAACTACTATTTTTTTTGGCATTTTATGAAGGATTTTAAATGTCAAAATTAGCCTAAAAAATCTACTATTTTTATGAGCCTTTTTTATGTGGGAAATTACCTAAAAATCTAAACAAAATGATGATTTTATTACCTACAACAAATGAGAAGAAACTAAGTAAAAGCTAATTCTAATCATCTAAAAACTTGAATCAGGGGGTTTACTGTGAAAATAGCAGTAGCATAATTACTTAGACACAGGGCCCAAACAGCGAAGAGCCCAAAGGCATTTTTGTTCAACTGTGGCAGCAAAAAAAAATTGAGTAATGGGCTCAGAGGGAGGTGCACACATCAAATCGTGTGAAGGTCCAAGGAATTTGTTTTGGTTCAGATTGTATTTCCTCATCAGATTTTACATTCCAATTAATTTTAAGTATCAGACTTATTCACATTGAAACCTAATTAAACCTTCATTAACAACAATTAATCTAGATCCTATGTTTACCAATCAAGTTTAATTCACCTCTATTCAATTAAAACTATAGACTAAAAAAAATTCAATTAACTATAGAAAAAAATATTAGAAAGGGGAAGAATTAGGGTTACGTGTTTTGTGGCCTTTGAAATCAAATCCCCTTCTTCCTTCGGACCAAGCGGCGACGGCGCCTCTCTCCCCGTCTTGCAATTACCGGCCACCAGGAGCCACCGTATCCATCCTCGAAATTCGAATCCAAACTCTATCTTATCTCTAACCCTCAACACGATTGTTCTGAATCGGAATAGAAGGTGCTTTTGGTTAGTCGTTATGACTCGAGGACGACGATGCGCTCAAGATGCTTCAGAAGAGCGCTCCCACTATCAGGTGATCCTCATCTTTCTATGTCTTCTCCGATACACGCTATTCCTCTACTCCTATTCTTCTTCTCCTTCTTTTGTTCTGTTTTTTTGAATTCGCTTCTGTGTTGTGATGTTGCTCTGCGCGTGATTAATATGGCATCGAGTTGCTGTTTGTTGTGTTTCGAGATTGACGTGAGTGGAGAGTAGAGTGTAGAGGATGATGATGCTTAGAGGTGGTGAGGTTGCGGTGAGGTGAGGATTGAAGGCCAAGCTCAACCGTTCAGAGCTTCCATTGATGAAGTTCTGACGGTTATGGATTCCTGAGCTTTAGTGTGGGGTGAGGAAGATGAAGATTGAGAGAGAATGGCTTGGTAAAGAGAGGAAGAGAGTGAAAGTGCTTGAAGGTGATGCGTGTGGGTAATGAGTGAAGCAGGGTGAAAGAAGTGGTGAGAGTGTGAAATGGCTTGTGTTGTGAAAAAGTGGTTGAAGGTTCAGAGATGGGAGAATGAGAGTGAAGAAGACCTTGATCAGAGTGTGAAGGTGAGTTATATAGATTGAGGATGGGAGAGATTCAGTTGGAGAAGAGAACTGAGAGTTGTTAGATTGAGGGAGGAAGTTATGAGATTGGAGGGTGGTGATTGAAGCTGAGATGGCAATGCGGTTATTGTTAGTTAATTCTGTTTTTGATGGCTGAGTGTTAGTAACTGATTCTGTTAGGTTAGTTTTTGAAACAGTTAGCTGAGTTGGCAAATCGGTTACATGGATGTTAGTTTTCTGTTTTGAGTTTGTTATAGGTTGGTAGTTAGTTGTAACAAACCTTTTTTCTGTTATAACTATTAGGGTAGTTATATGATTGTTAGCGACAGTTAGGATGGGTAGTTATAGGAATGGTTAGAGAATTTGAATGAAAGTTATGAGATGGTTAGGGAGGTTAAGTGAAATGGGTTAATTGTTGACTATGTTATAGGTTTGTTATGGTGTGTTAGAGTTCTGATTTGGTAGTTTGGTAAGAAGAGTTAGGACTGATTTGAGATATTATGTAGTTTGGAGAATGGTTTGAAATTGTGAATGGATTGAATTACTCGAATCTGTTCTTCTGTAGAATGATGTGAAGCTGTATGTGCATGAATTTTGTTTGTCAATGGAGCTGAACTTTGGTTTATATATATACAATGCAGGGACTGGTTTATTTGAAGGGTAGGTTATGTTGTGAACTGATATGTATGTTTAATGAAGCAAGTTTTGGAAGCTTTTTGTTTGTGAGGTTGTTATGGCTGGATGTTAATATGTGGGGCTGTTTGGTTTAGGAATTTGAACACTGTTATTCCACCTCTGTGCTGATGTGAATTATGAATTGGTTTTGTCCTGATGCAGGTGGATTCATCTTTGAGAACCCTCATTGATTCTTGGAGCAAGCAGTAGAGATACAATAACCTGGCAGCTTGTAGTCCTAGAGTGAAGTGTCGACACAGGCTCCTTAGATGCTTAAGGCTCAAGAGTATATAAACTGTATTATTTGAAATTTTGTATTGAATTCAAGTGTATCTCAAATACAAGGCTATTGCAATTTCTTTGACATGTGTTTTAGTGGTTGTAACTGTCAGAATTATTGAGCTGAAGGTGAAAATGTATAGTAGTTAGTTATTAGAACTTATGTGGATTTGAACTCTATTTTATTTTGAATGCTGCAGGGATCTTGTTGAACTTTGTTATGTCTTGGTTCTGATGCTTCAATTGTGTTTTGTATGCATGTATGTTGGAGCTTTCAACGAAGCAGTTTAGAGCCTGCCTGAGGATGAAGGTACCATGAAGTGTAGTCATGAAGCAAGGCATAATGTGTGAAGCACACTTGGAATCTGAAGCAATGTACTTTGGGCCACTACAGAGTTAAGATGGATTAGTCATTATGGTCAAGGGTATGTTGACTTTGGTCAACTGTTTGACCAAAAAGTCAATAGTTGACCAAAAGTCAACTATGAGTGAAATGTGTCCTTTTTGTATTTTTAAATGTAATTCCAACTTTTGTAGAATACTCTTGAATTTGTAATGGATTTTGACTTTTGAAATACAACTTTGACTCTTTGTGCCCCAGTTTGAATCTTGAACTTTCCCTCCATCATGCTTCACTCGAAATTTCAATCTTCGTATTCTTTGTAGTGGCATATCTTCCTCATCTTACAAACTTGAATTGAAAACAGTGATGATGTTTGTGACTTGAACCCCTGACACTCGAATCAAACTGACGATGAATTAATGCCTTACAACTTGTATACTGAGAAACCAAGTGAAAATTCTTCTTTTGTGATCTTAAGTCATCAACCTTCAAATCAATTTTTTTATGAACTCTTTACCCAAACTTTGATGAAGTAACTTGCATTATAGGCCACGAGAATCGAACCGAAGGACATGCTTCGAACCATAGAGAAAATCCTGTTTCATATGCCTTGTAGCATGACTTATTACTCACTTCATAAGCCCCATATAACATTAGACTTTAAACGAAATAGCCTCAGTTGATGAATGTCAATAAGTCCAATCATGATGAATGAGAAACCTCAATCCCTTTGCCTTAGGTGCACATTGCTGAAGAAAAAGTAACTTGAGATGCTTGAGAGGGAACAAACCCTAGCTCCTAAGATCCTCAATTGAACCCCTCAATTCAGCAATCAAATGCCCAAAGATTAAACAGATGAATCAAGCTGGAGAGGAGTAGAAACCCTAATTTTAAAGATCCTTGATCTCAAGCCAAATTTATTGATTAATGAACGCATGAGTCATGTTAATGTCCTAATGGAGATATGCACATGAATGAAAAGCCTAAGCCAGATGAAAGTAAAAGGGTAGGACAAATTTGGGGTATGACAAACATTAATAATTAGTTCACACTAGTTTTTGAATACACAACTGGAACTTGTATTCGGGCTTCTCATCTAATAAGTACTAAGTCTCCCGTCAAAGTACTCATTAGTTACTCAGTAAGATTTACTACTCACACTAGTTCATCTTTGTCATACCCCAAAATTTGCCCATGCTATTCAAAACACAAAACTCCAAAACACAGTCTCCTACACAGAAACTCTAAACTAGGGTTTGACTAATTCAAGGGAAAATCATTGAATCAATGGCTCAAGGTGGTTCAATAAGGTCCCTAATATCCCAAAGTATCTCCATATAAAGTTTCAAGTCAAACAGAACAAGTTGGTCCCTCAAATCATGATTAGGACAACAGTCGATCCCCAAGGGCAAAATAGTCATTTCAAGTCCAAATACAGTCAAAGTTCAAGATACTTGGTCAACAATATCCTCATAACCCTAAAATCATCATTTGATTAAGGGTTGATCATGATGATACAAGAAAAGATCAGAAAAGTCAAAAGTTAAAGGTTACTATTTTGGGCATGAACTGAAAAAGTCAACCAAACTTTGAAAATTCATCAAATATTCATACTTCATCAGAAAAATTCCCACCAAAGCCCATTTTGAAGGGAATTCATTCCTCTATCCAATGGGCCAAGAATCAGAGCTCATAGGTGAATGGTTTAAGAGATATGGCTTCATACATTATAGGTCCTTTTCAAAAGTCAACAAAAAGACACTTTTTTCAAAAGGACACACAAGGAGCATGGAAAATGATTTTGATATGAGACCAAAGACACTGGTTAGAGGACTCTCTAAGGTTTCTAAAAAGTCTTATAACACTTCCATACCTCAAAAAATGAGAGAGATAGGCCTTGTTAAAGTTGGACTATTTTGGAAAGGAAAATGTGAAAGAATTGAATACTTTTTGCAAAAGGGCCCAAGTTCTCTTGACCCAATCTTACTACACAAGTCATCCAAGGCCCAAAACCTTTTCCCACGAAATTATAAGTTTTATTTGATTTATTATGAATTTTTAATTCATTTAAAAAGGATTAAAATCAAATAAATTAAAGAGAAAATCAAATATTTGTATAAGATATGATTTGGATCTATTTTTATCATGAAATATGTCCCATATCCAATGTAATTTCGTGCAAATATGATTGGGAGAAGATTGAGTCAATATCGGCCATAATTGGAAATTTCTAAAGCATATTTTCAATCAAATTTCTCAAACTTGCAATTCAAGATTCAAGAAGATTTGGTCAGGTTTTAGTTGCCCTAATCCTTCTGGTATATATATACAAGCTATTCAGATCATAAGGGGAGGAATTTCTGCCTCCAATAATCAGGTTCAAGTTCTTAAAATTCAAGAAAACTTCAAAACTCGATTTCAGAATTTGGAGTGGATTCACGGAACTTAGAAGGCATTAACACGTTCTTGGACTGTCATTGGTCGTTCTCCAATCATCAGCAGGATCTGAAGCGCCCAGAATCGTCTTCAAATTCCCCACGGTTTGCACACTCTTACTTTGATTCGATTTCATTGATTCTTGCATTCTAAACGAATTTTAGTTACATATTCATGTTTAGCATGGCATAATGTTTGAATCTGGAAGTTTAATTGTGTTTTTGTTCCGATATAAAGAGATCCACCATGGCTAGGGTTCTAAGCTTTTGAATTGGGGCCTTTTGGAATAGACACAATTAGCCCAAATTGATGGTTCCATAATGCTCAGAATACGATTTCTAATTGAAACCTGTTTCTATTTGAGGTGTATCGTTTGTGTTTCGTGAGGTTTGTGTTTGCAGGAATCAGCTTTGAAAAATTTCGCAGCAAAGGTGCATCTGATTCGTAGCAAAAAGTACAGGTCTTCAACGAAGAAGACAACTCCAAGGCGCGTGATTTCCTGTTTAAATTTGAACTTAATTATGTTTCATATGTATTGTTTTGCGTTGGCATGGTGAACAGCAATTGAGATTTGGCGTAATGGGAAGAAGCGCGCGCGTAAGGTCTATACACCGCAAGGGCAGGGGTTCGATCCCTGCCTCTTGCGTATTGTTTTGCTTAATTTCCAGGTTAACATTGTTTAGGGATCCAGTGCACGCAGGACACACAAGAACATGATGCACCTTCACAGTGTTAACCTTCTGATTGCTGCGCCTTTCCATCCAACGCATCAGAACACGCGGGAATACTATGGATCTCCAGGGACCTGCCACACCCAATCACAGCTAAGAAAATCTTATTTTTTTTATTATTATTTTTAATTACATGAACTAGTCTTAATTATATATATTATTTGTTAAAATTCTTTTAAAAAAAAAAAAAGCAAAACAAATTCTTCTTTTTTTTTTTTTTTTTTTTTTTACTTCTCTATTTTTTTTAAAACATAATAAAAAATACTTATTTTATTTTAATTCAATAATTTGTTTTTTTTATTGTTTTAAATTAATTTAGTTTGTTTAAATCATTTGTTTAATTTGTTAATTAACTTTTATTCATCGATTAAAATGCCTTGGAATTAAATTTTTTTAATCGAAACCTTATTTTCATCGATTTAATTAATTAGGTTGAAAAACCAATAATTAATTAAATTGATTTTATTTATTCTATTAACCAGGGTTAACTTATACCCTGATTAGGGTTTACGAGAATTTGCCCTACACTGAAAATACATATTTTCTCCTCCTTTTCAGGATTGATTTTCAGCTGCCTTCCGATTGTGCGCCACGCCTTTTACGAAGCTAAGTCCCGACTCTATTTTATTATTTAAATTTTTATTGGCACTATAAAATTGTTATTAGGACTAAAAGCCTCAAAAGTCAATGGACTCTTCCTATACTCACTTTCTTCTTCTGCCTTTGCCTTTTCAGGGTTAACCCCGAGGATTCCCGCTAACCACATCAGATCAAATACAAAGCTAAGTACCCTCCTTTGTTTTTACTATTATTTTTTATATTTATTTATTCTTTATTTTTAGGGTTAATCCCTTCGCCCTCGAATCTGATAATACACTCACGCCTTATTTGTTTCTTTGCTCATTCCTAATGGTCAGAGTCGATGCTGCTGGCAAACCTTGCCCTCAACCCTGTCAGGCAAATGCCAAGCTAAGTACCTTATCTCTATTTCTACTTTTAATTTATTATTCTATTTTCTTTGTGGTTAGTGAAGTTTGCCTTCGAACCGACAATGCACTCACCCCCTTTTTTTTTTTTGTTTGCCATGTTTCTTTCTTTCAGGGTTCGCCAATTGCCAAAGCTCGAATAGTCGGTAACCCTAAAACCTCGACCCTATTTAATTATTACTTGTTCAGACCTATTATTTTGTATCCGCTGGTTACAAATCCCCTCTCCTCCGCTGGTTTCATTTTCCCCTTCCCTTTATTGCTTTATAACTGCGTGGTTAGTAATTTAGGGAGTGCAACTCGTTAATTGAATTAGAATAACTAATTAAAAGATAAATATCTGAATTGAATCACGTGATTGGTGCACACACGCACGCTTTTTGGGTAGCCCTCTCTGTTGCCTGTTGCCTTGTTGCCTGTTGCCTTCGTGTTTTTGCAGAGTAAGCCACGTCCCTCGAATTCGAAGATACCTCAGCCATGTTGCCTCGATAAAAAAGGTCACGACTCTGAATGATGCTGCCTTCGATACACAAATGACCTCGACCCTCGGAAGTTGCCTACGGAAAAAGGCTGAGGTATCTTCTGGCTGCCTACGAAATGGCTTATTCTGATCCTTGCCTTAGACTACCTGCCCTTCTATGGCATGGGACAGTCTTATGGCAAAGGATGCTTCGATGACCCTTCAACCTCCAAACGAAAGGCTTCCTGCCCTCTTATGGCAAGGATTGACCCTTTCATTCTGAAAGGCTAAAAAGAGACCTATCATCTGAGTTTAAGGTAATTGCCCCTAATTGCCTTGCAATGCTCAAACCTTTTTATTATATTCTTTCTCATAATTTTTCAAAAGGGCAACGCTTATTCACAAGCTAAAGTCCCTATCTCTTTCATCTACATTTTCTAAACAAACGAGCAAGCAAAGCAATTAAGAGCCCATGGAAAACCATGGATGCAAAGGGTGCCTTACACCTTCCCTTTGCATAAATTACCCCCCGAACTCAGTTTTTCTTAAAAGGTTTTTTTTCTGTTTCTTTTTGCCTTTCTGAATTTGTTTGGATAAAATAAAAGTCGGTGGCGACTCTTGCTTACCGCGACATTTCGATCGATAAAAAGTCAGTTCACCGTATTACAGAACTGGCGACTCTGCTGGGGATAATTTTCTTATAAAAGAGGGGTTACCTTAAAAGTTTAGGATTCACTTAAATGTTTTCTATTGTTTGTTTTGCTTGCTTTACTTTTGCAGGGCTGTTTTGGGTATTCTGCTGTGTGAAAGGTCCTACACCCGGATCTAGTGTACCTTAAGTATGTGGCATGAGACCAGGGAGGCTGTACGACATGTATTGTTACGGTTGAACTGGTGGCCACCGTTAGTGCGACGCTTTGGTTTGTCCTGATGGCCCTTGAATCTGATCGAGGAGACATTTGGCTACCGCGTGGTGTCATGAGCACTAATTCGCCCTTAGAACCTTAGTCGAACTTGACTTTGGCTTATAAGAAGTAGCGAGATGGCTGGCTTCGGATTCCTGACTGAAGCCGGTTGATACTCGATGCTACACTCATTGAGATTGGACTCAAGGGATGCTTTTGGCTGGCCGATTGAGTGCTATGTTGAGACAATGCCCACGAGAAAGATCAGGGATATGAGCACCATAGAACCTGGTTACTTTTTAGGACAGGTTGAACCAACTAAACGAAAGGAAGAAGGGTATATACCTATGAACTTCATGCAAGCCTACCCTTAAGGCAATTGTGTGACTTGTTTGTGTTTGTTATCTACTTGGCATCATAACATCATAACATCATAACATCATGACATATCATAACCACTAACAAATTTCAAGGACCGAGAAATTTATATTTACACTATTTTGTAGGACATGGCTTTTTCTACCAGAGATTATGTACGACTCAACTTTGTAGGGATACCTTCTGAGCTTAAGGAGCTCGCCTTGGAAGTCCCTGGAGACTCTAAGTTTGCTGAAAGACATGGTTATCTTCTTCGACTGGTCACCTCTCAATTTGAAGAAGATATGATGAGAGTCTTATGCCAATTCTTTGATCCCGAGCATCATTGCTTCACTTTTCCGGATTATCAGTTGGTACCTACTTTGGAGGAGTTCTCAAACTTACTTGGTGTACCTATATCTAAGCATCTGCCCTTTACTGGATTGGAAAGCACTCCGAAACTCGAGACTATTGCTGCTGCACTTCACCTAAAGAGATCAGACATCGCCTCCAACTGGGACACCAAGAATGGAGTAGAAGGTCTCTCAGCCAAATTCTTATTTGGAAAAGCTCGACAATTTCTGAAGGCCATGAGCTACCATGCTTTTGAAGATGTTTTGGCTTTATTAATATATAGTTTGGTTTTGTTTCCTAATCCTGATCAGTTCATTGATGTGCACGCAATCAAGATTTTTCTGACTCACAACCCCGTGCCTACGCTACTTGGAGATATTCTACATTCCCTTCACTCTCGTGTCATGAAGAAGCGAGGGACTCTTATGTGTTGCACACCCTTGCTGGCTAGGTGGTTTATTTCGCACCTTCCACGCTTAGTAGTCAGAAACGATCAAAAGATGCAATGGTCTCGAAGAATCATGTCACTTTCTCACTCAGATATCCGTTGGCATGTTATGTCTCAAGAGTACGTCACTATCATCGATCATTGTGGGAAATTCCCTAATGTGCCTCTCCTTGGCATTAGAGGAGGAATCACCTACAATCCTTCATTAGCTCTACGACAATTTGGTTATGCTCGAAGGGATGGTCCTCATCACTTGCTCATTGAAGGGGTTGTTTTCAACTATGAAGAAGATGTTCGTAATCAACGCCAAGAGTTCATACGCGCTTGGAACAAGGTGTACAGGGTGGATAGCAAAAGTTGGGGGCAAAAGAGCTCCCTTCCCTCGGAACCCTATCTTAGATGGGTACGCACTCGCGCTCAACGTTTTGTCATGCCATATCCTTATGTTAGACCTGTGATTGTTGAACCTGAATGTGAAGAAAAGGTTCCTTTGGTTGTTCTCCATCCAGACATGCCCACTGATCTAGAAGAATTACAAAAGTCATGGGTTCAATTGAAAGAAGAAAGGGATACTTTTGAGGCTCAATTCCGCGCCAAAGAGAAACAAGTGTTAGAACTCACAAGGCTACTTCAAGCAGAACAGAACGTCAACAACTTCATCGGATCAAAGAGGAAGCGTCCATGGGAAGCTTGAAGAAATTCTAGTTTATTGTTATTATTATTCCTAGCTGTTTACATATTTATTTTTGTAAGCCAAAATGGCAAAGAACCATAAACTAAAGTACAATCTAATTATTATTATTATTATTAACAAAGCTTGTTCTTTCTTTCTTGTTTAAAGTGAATTTAAATTTTAAGGTCCTTGAAAACATTGCATATGCATAATCATATCATTCATAAACATCGCATCACAGGTTTCATAAAATCAAATGCCTCATCTTTGTTGCTGTTTATTTCAGTAAGAAAGATGAATCTCGAACAATCTGTCAAAAATCTTCAGGCTCAGAATAACCAGTTCCAGAAAATAATCTTTCACTTAGCCAAGGGGCAAGAAGAATTAAAGGCACTTCTGTCCGAGAAGGAGAAGGACCAACAAAGGGAGCAAGGTGTGCAAGATAAATGGAAATCCAAACCTAAGCGATCATTCACTCCGTTGCACATGCCGATGTCTCAAGTTCTGCAACAACTGCTCAACCAGAACTTGATAACCTTATTACCTTCATATTCAATCCCTACAAATCCTGCTCCTGGGTATAAGTACCATGCGAGATGTGCCTATCATTCGAATAGCCCTGGCCATGACACAGAGGATTGTGGACCATTGAAGCATAGGATCCAAGACTTAATTGACAACAAGATCATTGACTTCAATTCAACTGGGGGGCCTTACATGGCTAATACCCTGTGTAAACAACAAGTTGGGGAAGCTCTGATCTCCACATCAGCATCACAACCACAACATAAGCATAACGCGCCTAAAAGACAATTCACAAAGATCAACATGACTTTGGCTGAAGCGTTGCAACAGATGCTGAGGAAAGGGCTAATGACTTTGAGGGATCCTCCTCGGAATCCTAACATTTCGTCTCATCAGTATAATCCTAATGCAAGATGTGCTTACCACTCCGACAGCATCGGACATGACACTAACGATTGTTGGCTACTGAAGAATAAAATCCAAGACCTCATTGATGATAAGATGATTGATTTCAATTCACCCGAGGAATCTCATGTGGCTAATGCTGGGAACAATCAGAAAGGTCACAATGAACCCAACCAATCTGTAGGGACAATTCTGATCTCTACACCAGTTCCACAACAAAGATGCAAATCAGGAGCACCTAGGCGTCAGTTCACGAAGATCAACATGTCACTGGCTCAGGCATTACAACATTTGTTGAAAGCAAACTTGATCACTGTGAGGGGTCCTCCTGTAAAGCCCAACACTTCCGCTCCCAGCTATAAGCCCAATGTGAGGTGCGCATACCACTCCAATAGCCCTGGACATGATACAAATGATTGTTGGCCATTGAAGAACAAGATTCAAGACATGATTGATGCTGGTGAAATTGAATTCCCTCATCCCCAGACTCCTATAGTGATCCCTGCTCCCAGGCACAATCACGACAAGAATGATTAATGTCATAGTGGATGAACTTTAGATCATTAAATTTACTTTCATTTGCAATTTCTATTCTGTTTGTTTAAACATTCAAATTATGATAGACATTATTTGTTTTAATAATCATCATCAGTGCATTGCATATATTTGTCTTGAATAAATTATTTCGTTATCACTCATTTTAAATTATGTCTTTATTCTGCATATGTTTTTGTGATACTCAACTCCTGCTAAAGTTGTATACCTTTTGAGGGAGGATGACGAAAATGATACCGCAACCTCATACAATATGCTTTTGAACGGACTATGCTGACGATGTACAGGCATTGTTTCAATTCCTAAACAGTGGAGATATAAGGATGGTAATCCCTCGTCAACCCCTTTGAGCCTAAGGAGTAGAAGTTTCTTTTTGTACGAAACACCCGCATTTTTAACCTGGGGCAGGGTAGTTCTCAGTTATTTTGGCTGTGCATTCTATTTTAAGAGAATCACTCAGTACATCTTTCAACAAAGGTTTCAATCACAAACGCTCAGCCGCACACATCAAAGAAGTGTCGGAAATGTCAATCAAAAGACAATGACGGTTCATCAATCATCAAACAAGGCAGTCAATATCTTTCAAAAAATGGAAAAAACATATATACAAAGAAAAACCTGCTAAGTCAAAAATCAAAAAGAAGACTTAGGCAAAAATCAAGGCGTCCCGCTGACTGTAAGCTCCAAAGAGACAGTTCAGGCAAAAGTTAGGGATATCAAAGAGATGAAAAAAAAAAAAAAAAAAAAAAAAAAAAAAGAAGTCAATAAATTCTTGAACAACTCAAAGTTGCGACTACCACAAGGAAGAAGTGACTGCCATCTCAAAAGTTCTCTTTGCTTATGAACCATCATCATTATCAAAAGCGCAAATCCAAAAGTCTCTTGGAACCTGAATGCATAAGTTGAGTTGACTGAGCTTAGGACTGAAGTTCATCACGAAGAGGGGTGGGTACAATCAAATTTTGAGCCATTATCCTTTGTTTCTTAAACCGTGAACCAAGCCACGTTACAACCCTGGAAAGTCCTAATTGAAGCATGGTTAGTTCGAAAGCATACTGTCACAAAAAAAAAAGGTATCCTGACTCCTTAAGGTTTACCAAAAACGAGGAGTCGGTATTTCATTCTTACAAACATTATTACAAATATCATTTTTTTACAAGTGTCGTGTTTTTGCATCTCATGTTTTAAAGGTTTTTCAAAAATTCAAGACAAACGTATGCATTGCATCTCATGAATTCATTATTAAACATATTCTGCTACATAATTTCAAATGTTAGCATCAGAAAGAACTTGCACAGGGTACAACTAATGACTGAAAGTTATCCCGACAGACAAGATTACGCCAAGAAGCAATGTATCCTACGTATACAAGGGGCATGGCATGCTTTGCCCAATCAATCTGGGGCAATCCAGTCAAGATTATAAGAATCTCTCAAGAGCCAAACAATCAAAGGCATACACCTCAAGTGGGTTTCAAACTATTTGTCCAAACAATCTGGGGCAATCAAGTCAAGATTCCGAGAACCTCTCAAGGATGCCAAAATAATCAGGGGCACGCATCCAAGAAAATCTGAAGCTACTTCTCAACCAACATAGGACATCATATTGGGCATATGATTACTAGGGGCATGTCTCCTAAAGTGCACATCTTATAAAGGCCTCGCAAGGCGAATCTTTCCAAAGTTCCTGCTAACTGGGGGCAAATCTATACAAGTCCAGTTTGACATTTTAAGTGACGTGTCCTAAATCAAGTAGTAGTTACTATAATACTGGGGGCAACTTTCACCCATGTCTCCCCACAAAGCCGGGTTCACAGGATCATATCCCCACAGAGTAATCATTAAGAAGATATCTTCAAACGCTCCCGATAGAGACGTGACTGCCCAACAGAGTTTACATCTTCAACACTGTCGCTCTCCTCCAACATGATTTATCAATATCTTTATCACCAATCAGGGAACATCAAGTCACTGATCATCTCCAAGCAGAAATCATAAATTCCCAGCTGAGCATCTTCAAGACAAGATCAGACAGTACAATTACAAGGACATAAAGATCTACTTTCTTAATCAAAGACAACATAAATCATATTCACATATCATATGTCATAAACATGTTCATACACTGCATACATTACCTCATAATGAACTCATACATAACATGCAAAAGCTCTCATTTATTTTGAGGGATTCATTACATAACCCATGCATCATGACAGTGCATAAAGATTAACCTTACCTTTTTCAGAATACAGGTACCGACAAACGAACGAAAACTCCAACTTTTCAAGGTCTAATTCATCTACCACGAACGGTAATGACACGATCATTTTCAAGATCTAATTCAGCTACTACGAATGGTACTGACACGATCAACGCTCGAAGATCTAATTCATTTACCACGAACGGTAATGACACGATCACTTTCAAAGTCTAATTCAGCTACTACGAACAGTACTGACACGGCAAAAGATCTAATTCGGTTACTACGAACGGTACTGACACGGTCAACTCTCAGAGATCTAATTCTATCATCACGAACGGTGTAGACACGGTCACTGCCCTTTCTCAGTCTAATTCAGCTACTACGAACGGTACTGACACGACAGAAGATCTAATTCAGATACTACGAACGGTACTGACACGATCAAATTTCAGAGGTCTAAGTCTATCATCACGAACGGTGTGGACACGATCACTGGCCTTCCCAGTCTAATTCAGTCACTACGAACGGTGCTGACACGACAAGAGAATCTAATTCTATCATCACGAACGATGAAGACACAATCACCTTTCCAAGATCTAATTCAAGTATCACGAACGATACTGACACGATCAATTCCAAAGGATCTAATTCATCTACCACGAACGGTAATGACACGATCAACGCGCAAACAACATCTTCTCAAAATTCAACTACCAGATGGCATCCACAAGCCCATCTCCGACAAAAGTCCCTACTTCAAATAGGGCAAATTTCTTGGTATTCTTATGTTCAATCATCTTCCACCTTCAGATACCGACTGGCGCGCAAACCACTCTACATCTTCAGGTTTAAGATAATTGAACAGGGGCAGCTGTCATACCCCAAAATTTGCCCATGCTATTCAAAACACAAAACTCCAAAACACAGTCTCCTACACAGAAACTCTAAACTAGGGTTTGACTAATTCAAGGGAAAATCATTGAATCAATGGCTCAAGGTGGTTCAATAAGGTCCCTAATATCCCAAAGTATATCCATATAAAGTTTCAAGTCAAACAGAACAAGTTGGTCCCTCAAATCATGATTAGGACAACAGTCGATCCCCAAGGGCAAAATAGTCATTTCAAGTCCAAATACAGTCAAAGTTCAAGATACTTGGTCAACAATATCCTCATAACCCTAAAATCATCATTTGATTAAGGGTTGATCATGATGATACAAGAAAAGATCAGAAAAGTCAAAAGTTAAAGGTTACTATTTTGGGCATGAACTGAAAAAGTCAACCAAACTTTGAAAATTCATCAAATATTCATACTTCATCAGAAAAATTCCCACCAAAGCCCATTTTGAAGGGAATTCATTCCTCTATCCAATGGGCCAAGAATCAGAGCTCATAGGTGAATGGTTTAAGAGATATGGCTTCATACATTATAGGTCCTTTTCAAAAGTCAACAAAAAGACACTTTTTTCAAAAGGACACACAAGGAGCATGGAAAATGATTTTGATATGAGACCAAAGACACTGGTTAGAGGACTCTCTAAGGTTTCTAAAAAGTCTTATAACACTTCCATACCTCAAAAAATGAGAGAGATAGGCCTTGTTAAAGTTGGACTATTTTGGAAAGGAAAATGTGAAAGAATTGAATACTTTTTGCAAAAGGGCCCAAGTTCTCTTGACCCAATCTTACTACACAAGTCATCCAAGGCCCAAAACCTTTTCCCACGAAATTATAAGTTTTATTTGATTTATTATGAATTTTTAATTCATTTAAAAAGGATTAAAATCAAATAAATTAAAGAGAAAATCAAATATTTGTATAAGATATGATTTGGATCTATTTTTATCATGAAATATGTCCCATATCCAATGTAATTTCGTGCAAATATGATTGGGAGAAGATTGAGTCAATATCGGCCATAATTGGAAATTTCTAAAGCATATTTTCAATCAAATTTCTCAAACTTGCAATTCAAGATTCAAGAAGATTTGGTCAGGTTTTAGTTGCCCTAATCCTTCTGGTATATATATACAAGCTATTCAGATCATAAGGGGAGGAATTTCTGCCTCCAATAATCAGGTTCAAGTTCTTAAAATTCAAGAAAACTTCAAAACTCGATTTCAGAATTTGGAGTGGATTCACGGAACTTAGAAGGCATTAACACGTTCTTGGACTGTCATTGGTCGTTCTCCAATCATCAGCAGGATCTGAAGCGCCCAGAATCGTCTTCAAATTCCCCACGGTTTGCACACTCTTACTTTGATTCGATTTCATTGATTCTTGCATTCTAAACGAATTTTAGTTACATATTCATGTTTAGCATGGCATAATGTTTGAATCTGGAAGTTTAATTGTGTTTTTGTTCCGATATAAAGAGATCCACCATGGCTAGGGTTCTAAGCTTTTGAATTGGGGCCTTTTGGAATAGACACAATTAGCCCAAATTGATGGTTCCATAATGCCCAGAATACGATTTCTAATTGAAACCTGTTTCTATTTGAGGTGTATCGTTTGTGTTTCGTGAGGTTTGTGTTTGCAGGAATCAGCTTTGAAAAATTTCGCAGCAAAGGTGCATCTGATTCGTAGCAAAAAGTACAGGTCTTCAACGAAGAAGACAACTCCAAGGCGCGTGATTTCCTGTTTAAATTTGAACTTAATTATGTTTCATATGTATTGTTTTGCGTTGGCATGGTGAACAGCAATTGAGATTTGGCGTAATGGGAAGAAGCGCGCGCGTAAGGTCTATACACCGCAAGGGCAGGGGTTCGATCCCTGCCTCTTGCGTATTGTTTTGCTTAATTTCCAGGTTAACATTGTTTAGGGATCCAGTGCACGCAGGACACACAAGAACATGATGCACCTTCACAGTGTTAACCTTCTGATTGCTGCGCCTTTCCATCCAACGCATCAGAACACGCGGGAATACTATGGATCTCCAGGGACCTGCCACACCCAATCACAGCTAAGAAAATCTTATTTTTTTTATTATTATTTTTAATTACATGAACTAGTCTTAATTATATATATTATTTGTTAAAATTCTTTTAAAAAAAAAAAAAGCAAAACAAATTCTTCTTTTTTTTTTTTTTTTTTTACTTCTCTATTTTTTTTAAAACATAATAAAAAATACTTATTTTATTTTAATTCAATAATTTGTTTTTTTTATTGTTTTAAATTAATTTAGTTTGTTTAAATCATTTGTTTAATTTGTTAATTAACTTTTATTCATCGATTAAAATGCCTTGGAATTAAATTTTTTTAATCGAAACCTTATTTTCATCGATTTAATTAATTAGGTTGAAAAACCAATAATTAATTAAATTGATTTTATTTATTCTATTAACCAGGGTTAACTTATACCCTGATTAGGGTTTACGAGAATTTGCCCTACACTGAAAATACATATTTTCTCCTCCTTTTCAGGATTGATTTTCAGCTGCCTTCCGATTGTGCGCCACGCCTTTTACGAAGCTAAGTCCCGACTCTATTTTATTATTTAAATTTTTATTGGCACTATAAAATTGTTATTAGGACTAAAAGCCTCAAAAGTCAATGGACTCTTCCTATACTCACTTTCTTCTTCTGCCTTTGCCTTTTCAGGGTTAACCCCGAGGATTCCCGCTAACCACATCAGATCAAATACAAAGCTAAGTACCCTCCTTTGTTTTTACTATTATTTTTTATATTTATTTATTCTTTATTTTTAGGGTTAATCCCTTCGCCCTCGAATCTGATAATACACTCACGCCTTATTTGTTTCTTTGCTCATTCCTAATGGTCAGAGTCGATGCTGCTGGCAAACCTTGCCCTCAACCCTGTCAGGCAAATGCCAAGCTAAGTACCTTATCTCTATTTCTACTTTTAATTTATTATTCTATTTTCTTTGTGGTTAGTGAAGTTTGCCTTCGAACCGACAATGCACTCACCCCCTTTTTTTTGTTGTTTGCCATGTTTCTTTCTTTCAGGGTTCGCCAATTGCCAAAGCTCGAATAGTCGGTAACCCTAAAACCTCGACCCTATTTAATTATTACTTGTTCAGACCTATTATTTTGTATCCGCTGGTTACAAATCCCCTCTCCTCCGCTGGTTTCATTTTCCCCTTCCCTTTATTGCTTTATAACTGCGTGGTTAGTAATTTAGGGAGTGCAACTCGTTAATTGAATTAGAATAACTAATTAAAAGATAAATATCTGAATTGAATCACGTGATTGGTGCACACACGCACGCTTTTTGGGTAGCCCTCTCTGTTGCCTGTTGCCTTGTTGCCTGTTGCCTTCGTGTTTTTGCAGAGTAAGCCACGTCCCTCGAATTCGAAGATACCTCAGCCATGTTGCCTCGATAAAAAAGGTCACGACTCTGAATGATGCTGCCTTCGATACACAAATGACCTCGACCCTCGGAAGTTGCCTACGGAAAAAGGCTGAGGTATCTTCTGGCTGCCTACGAAATGGCTTATTCTGATCCTTGCCTTAGACTACCTGCCCTTCTATGGCATGGGACAGTCTTATGGCAAAGGATGCTTCGATGACCCTTCAACCTCCAAACGAAAGGCTTCCT
Organism: Vicia villosa; assembly: GCF_029867415.1. Lineage (NCBI taxonomy): Eukaryota > Viridiplantae > Streptophyta > Magnoliopsida > Fabales > Fabaceae > Vicia > Vicia villosa. Next base: position 48,377,054 of record NC_081181.1, on the reverse strand, counting down.
GCCCTCTTATGGCAAGGATTGACCCTTTCATTCTGAAAGGCTAAAAAGAGACCTATCATCTGAGTTTAAGGTAATTGCCCCTAATTGCCTTGCAATGCTCAAACCTTTTTATTATATTCTTTCTCATAATTTTTCAAAAGGGCAACGCTTATTCACAAGCTAAAGTCCCTATCTCTTTCATCTACATTTTCTAAACAAACGAGCAAGCAAAGCAATTAAGAGCCCATGGAAAACCATGGATGCAAAGGGTGCCTTACACCTTCCCTTTGCATAAATTACCCCCCGAACTCAGTTTTTCTTAAAAGGTTTTTTTCTGTTTCTTTTTGCCTTTCTGAATTTGTTTGGATAAAATAAAAGTCGGTGGCGACTCTTGCTTACCGCGACATTTCGATCGATAAAAAGTCAGTTCACCGTATTACAATCTTGACTGATTTCTTCTTCACAGTCTTGCATCCAGGTTCTACACTTAATAAGTACTAAGTCTCCCGTCAAAGTACTTATCAGTTAGTCAGTTAAAATTTACTACTCACACTAGAATATTCTGACAGATCACCTCCTTGCTTACTCTTGGCAATAAACACTTCCAAAAAAAACTAAAGACCTTGAGATGATGTTGTAACATCTGATATGACATCATCCTTCATGGTTCTTGGTTAACATCTCTAACATCTAATTCATATCACTTAGGGTGGAAACAATAGAGTGTAATTATCAGCAACATCCAGACATATCAAGGAATAGAATAACCAACATCTCAATAAGCTTTCCTTCAGTCTCTCATTCTGATTTTGAGATGATGGATGCCATAGTCTATACCTATAGAGTAGATTCCCTCATTTAGGGTTTTGGAATAGACTCAGTTATGGCATAACACTGAATTAGTCAGATTCTTCTGAGCCATCTGACTTCCTTGAAAAAAAATACTACCCTTTATGGATAACAACTAGGGCAGTCAACATTCGTGACCATATTTCACTGTGGTTGAGACACAATATTCAGCTCCAACAACTGCTCTATGGTTATGAATGAACATCCACATATCTAGTTCCTTTGATCAGAAGAAACTACCAGATATAAGCTCATCTTGATTTCTCATAAAGGTCTTGTAGAGAAAACATGTATGAATCCTTTTACTTGTATTAAGCTTAACTTCCAAACTCCCATAAGCTTAGGTCAGAAATAAACTGACATTTGGAGTAAAAGGCTTAGTTGATCGTGTCCTGATCAACCATCACAAAGAAGATGTCTCCTCTTCTAGATTAGGAGTAGGTTCCAAACAAATGTACTCACACTACATTAGTTCAGCACCGGAACAATTGTTCTTCAACTGGTAGATGCATACCAGTACCACATCAGTTCCATCTCCTTGGAACACATCATCCTTGATAATCTATGTGGTGCAACCCATACAAATGTACTCACACTATATTAGTTCAGCACCCGAACATCTGTTCTTCAACTGTTAGCTGCATACCATTACCACATCAGTTCCATCTCCTTGGAACACATCATCCTTGATAATTTACAAGATCATCAAACTACTTTGCAGATGTATATGAGAATCATTGATCAATTTATGCTCATTAACTTTAGTAAAACATTCCTTTATGAGTGGACTTGAGAGATATCTCAGGTATCTTTGACACTTGCACTAAAGTTTAAAATCTGCTCAATATTCTATTGATGGAAATATAACCCTAGAATATTTCTTTTACAATATGGGTTGCACCAGAGGCTATGCAGCGGAAAATAGCCATACATCAACAGAACTTAGACAATGCTTACTCCATGAACCAATTGTAAGCATGACATCCAAGGATTGAAAGTAACTCAACCCTACAATATGCTTGCTTTTGCACAAAGCAACATACTAGACCTAACCAAAGTCCTGACCTAATAAAACCACATAAGCACATAGATTACCTTATCAATATCTTCACTCCCGCATGAAGGTTTTGATACTTTTCTTCTTTGTACGCAGATACAGGCTGAACAGTTCAATTCAAATTCCTCACTCTCGCATGAAGCCTTTGGATTTAACTCTCTTTGTTCCAGCATTAATATCTCCTTTCATCAAGAAGCCATAACAGCTCTGGTCAGGTTGGTCTAATCATCCACATATAGGTCCATCCTCCACTTCAAGGGACCATACAATATGAACACTCCTTGTTCAAACAATATTCTACCTTCAGCACAACCAGAAAGTATCCCCTATGGATCTCATCCAGAAACACACAGGATGCCTGATCTAATACCAATTGAAATTATGGTAAGACAGAACTCAGATGTCATGTACGATGTCATGACATCTGATCTGAAATTCTGAAACAGACAAGGTAGGAATACAAATAACAATGCAGAAAATAAATAACACACAGAATTGTTCACCCAGTTTGGTTCAACTAACCTACTCTGGGGGCTACCAAGCCAGGGATGAAGTCCACTATTAGCAGTATCAATTTAGAGCTAAACTCCCCCGTTTACAACTCCTCACTTAATCACTGCCCAATGACCTTTCTACCTAGGTCCTCCCTAGATATGAGAAACCCCTCTGACTCCCAATCATCGCAATGATGTCTAGTAGTCAACAACTCAGCCACTGCATCGACGGCCTAATTTCCAACATTCTATGCACACAAATAATCATAACTTAGAGTTACTTTCAAAGCTTCCTCCAAGAACAATACTGCACTCATTGCTTCACAACTTCTGAGTGAGTAAAATAAACCTCTTGCCTACAGGCTTCGAGGCACAAATCCGTGACCATCCCAAAACCTGGGTGGTTCACTTACATGGCTGTATTACGGTGGAAGAACTGACTTTTTTAAAAAATGTTGCGGATAGCAAGAGTCGCCATCGACTTTTATTTTATCCAATTGGAAAGGCAAAAAGAACAGGAAAGACCTTTTTAAAGATTTCGAGTTCGGGGGGTAGGTTATACAAAGGGAAGGTGTAAGCACCCTTTGTATCCATGGTTATCCATGGGCTCTTAATTGCTTAGCTCACTTTGATTTGTTTGAATTGTTTGCAAAGTGTCGTGTGTGATTAGAAAAGATTTTTGAATAAGGACTTTAACTTGTAAATAAGTGTAGCCTTTTGGAAATTTGTTTGAAAAGAGGTGTGAAAAGTAATTTGAATTTGAATTGAATGTTGAGCAAGCAATTAAGAGCTACCTACCCTAAGATTACGATCTTTCTTATTCTTTAAGTCTTTCGTTTGAAAGGGCTATCCATACCATAAGGAGGGTAGGTAGTCTTTTCATTGGATGTGGTCGGGTCATCGAGGGACATCGTTCGCCATCCATACCATAAGAAGGGCAGGAAGTCTTAGGAAAGGATGTGAATAGTCATTTGTAGGCAACCAGTAAGGATACCTTAGCAATTGAAGGGACTATCATCATTTATCGAAGCGGCATCGAGGGACAAGATCATTTTAATCGTATGTAACTCGAAGGGACTATGATTTTTTATCGAAGGGACTATGATGATTTGAATCGAAGGCAGCAGGCTAAGGTATCCCTACGCTCGAAGGGACTTGACTATTATTCGAAGGCAACAGAAGAGGAGTTACCCTAGAGGTGGGTGTGTGCATCTATCACGTGTTAGATTCAGATATTTAATCTTGAGTTAGTGAAATAGATTCAGTTAAGTGTTGTCACTCCCTATTTTACTAACCGCGCAGTTAATAGCAATTATAATATGCGGAAATTAAAATGTGGAAAGATAAATCCTAAGCTATTACAAGGCTTCGGGGATTAGGGGATTACAATAAAAACCTGTCGGGGAGATACGGAAAGTAAAAGTGCGGGAAAGTAAAGCCCTAATTACTATTACATCAAAAAATTATTTGCGACCTATACACCTTCTAGAAAATAAATGGATAAACGAATAATTAAATAAAAAACGGGAATTAAACAAACATACGACAAGCATAGAGTATGAGGTGAGAAGAGAATCGCGAGGAAAATTATAATTAAGAAAATTGAGATTTTAAGTGAAAACCTAAATCTATATTAATTATTAAACAAATCCTAAAACTAATTACCTAACTAATCAATTGATTAAAATAATACTAAACAAAAAATTAATTATTAATTAACCTAAAATCAAATCAATTTTGAATCAATAAACTTAATTGCTGGGTTAATTAAAGTTATTAAACTTAATTAAAACCTAAAATCTTTTTTTTTTTTGTATTTTTTAAAGATTGATTTTAATTAAAAAACAATTAAATTGGTTAATAAAAAAACTACAAGGAAATAAAGAAAAAATATAAATAAATTGGGCCTGGGGGTATATAGCAACCAAAAGCGGGTGTTAAGAATAAAAATACCTGGCCCAACATTGAAGGTAAGCCCAAGCGCAGGATCTGGTGTGGCAAAATTCTGAGGCTCCATGGTGGGGGTTCGCTTCCAAGATGCAGGATTTGGCCTTGTGTTGAATCCAATGGCTGGTGGCTGATGGTGTATCGTGAATACGCGCATGCGGATACACCAGATCTGTGGTCAAGTGAAATCAAGAGATTAAAAAAAATAACGTCCCTGATCAGATTCGATCTCAGGTTTCCTTCTTCACTAGCAAGCGCTTCCTACCAATTGTGCCATTTTCGCTATTTGATAATAGAATGATCAGAAAAACATAAATATGAAATAAGAAAATTAAATGGAATAGTCAAAGCATGGGCCCCAATTTTGTGTTGACCGGCCAATTAGAACTGGAGAGAGTGCGTTGAAACGCTGACCCACCAACCATGGTGCTCCATGCGTGAACCAAAACCAGGACTCTTGTTCATCGTCTTCAACGTTCCAGCCTGGGTATTTAGCTACGATTTTTCCATGCTTTTGCCACGAACTGGCTGCAAACTCCATCGTAGCAAACCTACAAACAAATCCAAATAACAAAACACAAAGAAATCAACAGAAAAAGGCACCCAGACACTCTAATTCGACCGAGGCGAATTCAATGTTGTAATTATTTTGAGCTATAGAGGCCTGTATCATGAAACCCAAAGCAAGTTTTTTCTTTGCCTAACAATGGCAAGATGCTATCTGGTCCTAAAATTCACATGTAAAACGTTAAAACAGTTCTAAATGAATCCAGGAATGCATAAGTAACCTCAAATTACATTGAGATGTCATAATATATAGCATACGAAAAACAAAGATATGAATCAATTTTATGAACGTGAGATGTTCATTCTGAGCAATTCAGGACCTCCCCTTCGATCAAGATCCACCTTTTAACACCTCAAGAGGGCGATGGGATGGTCGGTTTGGTTTGAGAATACTTGAAGAGGGCCACACGAATTTTGCACTTTCTCTTGATATTTTGCTCTTTGAAACCCTAGTTCTTCCTCTCCCTTTTCGTCTCCCAATGCTTGACTATCTTTAGGTATATATGGAGATTCAATTAGGTCACTAATCTTGGACCAAATCTCTTTGAATCCATGATTGCAATTTTGAAGAAATTTGATTTGAAATTTTTTCTAAAATTGGCCAATTTGAATCCAATCTCTTTCCAATTCTCTTTATCACGAAATTGAGTTAATTATGTGATATTTTGATGATTGGAATTGATTGAAAACAAAAGCAAATCCAATCTTTTATATTTTCTCTCAATTATTTGATTTAAATCACATTTTTAATGAATAAAATTCAATAAAAAATCAAATAATTGCCACAAATTCGTGGACTTGGACTTGGAGCTTCTTGATAACTTCAGGAACAAGTTTGGACTATAAAAGATTGGGCCCATTTGCAAGAAAATCCATTTTGGTCCTTATTTGCTTCATGTATTTTACTAAAAATTGACCAACTTTGACAAAGCATATCTCCCTCAATATTTAAGGTACGGAAGTGTTCTAGGATTTTTTTGGAAATCCCAAGATGTCCTCTACAAACCACTTTGGAACATATTTTGCATTTGAGGATTTTATCTTGGAGATATGGCTCCTGACAAAAACAGCTTTTTGTGAGCTTCTAGAAGAACATGTAATGTTTGGGCTTATATCTTTTAGAGAGGCAAAGTTGTATAGAATTCAATTTCCTTCAAAATGAGTTTTGGTTGGGAATTTTTTGATGAACCATGTGAAAGTTATGGCTGGTCAAAGTTCAGTTGACTTTTAGTCAAAAACCCTAATTTAGAAACTCTGAGTTTTGTTGATTTCTGAGCTTTCCTTGATGAATCATGATCAACCCTTGATCAAATGATGAATGTTACTTCAAAATGTTGAAGTTGACGAAAAATCAGGAGTTTTGACTAAAAGTTGACCATAGTTGACTTTTAGGTCAAACTAGTTGACTGTTGACTTTCTGAGCATTTGAATGAGCAATCTTGGGAATAAGAGCTTGAGACTTTATGTGAGGATCCTTTGAAGCATATGGGAGGCCATGGCATCCACTTGAGGTGTCAGATCCTGATTTTACTTTGAGAGCGGCAAAACCCTAATTGGAGGTTTGTTGCTTAGGAGACAAGTAAGTGAACCCAATTCTTGCATAGTCTTGAGTCATATGAGTCAAAGCATATTGAAATGTGATGGGGAAATTTTGGGGTATGACAATGGCTAACCCTAAAGCTACATCTTTCTAAAACCGGCTAGCTTCTCAAAACATGGTGACCTTCCCACAATCCGGGAGGTTCACTCTACAGATTCATCCCTTAAAAACTACATTATTAAAATTACGGCTGGTGCTAAACTTAGGTTACAAAGCTTCTATTTATAACCTATTCCCAACTGGGTTTGGGCCTTCAAATCATAACAAACTCACATCACAAACTGTTGCTAAAATTGCTTCACAATATAAGCTCCAAGATATTCTCCACAAATATCTCCAAAAAATATGCTCCAAGTAACAACAATAAGTTGTTACACTTTTATAACAGGTTCTCCTCTAAAATCTTTCCATATTTAGTTTCTTAAATGTTCTCCTTGATCTCCTTAGATATAGCTCCACATAGGATTCAATGTTTTAGGAATATTTTGTTTCTGTTATAACAGAATCCAAACTGTGAGCATAAATATGATGTCACGACATCTTCTTCGACATGTTGTTCCAGATGTTGAAACATTTCAACACAACATGTTTCTCCATTAAATTGAACTTCCACCTGCTTTCTCTTACAAGTTATAATTCTATTTATCCTATTGATGTTAAATTAGTTTTACCAAACATAAAGCCAATCCTCAAAAGTACTAACATTAGTCATGGGGGCTAAAGCCCTGTTGGTATGACATGCATGTGCATTGTGAGTGTCTCATTCTATATTGCATGAGTATGAATAGATATAAAGTGTTGTGACTTTGTAATACGGTGGGAGAACTGACTTTTTTAAATGTTGCGGATAGCAAGAGTCGCCACCGACTTTTATTTTATCCAATTGGAAAGGCAAAAAGAACAGGAAAGACCTTTGAAAGAGATTGAGTTCGGGGGGTAAGTTATACAAAGGGAAGGTGTAAGCACCCTTTGTATCCATGGGATATTAATTGCTTAGCTCACTTTTTGTTTGAATTGTTTGAAAAGACGTGTAGTGTGTGTTTAGAAAAAGATTTTGAATAAGGACTTTAGCTTGTAAATAAGCGTAGCCTTTTTGAATTGATTTGAAAAAGAGGTGTGAAAAGTAATTTGAAAGTTTGAATGTGTGAGCAAGCATTTAAAAACACCTACCCTGAGATTGTCTTTCTTGTTCTTTAAGTCTTTCGAGCGAAAGGGTCTATCCATACCATGAGAGGACAGGAAGTCTTTCAATTGGATGTTTAAGGGTCATCGGAGTTATCGTTTGCCACAAGACTGTCCCTACCATAAAGAGGGCAGGTAGTCTCGGGGAAGGATATAATAGTCATTTTAGGCAACTGGTGAGGATACCTTAGCAATTGGGACAATCATCATTACCAAGGCAACATCGAGGGACAAGATCATTTTTGTTAAGGCAACTTCGAAGGGACATATGATCTTATGATGATTTATGAATTGAGGGCAACATTTGCTTTAGGTATCCTCGGCATCGAGGGATTTGACTATTTTAAAGTTCACAAGGCAACAGGCAACAAGGCAACAAGAAGAGTTACCCTAAAGGTGTATGTGTGGCACAATCAAGTGATTTAGTTCGGATATTTTATCTTGTAATTAGTTATTCTATGTTCAGTTCATGGTTTATCACTCCCTAGGGTTACTAACCACGAAGTTAAATAATAGTTATATTATACGGAATTTTAAGGGCAGAAAATAAACCTATAACTATTACAAGGCTTTGGGGCAGTTACATAATAGAGGAAGAATGAAGCGTGAAAATAAAACCTAACTATTACAAAAAAACCTCTTGCAAACTGTAATACGGTGAACTGACTTTTATTTGAAATGTCGCGGTAAGCAAGAGTCGCCACCGACTTTTATTTTATCCAAATTTAGGAAAGGCTAAAAGAACAGAAAAAACCTTTTTAAAAGAAACGGGTTCGGGGGTAAGTTATACAAAGGGAAGGTGTAAGGCACCCTTTGCATCCATGGATATCCATGGGCTCTTAATTGCTTAGCTCGCTTTTGTATTGTTTGAAATGTTTGAAAATGAGGTGTGAAAAGTAAAAACTTCGAAGAAGAACTTTAGCTTGTAAATAAGCATCGTCTTTTTGAAAAGTATTTGAAAATTAGTGGAAAAAAGAGTTTGAATTTTGAATTTGAATTGAGCAAGCAATTAAAAGCTACTTACCCTAAGTTTGAAAAATCGTTCTTCTAGCCTTTCGGGCGAAAGAGTCTATCCATACCATGAGAGGGCAGGAAGTCTTTCAATTGGATTTGAAGGGTTATCGAGAGATCGTTCGCCATAAGACTGTCCCTTGCCATAAAGAGGGCAGGTAGTCTAAGGGAAGGATGTAATAGTCATTTAAGGCATCATGCGAGGATACCTTAGCAATTTGGGGACAATCCTTTTATAAGGCAACATCGAGGGAGTTTCAATAACTTTGAAGGCGACAGGCAACATTGCTTTAAGTATCCTCGGAATCGAGGGACTTGACTATTTAGTACACTTGGAGGCAACAAGGCGACAATATAATAAGGCAACAAGCAACAAGAGAGGTTACCCTAAAGGTGTGTGGGTGCAACAATCACGTGGTTCAATTCAGTTATTCATCTTATAATTAGGTGATCTACGTTCAATTCATGGCTTGCACTCCCTAGGATTACTAACCACGCAGTTTAAAATGAGCAGAAATTAAAGGCAGAAATTAAAGTTCATACGCTATTACAATAAACACCTGCGGGGATGGGGGAAATTAACAGACAAAAAAAATAATAAGGATCAATAATAAATTTTAAATATTGAATGCCTTGATCTCCCTCGAACCTTCGACTGACCCTGAAAATTAAAATGAAAATAATAGGGGTGAGTGCATGAGGAATTCCTTGGCATTGGAAATAAACCTCAATTTTACTCTAGGCAAAAATTAAAATAAAAGGTAAAACAATTTAAATAATAATAAAAAAAAGATTAAAAAAAGATCAGAACTTAGCTTTTCAATTGCCATGGCGCGTAGTCGGAGGATTCTGATGATAACCCTGAAAAATGAAGAAGAGAAAGGTAGAAAACTTTTTGTGGCAAATAAAAGGCATTGAAATAAAAGCGGTTCTGAAAAAGGCAAAGGTTTTTTAAAACATTCAGGGTAAACCCTGATTTTTAGGGAATGAAGGTTTTATGAGAAAACTCGACACACTAAGTTAATGGACAACACCTACCTAAAGATTTCTAGGGTTTGTGAACATAATTATGGTTAAAATTATTAATAAACTTAAATTTAGTTAAAATCATTAAACCTAAATTAAATAAAAAAGAAAACCTAACTTAATCAATTAATTATTTAACCTAAACTAAATTAACAAACCTGATTTAAAATAAACTTAATTAAAACCAGAGTTAATTTGTTAACTGATTTAATTATTAAATAAAAGGCTAATTCTACTAATAACAAAAATAAATAAATGAATTTGCTATTATTAAAAAGAATTTTAAGAAAAAAGGATTATTAAAACTAAAGTTTAGTTAAAAGAAAATATAAGGAAATAGTTATAAAACAAAATAATAAAAGGAAAAGAGGGAACCTGGGCGCATGAAATCCCGTGTGGGGGCATTGTGAGTGTCCATGGTGGTCTTGCGATGGGATCATCTTGATCTGGTCTCGTGACTGATCTAAGGGCACAAGATTGAGGTCGCATCATACTCGCATGGGGACGACCGCACTGGATCTGAAAGGAAGATCGAACCCAGGTCACTTGGAATGCCAAGCGTATGCCTCAGCCATCTATGCTGTAATCGTTAGTCAATATAATATTCACTCAAAATTAAGATATATCAAAATAATAATGGAAACCAAAGCAATCAAAAGAAGAGTCAAAGTGGGCCCTGGTGTTGCACGTGAACCAACAATAATTGATTAATGGAAACCGTTGACCGCTGACCCACCAATAGGAAGTGGAGAGAGAAGTCAGCAACTTGGACTGGCCAATGGAAACGTACGAAGAGGCCACGCGTGTAGGTCCACCCTTCCAGCACCACTGTTCATCTTCTCTCCCAAGTTTCCTGCGGAAATTCTTGCGGAATTTCCTATGGATTTTCCTGCGGATTTACTGCGTTTCGTAGGAAAATTCTGCAAACATGGAATTTCATGAAAACGATCGAGAAGAAATAAACTAAAGGCCCAGGTTGACTTAAAATTACTCCCTGATCAAGAATATGGGATCCGTTTGGTTTGAAAACCTCTGTAATTACGAATCCGACGCCATGTATGGATCTTGCCCTAACCATGGCATTCTATCATTCCTACGTTAAAGCTCTGCAACAACACTTTAAATCCCTTCCAAAATGTTCCAGGAACTCATCATCATCATCAAAAAATAACGTTAAAACGCAAGGGCTTTCGTGAAACGAATTTGAAAAAAAACAAGAACGAAAGTAATGATCATAATGCATGAGTTTGGATACAGTTACCTATCATGTATTACCTGGACTCACTCTTTGATGTCTTAGAAGCATAATAGAACGTTAGCTTACCCTGGAATCGGTATGAACAAGGAATGCAAGTTGCCCTAGTCTTCTTGCATTTTTTTTTGGAAATTTGGAGAAGGGTTTTGAGGTCAGCTTTTCGTGAACCCTTATGCTGCATGTATTGTAGTATATATAGAGAGAAATTTAGGTCAAACAATGGGCTTGGATACTTTGATTCTTCTTGAAACAATTTTTGATAAAAAAGATTGAAAAAAATATGAAAAATCATGCTATTTTTGGCCTCAATCTTGCATCTTTCTCTCTCCACGAATTTAATCATATATTTGGCCCCTTTTGATTGATTTAAATTGATTGGAAATCAAGTCTTTAATTAAAAATAATTTTTCATATTTTATAATAATTTATTCAACATTTGAATGAATTAAAATTCAAGTAAATAGGATAAATATTATAAATATAAAATAATTATTTTAAAGGTCATTTTGAGGCCCATGGACAAGTTTGGAATTCATTATTTAGGCCCATTAGTCTAAAAACACCAAATTGTGCAATTAGGGTTTCATGTTCTTCTTGAATTTCGCCCAACTTGTGCAAGTCATAACTCCTTCATTTTTTGTTGTATGGAAGCGTACTTGAACTTCTTAGAAAGCTTAGAGTGTCCTCTAAATGATGCTTTTGGTTTCATCTTAATTAAATATTCCATTATCAAGTTATGAGCTTTGACCCAAAAGGTGTTTTCGTTGACTTTTTTGGAGGACCTGTAATGTATTGGCTCATATCTCTTATGCGGAAGCATTTCTTGACCTTGGGCTCAACATCAAAGTTGTAGAGAATCAAATTTCCTTGAGAATGAACTTTGGTTGAGGAATTTCTGAGAAAGTATGAGAGAGTTATGGCTGGTCAAAGTTCGGTTGACTTTTACCTAGAAACCCTAATTTAGCAACTTTGTACTTTTGTGGATTTTGGAACTTTCCTTGATGAATCATGATCAACCTTCGATCAAATTATGAATATAACATTAAAATGTTGATGTTCACCAAAAATCAGAAGTTTTGACTGTATTTTGACCATAGTTTGACTTTTAGGTCAACCAGTCGACTACTGATCGTTTGGACCGTTGAGTGAGCAATCTTTTGAATCAGAGCTTGAAAATTGGTATGAGGAGTCCATGAGGCATATGAGAGGCTATGAAGTCCATTTGAAATATCAGAACCTGACTTTCCTTTGAGAAAAGCAAAACCCTAGTTCAGAGGCACTTGTTTAGGAGATAGGTAAGTGAGTCTAATTCTGATATAGCCTTGAGCAATCGAAGATCAAGTGAATCAAAATATATTGAAATATGATGGGCAAATTTTGGGGTATGACACAAACCTATACACATTTTCTAGAATTTAAATGGCAGAAAAATAAATAATTTAAATAAATAGCATAAAATAAAGGCAGAAATAAAAGCAAACATTAAATAAAGGCAAAAATTAAATAAAAGCAAAATTAAATAAAAGCAGAAATTAAAAGGCAAAAAAAAATTAAACAGAAGGCATTCGACAATCACAGAATAAGGGATGAGAAGAGAAATTGCGCATTTTAGAAATTCAAGGTTTGAAGGCAAATGAGGTGTTCATGGTGATAAATCCTAAATCTTAAAGGTTAGCCTAAAATTAGTTTAAGACGAAATAAAGAGTGAAGACCCATTTTGGTCCCTCACAAATATTACACGAGTCAAATTAGTCCTTCACAATAAAATAGATCCAATTTAATCCCTTATAAAATTTAACCGGATCATATAAGTCCTTCTGTTAATATTTTTTTGAAACCGGTTTTTTCCTAGTTTTAAACCGTAACTGGATTGCCACGTTGGATTTTATTTTATATTCATTTTTAAAAATTTTATTTTTAATTTCAATTTTTAACAATTATAAATTAATAATATAAAAAAGCCAAAATTATTTCTTATAAGGAGTTGAACTCAGGCCTATGTGGTTAATCTTAAACAATTCTAAATTTAAAATTAAAAATACAAAATTTGTATCAATATGGTCTCGAACCTAAGTTTCTTCAGATTAAATGACAGTTAATTTAATAAAATAGAAATTGATTTGTCTATTTGTAAATGATAGTCACTTTACTAACAATAGAAATTGATTTGTCTAGTTGTTATTGATAGTCACTTTACTAACCGTAGAAATTGATTTGTCTAGTTGTAAATGATAATCACTTTATTAACAATAGAAATTGATTTATCTAGTTGTAAATAATAGTCACTTTACTAACAATAGAAATTGATTTGTCTTGTTGTAAATAATAGTCACTTTACTAACAATAGAAATTGATTTTTCTAGTTGTAAATGATAGTCACTTTATTAACGATAGAAATTGATTTGTCTAGTTGTAAAGTGAAAATTATTTAACTTGAAGGACTTGGATTTGAGACCTCATAGATAAAAATTTATGTATAAAATTTGTTAATTTTAGTAGAAATCATGAAAATTACTTATTTAAAAATTACTTTATAAGAAATAATTTTGGCTTTTTTGATATTATTCATTTATAACTGTTTAAAAATGAAATTAAAAATAAAAATTAATTTAGTATTTAAAAAATAAAAAAATTCAACGTGTTAGTCCAGTCATGGTTTAAAAGTATGAAAAGAACCGGTTTAGAAGTAAGGAAAAACCGATTTGAGAAAAATATTAGCAGAAGGACTAATATGATTCGGTTAAATTTTATAAGGGATTAAGTTGGGTCAATTTTTTTGTGAGGGACTAATTTGACTCGTGTAATATTTGTAAGGGACCAAAATGGGTCTTCACTCCGAAATAAATTATAACCAAAAATGAAAACGAGGTTAAAAATTAACAAACCTAAAATTAAATTAATTAGTCTAAAAATTAAATTATTAAATTAAACCTAAATTAAATTACAAACCTAAATTAAACATATAACTAATTTACTAAACCTAAATTAATTAATTTGTTTTATTATAAATGGTTTTTGTTTTATTTATAAAAATAAATATGTAATTAGTTAATTAATTAAAAAAGAGAGAAAAAAAAGGAATAAAACAAGTATAAATAAATTAATAAAAATAGAAAAACTTGGGCGCAGGGGATTCAGTGTGGATCTCCATTGAGGGTACATCATGGGATGGCCTGCTGTAACCTTCAGATTTGGCTCTTATGAGATCCAATGGCAGGGAGGCGAGGTCGCATGCTAACGGTGCATATAGGGTATGCACAGGATCTGCAAGCAAATAATTTTGAAAAATAACATGTCTGGGATGGGGATCGATCCCACACCCTCTGCATTCCTAACACGTCCCTCTTGCCAACTTCACTATTGCTATTAATGCATAAAAATTCAAACAAAAAAGAATATAACTAAAAAAACACAGGTTAGTGGATAAATGTGCGCGTGGGACCCATCGCAACACCCTCAGCCAATGGTGTATGGAGAGCGAAAATTGAATCTCTGACTAGCGAATCGCAGCATGCCACACGTGGTCAACAATTTCAACACTTCTGTTCATATTCTCCAACAAAACAGGCTGCGAATTTGCCTCCATATGGCTGCAAATATTTCGTAGCAAATACCAATACTGCTGAGACGTGACCAACTGAGACGCTGCGACCTTCAAGGGCGAATGGGACAGGTTCCTGGTGGCTCTAGAGAAACGTTTCAACGTCTGAAATCAGTCAAAGCTTTCTAAGAAAAAGTCCAGATCGTCGCCTTTGTTTTTTTTAAAATTTTGTACTTTAGAAACCCTAACTCTTTGCTTGCCTCCCTCCTCAATTTCGTGCCCTCCTTTGTGTATGGCATGAGGTATATATAAGGGTGTGAATTAGGGTAAAAATCTTGCTTGGAAATCAAGTTGAATAGAGAGAAAAAAATTGAAAAGATTTGATTGAAAATTTATGTAAAATCTTGCTATTTATGTTTCAATCTCTTTCCAATCACCATATTTGATTTATTTGAGTTTTAAGAATGATTTTGTGATTTAAAAAAAATCAAATCATGTACCAATTTGATTTTTATTTATTTTTCCTTGATTTAATTTGAATAAAATCAAGAAATAAATAAAATAAAAATACAAATCATGAACCAACGAAATTCCTTGGACCTCAAGATGTTTCTTGGGCCTTTATATGATCCAAAACAAAGCCCCATGCTTTAATTCATTATTTTTGGTTTTTTTCTTAATTTATTTTACATTTAATTGAATAAACTTCAAATAAATATAAAAAAAATTCCAAAAATATGAGAATGGTTTTATAGGTCTTTATTTGGGTCATGCATATGTTTTAAGTCCAAAACCTAGGCCCATTAGCTTAAAAATCCAAAATTGGTGATTTAGAGTTTCATGCATCTCTTGAAAATTGCTCAACTTCAATCATGCGTATCTCTCAATTTTGGTCATATGAAGATGTTCTTGATAATTTTAGAAAGCTCAGAGTGTCCTCTAAATTACCCTTTTGGTTTCATCTCATTTGAAGTTTCTGTGCTCATGTACCAAGCTTTTGAAAAAGATAACTTTTGGTTGACTTTCAAAAATGACCTATAATCATTTGATCCATATCTCTCAAATGAAGCATTTTTAGCCTTGGCATGTGAGAGATAAAGTTGTAGAGAATTCAATTTCCTTCAAACTGAGCTTTGGATGGAAAATTTCTAACGTCCCATGTGAGAGTTATGGCTGGTCAAACTTTAGTTGACTTTTAGGTCAAAAACCCTAATTTAGAAACTTTGAGTTTTGTTGATTTCTGAACTTTTCTTGATGAATCATGATCAACCCCTGATCAAATGATGAATGTGACTTCAAAATATTGGTGTTGACCAAAAATCAGGAGTTTTGACTGTAATTTGACCATAGTTGACTTTTAGGTCAAACTAGTCGACTGTTGACCATTTGAATTGTTGATTGATCAAACATGGGAATCAGATCTTGAAACTTGAGGTGAGGATTCTTTGTGGCATATGAGAGGCCATGAAGTCCATTTGAGGTGTCAGAACCTGACTTTACTTTGAGAGGAACAAAACCCTAGTTGTGGGTTGATTGCTTAGGAGAGAAGTAAGTGAGCCTAATCCTCAGTGCTTGAGCATTTGAAAGTCAGGTGGATCAAAATATGATGGGCAAATTTTGGGGTATGACAAACTTGAATTGTGAATAGAACTGATTGTTGAATATAATGATGTGAAGTGAAGTGGTTGGTGATGATAATACTGTGATGTGGTAGTTTTATATGATCTAACTCCAATATATTATTTATCATAATCTCAACTATATTGGTAGAGATCTCACTCTTTTCTTGTTGGCCGTTTCCTTTATACTGGTAACGTGTAGGTGATCCGTAGTGAGTGAAGATTTAGTTGTTGTTAGTTCGAGTCGGTGTCTTCGCTTTGATACGTAGCACTTGGGGGGATGAACGCATGTTTTATTGATTGTTGATTTCATTCCGTTGATTGAATTTTCAAGTTGTTTCTAATAAGTACTTTGTTACTTTGAAGTTGTTTTAAGTTGGGTTAAGATGCTATATTTGTTTGAAGTTAAAAGTTGTGAATCCGCTACGTATTAACTGGAAGTATTTTATCTGAGGACTATGATTTAAGTCTTTATGGTGGTTTATCCTAAATTGTGTTATGTATCAACTTGTTTAACTTGAGTGTGTTTTGCTGTTTCGAATAGAAATGTGACATCCTATTCTTATGTTTAAATTACTATACTCTGATTATTTAATTAATTACCGAAGGTAGAATTTGGGTGTTACATTAGTGGTATCAGAGCGAGTCGGTCCGTTCGACCAAGCTGTCGAGTCGTAGTGTTGTTTAACAATCTAGTATTGTTACTTAGCTCTAACCATTGTTTATGTTGTAGTGATAAGTTAAAGTGGTTAGAAGGAATGACGCTGCAATTGCTGTTGCTTTGGAGGCTATGGCTCATGCTACGGCGAATAAGCCAAATGCAGACGAGAATGCTGGATCTCGTAGTTTGGCGACTGATCGGTAGAATAGCAAGTGTACTATTTTGCCTCTGTAGTAATAAAGGTAAAATTCTCCGAATATCGATCTCAAGGACTGCGTGATATTATAGAGTTTGTAGGAATTCAATTAAACAAAAAGCCTTGGGGTTTTGGTTTTTATGAGTGCGAATTAAATTGCAAATAAACTTAAAAAGGTTGATTTAGCCAAATATGAGTAACATGCCAGGGTAGGTGTGTGCATTAACATGTAACAATTCTGAACCCTTGTTTCATTAACAAAATTCAACTTATCAATTACCGGTTCTTAAGGGTATTTGCTCCTAAGTCCTTAGTGGGCAAACCTTTGAACATTGAAATTCTAATCCCAAAGTCCTTCGAAATTAGTGATCAAATCAAGTATTATTATAATCAAAAACCTTATACCATTAAATTGAACGTGAAAGAGAAATATGTTATTGAAATTCGGAATTCAAAATCATCACAAATGTTAATCAGGGACACCCCGCTAGCATTGGGGAGTTTAGCTACTCATATCATCCAAAGAAATTACAAAGATATTAAATAAAGACATTACAATAGAGATGATGAACTTTGATCTTCAATGGCTTCCGCTCATGAGAGTTCTCTGTTCTTCTCCAATTGCATAGGCTTCTTTTCTCAATCCTCCAATTCTTCGTGTGGCAAAAAGATCCCTAATTCATCTTGAAAACCCTCCTAAATAGTGCAGACTCACTTAAGTTGGTTGGAAATCCCAAAAACACCCTCGCAGGCAAACCACTGAACAAAATCACAAAAATCACTGAAATCAGCGTCAAACCCAACACGGACCGTGTTGAGCAATACGGGCACCCGTGTTGGTCCCCTGGCATTTTTCTTTTTCTTCTTTGGTCCCAGGCTTAGCAACACGGGCCGTGTTGAGCAACACGGGCACCCGTGTTGCACCACTGTTTTTCCATTCTTCTTGCGCCCTCTTCTTGACACGGCCCGTGTTGTGCAACACGGCCACCCGTGTCAGGCCTCCTGTAGCATGTTTTCTGAACTTCCTCAAAACTCCGAGTTTCGCACTGATTTACTCTGATTTCTGCATATCAGTCTGAAAACATTAAAACATACAACCAAAGCATAAAATTGACGAATAAAGAAATAAAACACTCAATAACATAACTTAAACATACTTAAAAACAACGGTAAATATATGTGTGAAAACCACTGATCAAACTCCCCCAAACTTAAACCGTTGCTTGACCTCAAGCGACAACTACAAAAGTTAATGACCCTCAAAGCACACGGTGTTCATACGTGAGATATCCGTCTGTATTGATCAAGAAACAGTTGGTTCGGCATTCACATGACGCGACGAGTTTTGTTACCACATTAAACCTCAAGCTCCCGTTTCGGATACCTCTCCAACTATGCTTTGCACTTAAGTCTCTTTCCGATTTTCCTCCTCTTTCATTCAGACAATCATATTAAGGCACTGCATTTCTTATAATAATCATCACCTGCATGAGACGAATCAAGGCTTCTTATTTTCTTTTCCTGGCACCAAACTAGCAGCATTGGCTACTTTTTATTACCGATGAAATTTTCAAACTTTGCAGTTATATATTGTCCTTTTGGACGACGTTTGGGGTTCAATCTCCTTTGGGCTGAATAACCGGGTCAGGGTTACCCAACTTAGCGAGCCGATTGCCTTTTACCGCCTTTTCATCATTTGGTGCCAACTTTATATCTTTTTTTTCTCAACCAGTCATCATGCAAGTGAATCTGAATTATGCCAGACTGTATCAATAAACTACTCGATAAGTACTTCTCAGGAGACAAGTACTATGGTGCAAATCTACATGTTAGACTCGTATCTCTTTCAGGGAACCAAGGGCGCTTAAACAAACCTCTTCTTGTCACATTATTCCGCACTTCCTGTCCTCAAACAATCCTCGCTTCATCTCTATATACTATTCCTGATCGCTCTTTAGGATCAAAAACTTCTTCAACAAAAATTAAAATTTCGGTCAAAATTTGGGCAGAGTTCACTTTATGGTTTCACATCATACCAATAACATAAAAATAACATAAAAATAAAATGCAAAGAGAAGAGCCTCCCCCAAACTTGAACTAAACATTGGCCTCAATGTTTCAGAACGAGCCTGAAAGAGGTGACTCACAGAGGGTAATGCACTCTAATGATCACTTCCAAGCTTTCACCAGAGACGTCCTCTTTTATTTCCTGAAAATAAAATAAACAAATAGAGAAATTAATTATTAAAACCATTGTTGCCTCCCACGAAGCGCTTCGTTTAACGTCGCATGGCTCGACGGTCCATTACCCTTTATTATGGAGGGTATTTCCTTTTCCAAACCTTGTTGCTTGTCACTTTCGCAACCACGAACTCATGAAGATGAAAAGCATGGATAACTTCTCTCTTCAATTTGCTTCCCACATTCTTCTTGACTCCCTTAGCTTTCTTAGGACTTTTGACAGCTACATAAGTTGGTTCCACCCGAGAGGCTATGCTTGAAACTTTTTCTTGGAGATTTTTAGGATTTTTGTCTTCTTTTTCACCTTCTGTCATACCATCTGAAGTTTTCTCATTCATACCTGCCCTATTTTTCTTAACTCCTAACATCTTCAAGGTTACTTCTTCATCAAATGATTTTAGCGTTAGTGTCCCTTTTTCAATGTCGAGGTTGCAGCGGCCTGTCGACAAAAATGTTCTCCCAAGAAGGATAGGAGTTTCTTCGTCTTCCGGAATATCCATGATGTGGAAGTCAACAGGGAATACAAACTTATCAACTTCCACTAGTACATCTTCAGCTACCCCATAGGATTTCTTGACGGTGTGATCAGCGAACCTTAACTGTGTCTTACTTTCACTAATCTTTTCTAATTCAAGCTTTTTGAAAATGGACAAAGGCATTAAACTCACACTAGACCCAGAATCGAGGAGTACCTTTTTAAATGCTATATTCTTGATAGTGCATGGTATCGCCACCGCCCCAGGGTCTTTCCTCTTTATCGGGATCTTTCTTGCTGTCGAGACTATACCACACTTCTCGGTTGCAATTTTTGGCTCTCCTCCTAGTGATCTCTTTTTCGCCAACACCTCCTTCATAAATTTTTATACAAAGGCATGTGTTCAAGTGCTTCAAAGAATGGTAGATTTACCTCTAACTTTTTGAACAATTTCGTAAACTTCTCAAAGTCTTTCTCTCTTGAAACCTTCTTTGTCACTCTGGAGGGGAAAGGTAGTTTTATCACCGGTTCAGCGTCTTTCTTATTTTTTTCTTCAATTGGTTTAACTGGTGGTACCACAACTTCTGGCTCTTTTGGATTCTCTCTTATTTCCAGATCCACCTCTATTACCATGGGGTCATCTATTTCCTCTTTTTCTTTTTCAGATTCTGCTACTCTCCTACTTCTTGTAGTAACAACATTAATCTTCTCTTGGTCTTTCGGATTTTTCACAGTTGAGCTCGGAAGGGTACCTTGTGCTTGTAGAGTGAGATGCTGTGCTATCTGCCCCACTTGAACTTCCAGATCTTTAATTGAGGCTGAAGTGTTTCTGTGGTTGTTTCTTGTTTCTTCTTGGAACTGAGAACACTGCCCAGCTAATCTTTCAATTGCCACTTCCCACTCTGCCTTCTGGGTACCTTGTTGTTGTTGATCTTTCCAAGCAAAATTTGGATGATTCTTCCACCCTGGATTATAGGTGTTAGAATACGGGTTGTTTTGCCTTAGGAATTTGATTTCTTCAATCTGCTTGGGAGTAGCAAAACAGTACACCATTTGGTGTGGGCCATTACAAATTTCACAGTTGACAGGTTGAGCTTGTTGAACTTGAGCCACCTGTTGTTTACCTATATTCATAGCCTTCAATTTCTTTTCAACTTCTGCGGCTATCGCATCTTCAACCCGAGTTTTAGAAGTCTCCAGCTTGAGATCAATGATTCCTTCCGGTTTGCTAGCACACCTGTCATACAATTCCAAATGCTCATTTGCAGCTATTGCTTCAATGATTTTGGTGATGCCTGAGGCTGTTGTGAAATTTGTCGAGCCTCCAGCTGCTGTATCAATTTACTGTTTTGTTTTCATTCTGAACCCATTGACAAATACTTGCATCTGTTCAGTCTTGTCCATATTGTGAGTGGGACATGCTACTAGAATTCTTTTGAATCTTTTGTATGCATCTCCTAAGGGCTCACCCTCCTTCTGCTTGAAGTTCAGAATGTCATACCTCTTCCTTATAAAGACCGAGGCAGGAAAATACTCATTTAAGAAAGCTTTTTCCATCTCTTCCCATGATGTAATGCTGCCCGCTGGAAGGGAATAAAACCACTCTTCTGCTTCTTCTGCCAAGGTGAATGGGAACATTCTCAGCTTCTTGGCCTCTTCTGTATGACCTTTGATTTTTAAAGTTGTACTCATGGTCAGAAACCTCTGTAAGTGCTTGTTTGCATCTTCATTAACCTTTCCGGTGAAAGGCTTTCTTTCGAGCTGAGTGATGGTGCTTGGATGCAATTGAAAATTAGGAACATTCACCGGTTGGTTGACAATAGTTAGCCTTCCTCCTGGTGTGTTTCTAGCACCGTAGTCTCCGAGAAGTCTCTCTGGTTTTGGTACCTCGCCCATGATATCTTCTTCACTTTTGGTGTCTGAACCAGAATGAACTGTAATCACTTCTTCCTCGGATTCCAGTTTAGTTTGACGAGCTTGTCTGCGCCTTGCGTGAAAAGTCCTTTCAATTTCTGCGTCAAAAAGAAATTCTGCTGAGGCCTTACCTCGCATAAACAGATTAGACAATTATTAGAATGAGGAACAAAAATAAAGTAATTTTTTTTTCAGAAAATAAAATTTTAGTCGCAGAGCAACAAAATTCTAATTGAAATAAATCTAAAAACTCTATAATCTTCGGCAGTCCCCGGCAACGGCGCCAAAAACTTGATCGGTAAAATAGCAAGTGTACTATTTTGCCTCTGTAGTAATAAAGGGAAAATTCCCCGAATATCGATCTCAAGGACTGCGTGATATTATAGAGTTTGTAGGAATTCAATTAAACAAAAAGCCTTGGGGTTTTGGTTTTTATGAGTACGAATTAAATTGCAAATAAACTTAAAAAGGTTGATTTAGCCAAATATGAGTAACATGCCAGGGTAGGTGTGTGCATTAACATGTAATAATTCTGAACCCTTGTTTCATTAACAAAATTTAACTTATCAATTATCGGTTCTTAAGGGTATTTGCTCCTAAGTCCTTAGTGGACAAACCTTTAAACATTGAAATCCTAATCCCAAATTCCTTCGAAATTAGTGATCAAATCAAGTATTATTATAATCAAGAACAATCCGGTTACTATAGGGTATCCCTAGTCCTAGGTGATATCTACTATAGTATAATGGTATAAAAACCTTAACAATGGAGGTCAATCCTAATTGTCAGTCATAAATCAATCCAGTTGGTCCGACGAGGAAAGCATTAAAAACCTTATACCATTAAATTGAACGTGAAAGAGAAATATGTTATTGAAATTCGGAATTCAAAATCATCACAAATGTTAATCAGGGACACCCCCTAGCATTGGGGGGTTTAGCTACTCATATCATCCAAAGAAATTACAAAGATATCAAATAAAGACATTACAATAGAGATGATGAACTTTGATCTTCAATGGCTTCCGCTCATGAGAGTTCTCTGTTCTTCTCCAATTGCATAGGCTTCTTTTCTCAATCCTCCAATTCTTCGTGTGGCAAAAAGATCCCTAATTCATCTTGAAAACCCTCCTAAATAGTGCAGACTCACTTAAGTTGGTTGGAAATCCCAAAAACACCCTCGCAGGCAAACCACTGAACAAAATCACAAAAATCACTGAAATCAGCGTCAAACCCAACACGGGCCGTGTTGAGCAACACGGGCACCCGTGTTGGTCCCCTGGCATTTTTCTTTTTCTTCTTTGGTCCCAGGCTTAGCAACACGGGCCGTGTTAAGCAACACGGGCACCCGTGTTGCACCACTGTTTTTCCATTCTTCTTGCGCCCTCTTCCTGACACGGCCCGTGTTGTGCAACACGGCCACCCGTGTCAGGCCTCCTGTAGCATGTTTTCTGAACTTCCTCAAAACTCCGAGTTTCGCACTGATTTACTTCGATTTCTCCATATCAGTCTGAAAACATTAAAACATACAACCCAAGCATAAAATTGACGAATAATGAAATATAACACTCAATAACATAACTTAAACATACTTAAAAACAATGGTAAATATATGTGTGAAAACCACTGATCAGCGACCTTCCAGAGGGAGAATCAGTCTACCTTCAAGGGCACGTATGATCCTGATGGCGCGTTGACTTGGTTGAAGGAGATTGAGAGAATCTTCCCAGTGATGGATTGAACTCCGGCGCAGAAGGTTTGGTATGGTACTCATATGCTAGCAATCGAAGCTGATGACTGGTGGCTAGAGACTCGCCAGAGATTGGAGACTACAGGTGAAGAGATCACTTGGGTCGTGTTCCGTAGAGAATTTTTGAGGAATTATTATCTCGAAGATGTTCGGGGAAAGAAGGAAATTGAATTCCTTGAGCTAAAGCAAGGGGATAAGTCGGTTAGTGAGTATGCTTTAAAGTTTGTTGAGCTGGCGAAGTTTTATCTGCATTATAGCAAGGCGATTGCTGAATTTTCAAAGTGCATCAAGTTTGAGAATGGGTTGCGCTCTGAGATTAAGAAGGCAGTTGGTTACCAGAAGATTCATGTCTTTACTGATCTGGTTGATAAATGCAGAATCTATGAGGAGGATAATAATGCTCATTATAAGATTGTCAGTGAGAGGCGGGGTAAGAACCAACAGAATCGTGGCAAGCCTTATGATGCTCCAACTGGGAAGGAAAAGCAGAAAGTTGCACGGGGTTAAATAACTAGTGAAGGAGATGCTTTTGCTAGTGTCGTCTGTTTCAAAAATGGGAAACCTGGTCACAAGAGTAATGTGTGTAATGCTGAAGTGAAAAGGTGTCTCTGTTGTGGGAAGAGTGGGCATACAACTCCTGAATGTAAGCATAAGGAAGTCATTTGTTTCAATTGTGGCGAAGAAGGGCATATTAGTAGTCAGTGTCAGAAACCAAAGAAGGCACAAGGCAGTGGAAAGGTGTTCGCTTTGGCTAGGACTCAGACAGACAATGAGGACGGACTTATCAGAGGTACATGTTTCATTAATAGTACTCCTTTAATCAATGTTATTGATATTGGTGCTACTCATTGCTTTATTGCTGCTGTTTGTGTTGAAAGATTGAATCTTGCGTTGTCTGCTATGAATGGAGAGATGGTTGTCGATCTTCCAGCTAAGGGATCGGTGACTACTCCTCTTGTGTGCTTAAACTGTCCTTTGTCGATCTTCGACAGAGACTTTGTTGTTGATTTAGTTTGTTAGCCGTTAAAAGGGTTGGATGTGGTCTTAGGTATGAACTGGTTTGAGCATAACCATGTTCATATTAATTGTTATGATAGGTCGGTGAAGTTTTCTACTCCTGAAGAGGAGGGAGTTGATTTTTTGTCGACTAGACAATTGCGGCAGTTGATGAAAGAAGAAGCTCAGGTGTTCTCATTGAAGGGGTCGTTGTCTATGGAGAATCAAGCTATAATTGATGAACTGCAGGTGGTGCGAGAATTTCCCGAAGTTTTCCCTGATGAAATTCCTAATGTACCGCCAGAAAGAGAAGTTGAAATTACAATTGATTTTGTACCTGGTGTCATACCCCAATTTTTGACCCTAAGATCATACATCATTTGCATTCAAGAGCACCATTGTGAAGCTTTATCTTTGATACTGTGATTATCTCTGAGGGGAATTATCGAGCATTTATAGCCTTTTTATTTGTTTATACTAACCAAAAAAAAAATCAAAAATATATGTTTTGTCTCTTTTGTTTATATTTTACAGGTGAAAGATCGGGCAAAAATCAAAACAGTGCAAGAAAACAGTTTTTTGAAAATTTGAAGATGGAAATCGATTTACCCCTGTGGGAAATCGATTTCCTGTGCGCAAAATTCAAAAAAAATATAAGGAGGGAAGCTTGACATCATTTTGGCACCTTTTTATTTGATCATTTTATCAATTTTCCACCTCATCAAAATTAACTCATTCATTAAACCCACTTTAACCTCATTTTACCATTTTTACTATTTAATTGCCACTTTAATCACCAATTAAACACAAGCTAATTACCAAACACAAAAAGACCAATTTGCCACTACTCTTGCTCCAATTCTATAAATAGAGCCCTCTACTCTCTCATTTCTCAAGCTTTTGATAGCCAAAAAAGTTCTTGCAAATTCATTTCTCAAGCTTGGAGAGCCAAAAAATTGCTTGCAAATTCATTTCTCACCCTTTCCAAAACCCTCACCCAAAGTTCATTTTCATAAGATTAGTGAGGTTCACATTGAATCTTGCTAATTTTGAACTAAGCCTCCTACATTTCACTCTTTTCTTTGATTGTTCATCTCCATACTTGAAGGATCTACACTTTGTGCTTGTTCTTGAAGCTACTTCAACACTTTAATTCAAGAATTGGTAAATTTCTCAATTCTAAGATGTAGATCTTTGTTGCTTGTGTTCAATGCATCTTTGATGCTATATTGGTGCTATTTGATGGTGATTTGATGGAAAATTCGTGCTCCAATGGATATGTGATCATAAGGTGTTTGTATGTTTGCTTAAGTCAAGTTTTATGCCTCCTAATGCTGATTTTTTGAATGCTGCGTGCAGGAAATCGATTTCCCTCTGTAGGAAATCGATTTCCACCTTATTTTTTTTCAAAAATTTGAACTCTGGACTCAAGAAATCGATTTCCTACAGAGGTAAATCGATTTCCTGCTGGCAGAATGTGTTTTTTGCCTTTTTTATGCTTGTTTGGGCTTCCTACTTCCTCCACTTCATTAATATCATTGGATCTAGGATGTTGATAGGTTTGAAATGACCTAATCCATAATATTAGATGAATGATATTAATGATAGTGTGAGTTGATTATCTTTTGTGAATTTTATTCTTCTTCCTCCATTTCATTAATATCATTGGATCTAGGATGTTGATAGGTTTGAAAGAACCAAATCCATAATATTAGATGAATGATATTAATGATAGTGTGAGTTGATTATCTTTATGCATTTTATCTTCTCCTTCTCTTTTTTTTTCTTTTGATCGATGAAAGTCTTAATACTTTGAGAATTCTTATGGATTCTTAGTAAAGACTAGATCGTTACCTATTTTCTTTTCGTGCGGTATTGCTTTCGGAAGGCGATCTACATATCGTTCTTCTCGCATGCATTAGCACATAAAGTTTTGACCGGCCTCGTTGTAGGGTGATTTCTACATAAATCACTTGGCGATCTGCTTAACATAGCGCAATATTTCGTGTCCCGAATAAAAAAGATCAAATATGGAAGAGAATTGTATGCAGTTGATTTAAGACTTGTGGAGGTTTTTATCGTGTAGTCGCTATGATTCTATCAAGCTTCTGATAAACCCCATTGAATTTAAATCCGAGTACATCATTCACTCACCATAGATCTTCCTACTAACTTTGATAACATACTTGACAAGTTTCAAGATGGTTATCTTTAACACTTAACAACTAACTTTAATTTCTGCACCTTTACTATACCGCTCTTTATATTACCGCTCTTTATATTTCTCGCTTTATCGCTTTACTTTATCATTTCATCATATTTACTTTCCGTCATTTTCTCTTTGTCCACTTGGACATATGTTTATGCTTCTATTTTTTTTCTTTTGTCCACTTGGACCATACTTTACTTTTTCGCTAAAACACTAATAAATAACCAAAATCTAAAAAATACATAAGGCTCTCTTTGGACTATCGGTTACTATCCCTAGCACTTTGGAGATTCGGACTTATGGACCTTGTACCTCTGGACTCATTCTATTACTATCCTATGATTGTTCTGTCTGTCTGGCATTGTTCTGTTGTATGTTTATGTGTGTAGGTATTTCCTTGAAAGCCCTTGATGGTTAATTCCAAGGCATTGATATAAGGATTTTACCCGAAAACAGCCGTTACTCTGCCCAATTTTCGTCAGAATCTTAATGTGTTTAATGAAAAAGTGGTTATAAGACAATAAGTTCATGTGGATCCCCAAGTGTTAATGTGTTGGTATTGATAAGTCCAAAGGATGGGAAAACTACCTTGGCTCTTAATGTCAAGTGTTGGCTTCTTATTTGGTTAGACCGTTTCTTTCCTTAGCTTTTATTTTATGCATTAGGTTAGCCTCTTCATCTCCTCCCATTCTTAAATTTTCAAAATCTTCTCCCTTTTTCCAAAATATTCTTATGTTTGCAATCTTTTCAAAACCTTTTTCTTAAAAATATCTTTCGCCCTTAGTGGCTTTTCTTCAAAAGTTTAGACACCGTTAATTGTCGAAACGAGTGGTTATACCCCACGATTTTGAAATTGATTGATAATAACGAGATCTTTTCCGCGTGAGAGAGCTAGTGGCATACTCGTTGATTTTATCCGAGTTGGAGCCCTTCTTTCATTTGCGATGCAAAGAACTTGTTTGTTCTCATGCTCAAGATCAATGGCTGAGTATTTCTCTCTAACGACAACAAAGTGTTTATTCGTTTTTAAAATGTTTTCCCAAAAGCGGAACTACATTAGCTCTGACTTCTCCATTGCACCGAGGAGGTATGTAGGCCCAAAGCTTAACGCTTTGCCGAGCTTATTTTAAAAATAAAACAAACCCTTTTTAGCACACACACACACAGATTTTCAAAAAGGTTCCCGTGGAGTACCACGGATATGAGGGGTGCTTTAAACCTTCCCCTCATATAATCAACACCTGTACCTGAGATCTCTTTCTTGTTTTAAAAACAAAACTTTGGGTTTTACGTTCTTTTCCCTTTTCCTTTGAAAAAATAAAGCGCGGTGGCGATTTCAAACGGAATATTGATTCGAGTCAATCCTATGGCTTCGATATCAGATTTTCCCCGCTACAGAAAAATGGCGACTTCACTGGGGATCCAGTTTTAAGTGTGTTAAGCCTATTTTTGTTTATCTTTGTGTTTTATCTGTATATATTGTTGTGTGCTTTGTTTGTTTATCTTCTTTTTTCTTTTGGTGCTCGATGGTTCCTCTGTGATGAGATAAAGTTCTAACCCGAACTTTGGTGAGTAACTTGAGATAGGAGGTGGTAAGACCAATAGTTGCATGTCAGGAGCAATCCTTAACATGAGCATCATATGGTGGAACCCCAATCAGTGGAGGCCTCATGGAAGGTAGTAGAGGTTGTTACGAATCATCGTGATAACGCTATTACTTTCAATAGTGAGTGTCCGTAGAAGCTGAATGGCCTAGAACCCTTTTAAACCAATCTAAGCCTTTTTTTAGGATGTAGTGCAGAAACAAGATCAAGTACCAATTTGAGCTTGTTGTCATGCGATACTACGCTCAGACGAGGTCTTTTTAGGCATATTATTGGCGCCTATGAGCAATTGTGCGTGCCGGTAGTATCCGATAGAAGATTGAAAACTCTGGGAACCTTTGTAGAACCCGTTCGGCAGGTACAAAATTCCCTAGTTCATACCTTTGTGGGTGGTTCTTAACTTTGACTCCATGCTCGTGACGTCGAACCTTTGAACCCTGTTTGTGCGACCATGTGTGATCTTGATTGTGATTGATGCATAAACCATGCATCCATGCATTCATTTGATTTCCAAGGAGCTCATAGGTCTTTCTTTGTAAACATCATAAGTTTCATCAAACTCAATGGATCTTGGGTGTCGATAGGGTGAAAACCTTAATCCACCAAAATGGATGATTGATCTTGATGATAACTTGATCAAAGTTTTGATCCAATATAGGATTTAACTCCTTCATGTTTTGATGTTTACAAAGTAATAACTTGAATTCTTTGAAAATCAAATAAAACCAAAAAAAAAAAAACAGCAATTGCATCATTTGCATACATACATCCAGGTTGTCCAGAAAACTTATCCTTGTCTGTCTCCATCTTCAGAGTTGTTGTCTACCGTCAAGCTGATTCCTCGACACATTGAACTAGAAGCATGTATCTGAAGAGTATGGAAGAACTTCAACAAGATCAAGAGTTGGTGAGATCAAATATGCTTTCTTTCAAGGATATGGGTCCTAATGTTGTCACTAATCCTTTGCCAGATCAAAGTGGCTGAAGACAAGTGAAAGCCAGATGGTCTCCTAAAGCCAAGTGTTTCAGACAGGATAGCTCATCCTTGTTGCTGATTAGTCACTAGGCCTTGATTCTGTGCTGTTTGTATTTCCTTTATTGTGCTGTTTACTTTTAGACTTTGTTTGTTTCTGAATGGTAATTTTAATGAAATGAGCATTGCATATTTTGAATTCATTTTCATCCACTATGTTTATGTTTATACCTTCTTTTACAAAACTTTTTCTTCCATCTGCTATTCTCTATCAAACTTGTGTTTTATGCAAAGATTGGAGGGAGGATGATGACAACGAAATACCCAAGTTGTTGAACTGTATGCTTTCGAATAAAACTTTGCTGATGATGTACAGGCATTGTTTCAATTCCCAAACACTGGAGAAATAAGGAAGTTAATCCCTTGTCAACCCCTCTGAGCCTTCGAAGTTGGTGTTTCTTTCTGTATGAAAAACCCGCATTTTAAACCTGGGGCAGGATAGTTCTCAGTTAATTTGGCTGTGCATTCTATTTTAAGAGAATCATTCACTACACCTTTCTACAAAGGTTTCAATCACAAGCGTTCCTCCGCATACATCAAAGAAATGTTGGAGATGTCAATCAAAAGCCAATGATAGTTTATCAATCATTAAGCAAGGCAGTCACTATCTTTCAAAAAAAAATGTATCAAAAATGTATACAAAGAAAAGCCTGCTAAGTCAAAACCAAAAACGACTTAGGCAAAAATTAAGGCATCCCGCTGACTGTAAGTTCAAAAATAAACAGTTCAGGCAAAAGTTAGGGATATATAAAAAGAAAAGATGAAAAAAGAGAAGTCAATAAATTCCTGAACAACACAATGTTGTGACTACCAAAAGGAAGAAGTGAATGCCATCTCAAAAGTTCTCTTTGCTTGTGAACTATCATCATTATCAAAGGTGCAATTCCAGAAATCTCTTGGAACCTGAATGCATAAGTTGAATTAACTGAGTTTTAGGACTGGAGATCATCACGAAGATGGGGTGGGTTACAAAATTTTGAGCCTTATATCCTTTGTTTCTTAAACCGTGAACCTAGCCACGTTACAACCTTTAAAAGACCTAATTGAGGCAAGGTTTGTTTGAAAGCATACTACAACAAGGTTGCGTAAGCTGACTCCTATGAGATTTTCCAATCATTTGTTTTGATGTCATGCCTTTGCTTTATCTTTCACTTTGAATGTCTCAACCTTTATGTTTTGACCAGTGATTACATTTGCTTTACATCAATAACATCATTCCAATAATGACTTTGATTTCAAAAATATTCTTTGAGCATTGCATTAAAATTACCATTCTTGAATGAACATTTTATTTGCAAGTAAGCATTCACCTTTCAGGAAGTTCAAACAGTCGAGAAACTTGACCAGTGATCCTATCAGGGGCACGTTACTTCAAGATCTTGTTGTTCAGATGTTCATTCAAGATTTGTTGATCAGAATATCATTTCAATACTTGTACTGGGGCAAGCCATCCCAACATGCATTTCAAGAACTGAAGCCATGATCAGTTAACTTGCAACAATTAGTGAATCAGGGGCAATCTTCTTCAGCAATCCCCAAGCAGTTTTATCAGCCCTTCTCAAAGGATCACTAGTCTGATACAGTTACCAGTGTAATAGAAGTGTGTTTAAGCATCTTCTTCCCAAGCAGAATTGGCAGAGTTCCCGTGTTGAGGAATCGAGTTCCTATCGTGCCTCACAAAAGAGTCTCCCTTCAATCATGTTTTATCTTGATTGTCTCTAATCATGCTTTATCCTGATCACTTTCGACCGTGTTTTATCTTGGTTACCTTCAATCATGTTTTATCTTGATTGTCATTTGATGTTGCTTCGTCCATGCTTTATCTTGAACGTCTCTGATACATTCTTCCCAAAGTTCAAATCATGCTTTACCTTGATTGACCTTGGTGTTACCTAATCATGTTTTACCTTGATTGTCATTTGGTATTTTTCAATCATGTTTTACCTTGATTGTCATTTGATGTTATCCAATCATGTTTTACCTTGATTATCCCTTGATGACATCCAATCATGTTTTACCTTGATGGACCTGTGATGATTATCTAATCATGTTTTACCTTGATGGACCTGTGATGATTATCTAATCATGTTTTACCTTGATGGACCTGTGATGATTATCCAATCATGTTTTACCTTGATTGTCCGTTGATGATTATCCAATCATGTTTTACCTTGATTATCCTTTGACGATATCCAATCATGTTTTACCTTGGTTGTCATTTGATGTTGTCCAATCATGTTTTACCTTGATATTCATTTTGATGTAGCCACATTCATGTAGGCCTCAGATATTCTCCTCTCGAAGTGCAATCATGTTTTATCTTGAAAGCTTCTGTTGACTGTCTCTTTCTCCTGTGGAATCCAAGTTTTATCCCTGGATGACGTATACCTTTTCCCCCAGTGGAATCCTTTCTTATCTCCCCAGTGGTGTTATACTCCTCTCTATTCCATAATCATACTTGATGCATCCATTAGCATCGCATTATACCTTAGGTTCAAAAATTGTGTGTTTTATATTTAAGTCTCTTCAATTACGTCGAGCTGAGGATTTTAACCCTCACATCTCCGGAAAGAAGACACTTAAATAGGGGCATCTGTCATACCCCAATTTTTGACCCTAAGATCATACATCATTTGCATTCAAGAGCACCATTGTGAAGCTTTATCTTTGATACTGTGATTATCTCTGAGGGGAATTATCGAGCATTTATAGCCTTTTTATTTGTTTATACTAACCAAAAAAAAATCAAAAATATATGTTTTGTCTCTTTTGTTTATATTTTACAGGTGAAAGATCGGGCAAAAATCAAAACAGTGCAAGAAAACAGTTTTTTGAAAATTTGAAGATGGAAATCGATTTACCCCTGTGGGAAATCGATTTCCTGTGCGCAAAATTCAAAAAAAATATAAGGAGGGAAGCTTGACATCATTTTGGCACCTTTTTATTTGATCATTTTATCAATTTTCCACCTCATCAAAATTAACTCATTCATTAAACCCACTTTAACCTCATTTTACCATTTTTACCATTTAATTGCCACTTTAATCACCAATTAAACACAAGCTAATTACCAAACACAAAAAGACCAATTTGCCACTACTCTTGCTCCAATTCTATAAATAGAGCCCTCTACTCTCTCATTTCTCAAGCTTTTGATAGCCAAAAAAGTTCTTGCAAATTCATTTCTCAAGCTTGGAGAGCCAAAAAATTGCTTGCAAATTCATTTCTCACCCTTTCCAAAACCCTCACCCAAAGTTCATTTTCATAAGATTAGTGAGGTTCACATTGAATCTTGCTAATTTTGAACTAAGCCTCCTACATTTCACTCTTTTCTTTGATTGTTCATCTCCATACTTGAAGGATCTACACTTTGTGCTTGTTCTTGAAGCTACTTCAACACTTTAATTCAAGAATTGGTAAATTTCTCAATTCTAAGATGTAGATCTTTGTTGCTTGTGTTCAATGCATCTTTGATGCTATATTGGTGCTATTTGATGGTGATTTGATGGAAAATTCGTGCTCCAATGGATATGTGATCATAAGGTGTTTGTATGTTTGCTTAAGTCAAGTTTTATGCCTCCTAATGCTGATTTTTTGAATGCTGCGTGCAGGAAATCGATTTCCCTCTGTAGGAAATCGATTTCCACCTTATTTTTTTTCAAAAATTTGAACTCTGGACTCAAGAAATCGATTTCCTACAGAGGTAAATCGATTTCCTGCTGGCAGAATGTGTTTTTTGCCTTTTTTATGCTTGTTTGGGCTTCCTACTTCCTCCACTTCATTAATATCATTGGATCTAGGATGTTGATAGGTTTGAAATGACCTAATCCATAATATTAGATGAATGATATTAATGATAGTGTGAGTTGATTATCTTTTGTGAATTTTATTCTTCTTCCTCCATTTCATTAATATCATTGGATCTAGGATGTTGATAGGTTTGAAAGAACCAAATCCATAATATTAGATGAATGATATTAATGATAGTGTGAGTTGATTATCTTTATGCATTTTATCTTCTCCTTCTCTTTTTTTTTCTTTTGATCGATGAAAGTCTTAATACTTTGAGAATTCTTATGGATTCTTAGTAAAGACTAGATCGTTACCTATTTTCTTTTCGTGCGGTATTGCTTTCGGAAGGCGATCTACATATCGTTCTTCTCGCATGCATTAGCACATAAAGTTTTGACCGGCCTCGTTGTAGGGTGATTTCTACATAAATCACTTGGCGATCTGCTTAACATAGCGCAATATTTCGTGTCCCGAATAAAAAAGATCAAATATGGAAGAGAATTGTATGCAGTTGATTTAAGACTTGTGGAGGTTTTTATCGTGTAGTCGCTATGATTCTATCAAGCTTCTGATAAACCCCATTGAATTTAAATCCGAGTACATCATTCACTCACCATAGATCTTCCTACTAACTTTGATAACATACTTGACAAGTTTCAAGATGGTTATCTTTAACACTTAACAACTAACTTTAATTTCCGCACCTTTACTATACCGCTCTTTATATTACCGCTCTTTATATTTCTCGCTTTATCGCTTTACTTTATCATTTCATCATATTTACTTTCCGTCATTTTCTCTTTGTCCACTTGGACATATGTTTATGCTTCTATTTTTTTTCTTTTGTCCACTTGGACCATACTTTACTTTTTCGCTAAAACACTAATAAATAACCAAAATCTAAAAAATACATAAGGCTCTCTTTGGACTATCGGTTACTATCCCTAGCACTTTGGAGATTCGGACTTATGGACCTTGTACCTCTGGACTCATTCTATTACTATCCTATGATTGTTCTGTCTGTCTGGCATTGTTCTGTTGTATGTTTATGTGTGTAGGTATTTCCTTGAAAGCCCTTGATGGTTAATTCCAAGGCATTGATATAAGGATTTTACCCGAAAACAGCCGTTACTCTGCCCAATTTTCGTCAGAATCTTAATGTGTTTAATGAAAAAGTGGTTATAAGACAATAAGTTCATGTGGATCCCCAAGTGTTAATGTGTTGGTATTGATAAGTCCAAAGGATGGGAAAACTACCTTGGCTCTTAATGTCAAGTGTTGGCTTCTTATTTGGTTAGACCGTTTCTTTCCTTAGCTTTTATTTTATGCATTAGGTTAGCCTCTTCATCTCCTCCCATTCTTAAATTTTCAAAATCTTCTCCCTTTTTCCAAAATATTCTTATGTTTGCAATCTTTTCAAAACCTTTTTCTTAAAAATATCTTTCGCCCTTAGTGGCTTTTCTTCAAAAGTTTAGACACCGTTAATTGTCGAAACGAGTGGTTATACCCCACGATTTTGAAATTGATTGATAATAACGAGATCTTTTCCGCGTGAGAGAGCTAGTGGCATACTCGTTGATTTTATCCGAGTTGGAGCCCTTCTTTCATTTGCGATGCAAAGAACTTGTTTGTTCTCATGCTCAAGATCAATGGCTGAGTATTTCTCTCTAACGACAACAAAGTGTTTATTCGTTTTTAAAATGTTTTCCCAAAAGCGGAACTACATTAGCTCTGACTTCTCCATTGCACCGAGGAGGTATGTAGGCCCAAAGCTTAACGCTTTGCCGAGCTTATTTTAAAAATAAAACAAACCCTTTTTAGCACACACACACAGATTTTCAAAAAGGTTCCCGTGGAGTACCACGGATATGAGGGGTGCTTTAAACCTTCCCCTCATATAATCAACACCCGTACCTGAGATCTCTTTCTTGTTTTAAAAACAAAACTTTGGGTTTTACGTTCTTTTCCCTTTTCCTTTGAAAAAATAAAGCGCGGTGGCGATTTCAAACGGAATATTGATTCGAGTCAATCCTATGGCTTCGATATCAGATTTTCCCCGCTACACCTGGTACCATACCCGTGTCAATGGCACCGTACATGATATCTGCATCTGAATTGTCGGAAATAAAGAAGCAATTGGAGGATTTACTTGAAAAAAAGTTTGTAAGACCAAGTGTATCGCCGTGGGGAGCTCTAGTGTTGCTAGTAAAGAAGAAAGATGGAAGTATGAGACTTTGCATCGATTATACACAGTTAAATAAAGTAACAATTAAGAACAAGTATCCGCTTCCAAAAATAGATGATTTAATGGATCAATTGGTGGGTGCTCGTGTGTTTAGTAAGATTGATTTGAGGTCGGGTTACCATCAGATTAAAGTGAAAGATGAGGATATGAAGAAGACAGCTTTTAGAACGCGATATGGACATTATCAATATTCGGTGATGCCTTTCGGTGTTACTAATGCGCCGGGAGTATTTATGGAATACATGAACCGTATTTTTCATGATTATCTGGATCGATTTGTCGTGGTTTTTATTGATGAGATTCTGATTTATTCTAAGACGGAAGAAGAGCATGCTGAACATTTGAAATTAGTATTACAAGTTTTGAAAGAGAAGAAGTTGTATGCAAAGTTGTCCATGTGTGAGTTTTGGTTAATGGAAGTCAGTTTTCTTGGTCATGTTATTTCAAGTAATGGCATTTTTCGTAGATCCATCTAAAGTATATGTTGCATTGCAATGGGAAACTCCAAAGTTGGCTACCGAAATTAGAAGCTTATTGGGATTAGCTGGTTACTATAGAAGGTTTCTCTAAGTTGGCACTTCCGTTGACTAAGTTAACTTGCAAGGGTAAGGCTTTTGTGTGGGACATTCAATGTGAAGAAATTTTTACTGAATTAAAGAAAAGGCTGACGTCGGCTCCGATTTTGACATTGCCAAAATCAGAAGAATATTTTGTGGTGTATTGTGATGCTTCTAATATGGGTTTAAGAGGTGTTCTTATGCAAAATGATAAAGTAGTTGCTTATGCATCGAGGCAGTTGAGAACTCATGAAAAGAACTATCCTACGCGTGATTTAGAGCTTGCTGCAGTTGTCTTTGTGCTGATTTGGAGGCATTATCTTTATGGTTCTAAATTCGAAGTATTTAGTGACCATAAGAGTTTAAAATTTTTATTTGATCAGAAGGAATTGAATATGAGACAACGAAGGTGGTTGGAGTTATTAAAAGATTGTGATTTCGGTTTGAATTATCATCCAAGTAAAGCTAATGTTGCAGCGGATGCGTTAAGCCGAAAGACTCTGCATATGTCGGCAATGATAGTTAACGAGTTAGAACTAATTGAGCAGTTCAGAAATATGAGTTTGGTTTGTGAGGTGACATCGTAGAGTGTTATGTTAGGAATGCTAAAAAGTTAATAATGATTTTCTGGATAGTGTCAGAGAAGCTCAGAAGTTATATGTGAAATTGGTAGATTTGATGGTTGGAATCGATCAGGCTAAGAATAATGATTTCAAGTTAGATGCACAAGGTGTGTTGAGATTCCGTAATCGAATTTGCATTCCGGATGATGCGGAGATGAAAAGGATGATTCTTGAGGAAAGTCATAGAAGCAATTTGAGTATTCATCCAGGAGCTACTAAAATGTATCAAGACTTGAAGAATTTATTTTGGAGGCCTGGGATGAAGCGTGATGTAGCGCAGTTTGTGTATGCATGTTTAACTTGTCAGAAGTCGAAAGTTGAACATCAGAAGCTTGCAGGATTGATGCAACCATTAGAAGTTCCATAATGGAAATGGGATAACATTTCATTGGACTTTATGACGGGATTGTCAAATACTTCAAGAGGACACAATTCGATTTGGGTGATTGTTGATAGGCTTACGAAGTCGGCTCATTTTATTCCTATTAACATCACTTATTCAATATCGAAGTTGGCGGATATTTATACGAGTGTGATTGTTAAGTTGCATAGCGTTCCTTTGTGTATTGTGTCCGATAGAGATATGAGGTTTATGTCTGATTTTGGGAAAAGTTTGCAAGAAGCGTTGGGTTCTAAGTTGAGGTTAAGTTCGGCGTATCATCCTCATGCAGATGGTCAGACGCAAAGGACTATAGAGTTGTTGGAGGATTTGTTGAGAGCATGTGTTCTTGAGCAGGGAGGTTCGTGGGATACTTATCTTCCATTGATCGAGTTCACTTATAATAACAATTACCATTCTAGTATTGGAATGGAGCCTTTTGAATCGTTGTATGGTCGAAGATGTAGAACTCCTTTGTGTTGGCATGAATCTGGATAGAGTGTAGTACTTAGACCTGAGATTGTTCAAGAGACAACTTAGAAGGTGAAGTTAATTCAAGAAAAGATAAAAGCTTCTCAAAGTAGACAGAAGAGTTATCATGACAAGCGAAGGAAAGATTTAGAATTTCAGGCGGGTGATCATGTATTTTTGAGAGTCACGCCTGTGGCTGGTGTTGGGCGTGCACTGAAGTCGAAGAAGCTCTCTCCTCGTTTTATTGGTCCGTATTAGATTTCAGACAGAGTTGGAAATGTTTCTTATAAAGTGGCTTTACCGCCTAATCTTTCGAATTTGCATGACGTGTTTCATGTGTCACAACTCCGGAAGTACATTTCAGATCCATCTCATGTGATTTGTAACACCCTTCTAAACCCCGCGGAAATTAAATAAATATATCAGAGCACATGGAACAAGGGTGCCACAATTCAAATTTAATAACAACATCATATGTCATTGTCATGCATTCACTGAGGAAATTCATCATAACACATAATAACTCATGTTAGCACAGCGGAAAATCAGTCATACGGATAAGTTCAACATCTTTTAAAACTATATCCCATAACTCAAAATAAAAAAAATAGAGTCATGAACATAAACTCAAAACATTGCGTTCCCCAGTGTTACAATATCAGAGCACGACACCTGACGCTAAACTAAACGCACTGACTCATGAGTTAATCCTCACCAAGTCGAAAAGTCGCTATCCTCAATCTGAAAATAACAACATGTAAGGGTGAGTCTCATCGCAATTAACAAATATTATTGCATCATAAATAATAACACATCATAGTTATATTATTCACCCAATTGTATTATATTCAGACAATTCAACAACATACAACCAACACATCATCAATTCATAACATTGAAACACATTCAATCATGTTATGAAAATCATGCATATGAATAGACTGACACTAGGCATGTGGTACCAAACATCATCAATGGGAATAACCCACCGACCGATCCAACATCATCAAGATACGGCCCTGCCAGCACAAATTCCACACAATGGGAATTATGCCCTTCACTGATCCAACACATCATCAAGTATAGAGCCTCAACAAATGATTATGAATGAATGCAAACATATATGAAGCATACTTATACCATCGTCAAGTCTATGAGTAACATCATCAAATACTCAAACCATCATTATCATCATCAAATCATGTTTATATATATTAACATCATTCAAATACAATCATATCATCAATCAACACAAATATTATATCATCAGGTTCCTCATACTCAAAACAGGCCAACGGTTTAAAACTTACGCATCGTCAAACTTTCAAAAATCACAAAACATCAAAATTCTGCACTCACGCTGGTCATACGCGTACCATACGCGTGTCAGCAGAGGCTGATTTCCACACAAACACACACCATACGTGTATCACAGTGCCATACGCGTATCCCCTCTTCATCATACGTGTACCATACGCGTATGGACAGAAGGGCGTATTTTGGACGGGACAGGGCACGTACCATACAAGTACGGCCCCTGGGAAGTCCCTCATGTTAGAACATGAAATGTTGTGATCAATATATCTAATTTTGATGATAACATTATATATGAATTTTGTATAAGACAATATGGTACTCTAATTATTCACGTTTTCCATTTCAGGAAAAGTCTATGAGAGTATGCACAAAATCAACATTCAGAAGCTCTGACCTAGAAGATCTGGATGACTTCATCAGAACATGGTCTGGAAGACATCAGAAGATGGTCTTGAGAAAATCAGACCATGATCTAGAAGGCTTTAGAAGATGGTAATCAGAAGCAAGGCTTTGAAGATCTGATGGTATCACGCTGCAAGGAACTTCTAAAGTCTGATGACTGAAGTTACAATTTGCACCAACGTTGAAGATTCTGATATTCAAACGTCTTTCTAATAGTCTGAGTTCAGAAGCAAGTACGAGATGAAAAAGCTACAATGCCAAATCTGACTGACAAAAGGAACGTTAGAAGCTACAAAAGGCAAAGTCAGCAAAAGCAGTTGAAACAAGGCACAAGGTAGGTTACAAAAGAGTGAAACATTAAATACAGCAATGTACTATTCATGTAAAGCATTAAATGCTCCTCAACGGTCACTTTTCTCATTGCCTATATAAGTGATGCTCTGGATGCTGATGAACTAGAACACACGCTGAAGTAACCTTACGCTTCCAAATTGATTCTTAGCGTTATCACATACATAGCAAACAACTTCATCTTCAACCTCACAAATATTGTAATATCTTAGTGAGTGTTAGAACTTAATTTAGAGAGAAAATCACTTGGTGATTATAGCTTATTAAGAAGCACGTTAAACTCTTGTAATATTGTTTTACTATTTTGTAAAAGGAATTCCTAAAGTGATCAAGTTGTGATCAGCATAATCTAGAAGACTTAGAAGTTGTCTAAGTGGAAAACCTTTGTAATCAAGATTGATTAGTGGATTAAATCCTCAGTGGAGGTAAATCACTCTGTCAGGGGTGGACTTGAGTAGTTTGATTAACAACGAACCAAGATAAAATATCTGTGTGATTATTTTTTATCTGTCTTTTTTAGAAACAACCCTTATTCAATCCCCCCTTTTCTAAGTGTTTTTCACACTTTCAATTGGCATCAGAGCGCCGGTTCTAGGTGCAAACGCTTAACAGTGTTATACAAAAGATTCAGGAGAAAAGCACAAAAATGGTTGATCCAGTTCCAACTCCTAC
The DNA here is from genome assembly GCF_029867415.1 of Vicia villosa. Taxonomy (NCBI): domain Eukaryota; kingdom Viridiplantae; phylum Streptophyta; class Magnoliopsida; order Fabales; family Fabaceae; genus Vicia; species Vicia villosa. Next base: position 48,337,040 of record NC_081181.1, on the reverse strand, counting down.
TGAGTAGAACAACAATGGTAACAATGGAAGTAACAGTTTTAATGGATACAATAGAGCACCAGTCTTTGATGGTGAGAACTTTGAATATTGGAAAGATAGGCTTGAAAGTTATTTTCCATGTCAAGATGGTGATCTATGGGAATAGTGCTGGATGGTTACACACATCCAGTGAATGCTCGTGGAGTCAAGATTACTAGACAAGCTATGAGTGATGATCAAAAGAAAGATTTCAAAAATCATCACAAAGCAAGGACTATATTGTTAAATGCTATTTCACATACTGAGTACGAGAAGATCACAAACAGAGAAACTGCTCATGATACTTTTGAATCTCTGAAGATGACTCATGAAGGAAATGCACAAGTCAAGGAGACAAAAGCTCTGGCTCTCATCCATAAGTATGAAGCCTTCAGAATGGAAGATGGTGAAAATATTGAAGCAATGTTTTCGAGATTCCAGACTCTGAGTGCTGGGCTGAGGGTTCTTGAAAAGGGATACACAAAAGCTGATCACGTTAAGAAGATAATCAGAAGTTTACCCAGAAGATGGGGACCAATGGTTACATCATTCAAGATTGCAAAGAACTTGAATGAAGTATCTCCTGAGGAGCTTATAAGTGCTTCGAGGAGTCATGAGATTGAGCTTGATGCAAATGAGCCTCAGAAGAAAGGTAAGTCTATTGCTTTAAAATCTAAAAATAAGCATTGTGCAAACGCTTTCCAGGCAGAAGAAGAAGGATTTGACAAATCAGAGTCAGAAGAAGAAGATGAATTGTCTCTCATATCTAGAAGGGTGAATCAACTCTAGAAAAGCAAGTAGAGAAGATTCAAGAACTTCAAGAAACCTGAAAAGGGAGAATCTTCTGAACACATAAGATCTGGCAAGAAGAAGGTAGTGGGCTATGAATGCAAAGAACCTGGACACTACAAGAATGAATGTCCTAAGCTTTAGAGGGAAAATCCCAGAAAGAAGTTTGAAAAGAAGAAAGGCATGATGGCTACATGGGATGACTCTGATTCATCTAAACAAGAGTCAGACTCTAAAGATGAGCAAGCAAACATAGTACTCATGGCAATAGTCGATGCTGAAGAAGAATCTACTTCTGATTCAGACTCTGAAGAGGTATTTTCTGAACTCACTAGAGAAGAGTTAGTTTCTAGTTTATCAGAACTTCTATAAGTCAAGAGTCAACTTATTCTCAAATACAAAAAGCTCAAAAAGTTTTTTGCATCTGAAACTAAGAAACTTGAAATAGAAAACTCTGAACTAAAAGAAAAAGTTTTAAAATTAACTAAAGATGTTGTATCTTTGGAAACATCTTCAAGTTCAGACATGTCTATTCCAAGAACTAACAATATTCTGAAAGAATATGACTTGAGCTTCAGAAAGTTCTTATCTAGAGGCATAGGCAGAAGTCTGTTAGCCTCTATGATTTATGGTGTTAGTGGAAACAAAAGGGTAGGTATAGGTTTTGAGGGAGAAATCCCATATAAACTAGAACATGTTGATAAAATGATCATTGAATATAAACCCTTGTATGGATAGTTTAAGTATAGTCATTCTCATGATATCAAACACACATCACACTCTAACAATTTCCATCTCACACACACAAAGAAACATGAGAACGTGAGAAGGACTAACCACAAAGGACCCAAAAGAATGTGGGTACCTAAGGAAAAGATAATTCCTGTTGCAGATCTCTTTCAAAGCACAAAATAAAAACATGTCATGGTACCTGGACTCTGGGTGCTCACGTCACATGACGGGAAGAAGGTCTATGTTCCAAAGTCTGGAACTTAAATCTGCCGGAGAAGTGAAGTTTGGAGGGAATTAGAAGGGAGAAATCATAGGCTCTGGAACCATATGTATTGGTAATTCTCCCTCTATAACTAATGTTCTTTTAGTAGATGGATTAGCTCATAATTTATTGTCCATAAGTCAATTAAGTGACAATGGTTATGACATAATCTTTAATCAAAAGTCTTGTAGAGTTGTTAGTCAAAAGGATGGCTCAATCCTATTTACAGGCAAAAGAAAGAACAACATTTATAAGATTGATCTTTCAGATCTTAAGAACCAACAGGTTACTTGCCTTCTATCTGTTAACGAAGAGCAGTGGGTCTGGAACAGAATATTGGGTCATGCTAGTTTGAGAAAGATTTCTCATATTAACAAACTCAATCTGGTCAGAGGACTCCCTAATCTGAAATATAAATCAGATGCTCTTTGTGAAGCATGTCAGAAAGGGAAGTTTTCAAAACCTCCATTTAAATCTAAAAATGTTGTCTCTTCCTCTAGGCCTTTAGAACTTCTGCACATTGATCTTTTTGGCCCAGTCAAAACTGCATCAATCAGAGGCAAAAAATATGGATTGGTCATTGTAGATAACTACAGCAGATGGACATAAGTTCTTAAAACATAAGGATGAGTCACATTTTGTGTTCTTTGACTTCTATAATTAGATTCAATCTGAAAAGGAATGTAAAATCATAAAAGTCAAAAGTGATCATGGTGGTGAATTTGAGAACAAATTCTTTAATATTTATTTCAAAGAAAATGGTATTGCCCATGATTTCTCCTGTCTTAGAACTCCACAACAAAATGGGGTTGTAGAACGAAAGAATAGGACTTTCCAAGAAATGGCCAGAACCATGATCAATGAGACTAATATGGCTAAGCATTTCTGGGCAGAAGCAATTAACACAACTTGTTATATTCAGATTAGAATCTCCATTAGGTCTATTCTAAATAAGACTCCTTATGAGTTGTGGAAGAACAGAAAGCCCAAAATTTCATATTTCCATCCATTTGGATGTGTTTGTTATATTCTAAATACTAAAGATCATCTGAACAAGTTTGATTCCAAAGCTTAAAAGTGTTTCCTTCTTGGATATTCAGAACGCTATAAGGGCTACAGAGTATACAATACTGAAACTCTGATAGTTGAGGAATCAATTAATATCATATTTGATGATAAGCTTGGCATTGAAAAACCAAAGCAGAATGAGATTTTTGCAGATATAGACATTTCTGATCCAGATCATGAAGAGATCAGAGGAAAGGAAGTGTCAGAAGATCAAGTTGCAGCTTCTCTGGAGAACCTCAGAATATCTGAAGCGCCAACAATCAGAAGATCTTCAAGAATCAACTCTGTCCATCCAGAAGATGTTATAATTGGAAAGAAAGACGATCCCATCAGAACAAGAGCATTTCTAAAGAACAATGCAGAATGTCAATTTGGTTTAGTGTATTTGATTGAGTCAACTTCTGTTGATAAAGCTCTGGAAGATGCTGACTGGATTATTGCTATGCAAGAAGAGTTAAATCAGTATATAAGAAGCGATGTTTGGGATCTGGTTCTAAGACCTAAAGGATTCAATATTATTAAAACAAAATGGGTATTCAAAAACAAGCTGAATGAGAAAGGTGAAGTTATCAGAAACAAAGCCAGACTGGTTGCTCAGGGCTATAGTCAGTAAGAAGGTATTGACTACACTGAAACCTTTGCACCAGTGGCCAGGTTAGAATCTATTAGATTGGTAATTTCTTTTGCCACTAAGAATAACATCACTCTTTATCAGATGGATATTAAGAGTGCCTTTTTAAATGGTTATATGGATGAACAAGTGTATGTTCACCAACCTCCTGGGTTTGAAGACTCTAAGTCACCAGAACATGTTTTCAAACTAAAGAAATCATTATACGGTTTGAAACAAACTCCCAGAGCTTGGTATGAAAGATTAAGTTCTTTCCTTATGGATAATGGTTTCACAAGAGGAAAAGTAGACACAACTCTCTTCTGTAAAACCTATAAAAAGGATATGTTAATTTGTCAAATTTATGTTGATGATATTATTTTTGGAACATCTAATGCTACACTTGGAAAGGAGTTTGCGAAGTCTATGCAGGCAGAATTTGAGATGAGCATGATGGGAGAACTCAAATATTTCCTAGGCATTTAGATGAATCAAACCTCTGAAGGAACCTATGTTCATCAGACTAAGTATGTCAAAGAACTTCTGAAGAAGTTCAAACTATCTGAAAGCAAAGAAGCAAAAACTCCAATGCATCCAACTTGGGTTTTAGGTAAGGATGAGGTAAGCAAGAAAGTAGATCAGAAGATCTACAGAGGTATGATAGGATCTCTTCTCTATCTGACTGCTTCTAGACCTGATATTTTATTCAGTGTATGCTTGTGTGCTAGATTTCAATCAGATCCTAGAGAATCTCACTTAACTACTATTAAGAGAATTCTTAGGTATCTGAAAGGTACTACTAATGTTGGTTTAGTCTACAGAAGATCTGAAGAATACAACTTAGTAGGATATTGTGATGCTGATTACGCTGGAGATAGAGTTGAAAGGAAAAGTACTTCTGGAAGCTGTCAGTTTCTGGGAAGTAACCTGATCTCCTGGTACAACAAGAAGCAAGCAACAATTGCACTCTCTACAACAGAAGCAGAATATGTAGCTGCTGCTGGATGTAGTACACAGATGCTCTGGATGAAAAGTCAGCTAGAAGACTATCAGATATATGAGAGTAACATTCCTATATTCTGTGATAATACTTCTGCTATTTGTTTATCTAAAAATCCTATTTTACATTCTAAAGCTAAACATATAGAGATTAAACATCATTTTATTAGGGACTATGTTCAGAAGGGTGTTCTTTCTTTAAACTTTGTTGATACAGACCATCAATGGGTTGATATCTTTACAAAACCCTTGCTGAAGATAGGTTTAAGTTCATTCTGAAGAACATCAGTATGGATTTATGCCCATAATGAAGTTATGAGATGATCTGATATGTGGATTAGTGTGAAGATTATGCTTTATTTATTTTCTTATTTTACCTATCAGATGTTCTGATTATGTATATTCATATGGATACTCTGAGACTGTTATTACTAACGTTTCATGTGCCTAAGTATGACTCAGAACTTCTGTTAAAGCAAAACAGCTGTCACCAGCTATTCCAGATGATGACCATGTGTTCATCAGAAGGGATAAGCATACGTGCAATTGATGAGACGCCGCCCTAGGTAACTGTGCAAATCATTTCAAATCTCACGCTAACCTCTACTAACGTCTTTCAGCATTTATGATAATTGATTCAGATTCTGTAACCGTCTCATTCATAACTTCATTGCATTATTCATTTCAAATCCAGTCCTATAAATTGCATTTCAATTTCATATTTTCCCTCTTTCCATTCTCTCTCTTCGTATTTTATGCATTTCTGTCTTCGTCAAAACCCTAAACGTAAGAATCTCAGAAAACTCAACTACTCATCAATGGCTTCATCGTCTGTTCAACACAATGCTTCGTCTTCTCAACAACAACAACAATAACAAACTGTCATCTCTCCGTTGAAAGCTTGTATGATTCCGATGGCAGAATTAGAAGTTCTCAGTGAAACAATGGTTGATTTTAATAATTTACAAGAACATGGGTTTAACTTGAAGAGAAATATGTTGGTTCAAGGCTGGGAACCATTCTTCAACCGTCTTATTGGACTAGTGTACCTAGAATTGGTAAAGGAGTTTTGGGTTCATGCAACGCTTATGCCAAAGGCAATACTCTCCTTCGTCTGTGGTCAAGAAATCTCCATCACAGAAAACCTGATCAGAAGATTGCTGGGTCTGGAAGGTTGTTTTGGTGCTGTTGGAGCTATTGTAGGCAAAACAGATTGAGATGATGTCTATGCTGAAATCTTCACTTCTAGAGAAGGTTCTACTTGTATTAAGGATTTGAAGGATCCCTACAGAATCTGGGCCAAGATTCTTCTAGGTTGCATATACCACATAAAGGCTACAGTTTCTCCAAACTACATTAACCAAGATCAACAATACATTATGTATTGTAATGGAAAAGGCGAGAAGGTAGATCTTCCCTACATTCTGTTCATCCACATGTGGAATCATGTGAGGGATTCAAGAGAACAAGCTAGGTTGAAGACTCCAAAGATCAGAAGGAACATCATTCCTCTGGGAAGACTGATTTCTGACATTCTAATTGAGACAAATTTGGTGCAAGATCTGTTGGATGCTGGAATTGTTCAAGATCTGCATGCAATGTGTGGGAGCACCATGAATGCTCACACTCTGAAGAAAATGAAATTGATAGAGAACATTACCGCTCCTCCCAGAGTGGTAAATGAGATCTTGTCCAGAAGGATTCCTGCTCTGGCTGATTTTGAGCTCTTCTTCAAGAATGAGCATCCCAGCACAGTCCTATTCTATCTAGAAAAATGTTTAAAGGAAGGCTCTAAGTTTAATCCAGCATGGCTAAGCGACAGAGTGCTTCCAACTATAGCTGATCTTGATCCAGCTCAGAAGAAAAAGAAGAAAGAACAGAAAAAGGAGAAGAAGGAGAAGAAAGACAAGAAGGAAAATAAAGAAGAAAAGAAAGAAGAGAAGGAAAAGGAAGAAAAGAAGCGAAAGTCAACTGGAGCTGGACCAGCAAAGCCTCTGAAGAAGAAGAAGAAATCTTCAGGTATTTCTATCACCGAGTCTGTTCCTAATCCCGTTTTTAATTTTGAACGTGTATCAACAGAACCTCAACCAAAAAAACAACCTGATTCTGATCAATCAAATAACTCCCTCAAGGTACCCAGATCATCTGAAGCTTTTAAGCAACTTATAGATGACATAGATAATCATGATGCATCTGAACTAGAACACTCACCAGAAAATCAACCTGAAACCACCAAACAAACCTCAAAATCTCCACCTTCTGCTTCCTCCAAATCCAAAGGCAAACAACCTATCCACACCTCTGACTCCATTCTCAATCCAAAACCTCTGAACACCATCTTTCCAAATGAAAACATTTTCTCCTCTGCTCAACCTCCACATTCTGACCCCCAACCAGAAGTTGACACTCCTTTTTTCTGCAACTTCTCCCTTTCATCACCATCATCATTATCATCTGACTCATTCTTTCGCAAACCTCGCCCCTCTGCACCTTCCCCTCAAAAACCTTAATCTGAACCAGTTGTTGTAGTCTTAGACTCTCACAACGAAGCAGAATCCTCTCTTCGACCATCCTCTTCAAACACTTCTCTTTTGTTTGAAAGAACCTCTGAACCCTATCTCATCTCCCACCCAGAAGACCCAATAACCATTATCAGAACAACCCCTCCTCCACCTTCTGTTGATATGAATTTTGAATTATTAAAACATAAGGTACGGACAGAGTTAGATTATTTGAAGGTTTCCCATGACTCCAAGCTGGATCATGTGGCTGCTAGATTGCTCTGGAAGGCTTTCTTTGCAGATATGCAAACGGATCTTCTGGATCTCCAGAATGAATGTCTTGTTGCTGCTCCTGGTCCTGCTGGACTGGCTCTGGAGTATGGTGATGGCAAGTACTTTCATCCAATCTTGGACTGGAAGCCTCTGGAAGAAGCGTCATTTGTTAATAACATGGAATTGGATTCTGATGAGATGGAAGTTGATAATTCTTATGCAGTTCTGACTGGAGACTTTGAGACGCTGTTTGAATGGTTCAAGGAGAATCCTCTTGAGGAAAATCCTATTGCTCCTAGTGTTGTCCCTTCAACCTCTGCAGTATTGGAAACTCTGAAGGAGCTTCAGCAAAATCAAGCAACTGTGTTCAGTCGTCTGGACAAGCAAGATGACACAAATGCTGAATTCAAGACCTGGATGCAAAGATCTGAGGAAGCTACCAAGAAGCAGGCAGAAGATACTGCTGAGATCAAGAATATGCTAGCAGCCTTAGCCTCTAAGCTCACCAAGTCTTAGTCTGAGTTTTGAGTCTTTGTTTAGGGTCTTCTTTGTCTCTTGCGTCTGTTTTCCTTTATCCATTGCATCTGCTTGTACACATTCTAGTTTATCAATGAAAAATTTCTTCCTTAATCTTTTATGTCTTTCATCTGAATCTTTTATTTATATGCTTTTTGATGTTATGACAAAAAGGGGGAGAAACATATGACTTGAATTGATTTATCATATCAGTTGCTGGGCTTAAGTCTCAACATTCCTAACAAATATTGCAAAGTTTTTGTCTCTGATAGTTTTGCAGGAATGTGATAATCAGAAAAAGCTAAACAAGGGGAGAAACGTATCTTGAGAAAATCTTCTAAAGATTTGAAGCAAACAAAGCTATGCTCTGATACAAGAAATTACAAGATCTGAAGCAAGCTACTTTGATGCTTTAATAATCTAAGTGATCTTAAAGTAAAATTCAAAGCTTTGAAGCTGTCAAATGGAAGCTCTGAAAGAAAGCTCTGAATCATCTGAAGATAAAGTTCAACGTGAAAGTCTCTTCTGAAATGGAAAATACTCAGGGAAGTCTTTTATTTATAAATTCTTCTAGTATTAATTTCAGGGGGAGATTGTTAATCTCAGGGGGAGACATATTCACACACTCTGATTAATATGCTTTTATGCTATATATGTGTATTGTCTTTTTCATCTGATATTCTGGATACAAATTCATATCAATTCTGTATGTTTTTGTCATCATCAAAAATGGGCAGATTGTTAGAACATGAAATGTTCTGATCAATATTTATAGTTTTGATGATAACATTATATATGAATTTTGTATAAGACAATGTGGTACTCTAATTATTCATCTTTTTGCATTTCAGGAAAAGTCTTAGAGAGTATGCACAAAATTAGCATTCAGAAGCTCTGAACCAGAAGATCTGGATGACTTCATCAGAACATGGTCTGGAAGACAGCAAAAGATGGTCTTGAGAAAATCAGAACATGATCTGGAAGACATCAGAAGATGGTAATCATAATCAAGGCTCTGAAGATCTGATGGTATCACGCTACAAGGAACTTCCAAAGTCTGATGACTGAAGTTATAATCTGCACCAACGCTGAAGACTCGGATATTCAAACGTCTTTCTAATAGTCTGAGTCCAGAAGCAAGTACTAGATGAAAAAGCTACAACGTCAAATCTGACTGACCAAAGGAACGTTAGAAGCTACAAAAGGAAAATTCAGCAAGAGCAGTTGAAACAAGGCTCGAGGTAGTTGACAAAGAGTGAAACATTAAATGCAGCAGTGTACTATTCACGTAAAGCATTAAACGCTCCTCAACGGTCACTTTTCTCATTGCCTATATAAGTGATGCTCTGGATGCTGAAGAACTAGAACACACGCTGAAGTAACCTTACGCTGCCAAATTATTCTTAATGTTATCACACAAACAACAAACAACTTCATCTTCAACCTCACAAATATTGTAATATCTTAGTGAGTGTTAGAACTTAATTTTGAGAGAAAATCACTTGGTGATCAAGTTGTGATCAGCATACTCTAGAAGACTTAAAAGTTGTCTAAGTGGAAAACCATTGTAATCAAGATTGATTAGTGGATTAAATCCTCAGTGGAGGTAAATCACTCTGTTAGGGGTGGACTGGAGTAGTTTGATTAACAACGAACCAGGATAAAATATCTGTGTGATTATTTTTTATCTGTCTTTTTTAGAAACAACCCTTATTCAATCCCCCCTTTTCTAAGTCTTTTTCACTCCTTCACCTCATACGCGTACCATATGCGTATCATACGCAAATGGCCAGAGACTTACAAAACCTGCAACTCCTACCAGTTCGTCTTCCTCGCGTTTTACACCATTACTGCCTGCGATTTTGGATCTAAAACAGAAATTTTGCTTTCTTTAACATACCGGAATCATCTATCTTCAATAGTCTATCACCCTATATCAATTTTACTCATTACAATCCTAATTTCTACTCAATTAGTTAAGGATTTACATTCATAGATTCAGTTCCATGGATGAACACAACAAACACATCAAACAAACACCATATTCATACAATTATGCACAGGATTCAATATAGATAATCACCAATCATATAATCTATTCAAATTCATCATAAACCCCAATCTAACATACAATCCAATTGACCTAAACAATATCCCTAATCAATATTATCATCTAAAAATACGATAAGAGATGTTAACCGGAGAGTCCCCCTTACCTTAGCCAAAAGTTCTTGATTGGTCTCTCCCTCTACTGTTCCTCTTTCACGTTCTTCGTGTTCCAAAATCCTCAGTTCTTCTTTTCACGTTCTATCCTTTTTTCCCAATTTCCTTCTTATTTTATGAAAATAACATTTTGATTAGTAAAGGGCTTTACTAACTTAACACCTCCTTCTTACTAACATCACACATGGCCCAATTCCATAAACCATTCTTTTCCAATTTATTTTCTTAAAACCAAAATAATTCTAATTATTTATTTAAATTCCAATTAAATTAAAAATTAAAATATACGGGTGTTACAACTCTCCCCCACTAAAAGAGTTTTCGTCCTCGAAAACATACCTTAAGTAAAGTGTTCCGGATAGGAGTCTTTCATCTGACTTTCTAGCTCCCAGGTAACATTTCCATCATCCGGTCCTCCCTAAGCTACTCTGACCAAAGCTATCTCTTTGCCACGTAATTGCTCCGGCTTTCGATCTTCAATCCTCGCAGGTAAAGCCTCAACCGTCAAGTTGTCTTTCACTTGTACATCATCTACTTGGATCACATGGGACGGATCCGCAATGTATTTCCTCAATTGAGACACATGAAATACATCATGGAGATTTTCAAGCGTCGGCGGCAAAGAAATACGATAGGCTACTTCTCCTACTTTTTTAGAAATATGAAACGGACCAATGAAACGAGGTGTCAACTTCTTTGACTTCAACGCTCGACCAATGCCCGTCATAGGAGTAACTCTCATAAACACATGGTCTCCCTCCTGAAACTCAAGTGTCTTCCTTCTCTTGTCGTGATAACTCTTCTGACGACTCTAAGAAGATTTCATTTTCTCCTGAATCATCTTAATCTTTTCCGTAATCTGTTGCACAATTTCTGGCCCGATCACAGCACTCTCACCAGATTCGTACCAACACAACGGCGTTCTACATCTCCTACCATACAAATCCTCAAATGGAGCCATACCAATACTCAAATGATAACTATTGTTTTAGGTAAACTCAATCAAAGGCATATAACTATCCCAAGCACATCCTTTTTCTAACACACAAGCACACAATAAATCTTCTAACGATTGGATCGTCTTCTCAGTCTGTCCATCAGTCTGCGGATGATAAGCAGAACTCAATCTCAGCTTAGTACCCAACGCCTTCTGCAAACCTTCCCAGAACTTAGACGTAAATCTCGGATCTCTGTCAGACACGATACTCAAAGGAATACCATGCAGACTAACTATCTTTTCAATATACAATTGAGCCAACTTCTCCATCGGATAATCCATTCTTACCGGTATGAAATGTGCAGACTTCGTCAACCTGTCCACAACAACCCAGATAGTCTCACATTTCTTAACCGTTCTCGGCAAACCCGAAACAAAGTCCATTGATATGCTATCCCACTTCCATTCAAGAATGAACAGTGGTTGCATAAACCCAAATGGCTTCTGATGCTCAATTTTTTACTTCTAACATGTCAAACAAGAATAAACAAATTCTGCAATTTCCTTCTTCATTCCAGGCCACCAAAACAACTTTTTCAAATCATGATACATCTTGGTAGCACCAGGATGAATGCTCAATCCACTACAGTTTCCTTCTTCCATAATACTCTTTCGGAGTTCAGCAACATCAGGAACACAAACTCTTTCACCAAATCTCATTATACCATTCTCGTCAATTCTGAATTCACCGCCTTTACCTTGGTTAATCAAAGTCAACTTATCGACCAACTCAACATCAACTTTCTGACCATTTCTGATCTCTTCAAGAATACCGCTAGTCAGCTTTAGCATACCCAATTTAACACTATTAGGAGTGCCTTCACATACCAAACTCAAATCTCTAAACTGTTTAATTAAATCCAATTCTTTCACAATTAGCATAGACATATGCAAGGACTTCCTACTCAATGCATCAGCAACCACGTTTGCCTTACCAGGATGGTAATTCAAACCAAAATCATAGTCTTTAAGGAATTCTAGCCACCTTCTCTGCCTCATATTAAGCTCTTTCTGATCAAAGAGATACTTCAGACTCTTATGATCACTAAACACCTCGATCTCGAACCATACAAATAATGTCGCCACAACTTCAAAACAAAAACTACAGCTGCCAACTCTAAATCATGAGTCGGATAATTCCTTTGATGCACTTTAAGTTGTCTCGACGCATAAGCAACCACTTGTTGATTCTGCATCAATACGCCACCTAAACCCAACAGTGATGCGTCACAATATACCACAAACCATTCTGTCAGATTCGGAAAAATCAAGATAGGAGCACTAGTCAACCTCTTCTTTAACTCTTGAAATCCTTCTTCACATTTCGAATCCCAAATAAACGCTTGTCCCTTCCTGGGTAATTTAGTTAACGAGAATGCTAACCTTGAAAATCCTTCTATAAACTTTCTGTAGTAACCTGCAAGACCAAGAAAATTACGAATTTCCAACACTGATTTCGGAGCTTCCCACTGAGATACCGCTTCTATCTTTGTAGGATCAACAACAATACCATTCTTAGAAATTACGTGCCCAAGAAAGCTAACTTCATCCAACCAAAATTCATACTTTGATAATTTGGCAAAATTTTCTTTTCTTTTAACAACTCTAACACAATTCTGAGATGTTCCGCGTGCTCTACCTCATTCTTAGAATATATCAGAATATCATCTATAAATACCACCACAAATTTATCAAGATAAGGATGGAAGATCCTATTCATATACTCCATAAAAACACCAGGTGCATTAGTAACTCCAAACAGAATTACCGAATATTCGTAATGACCACACCTCGTTCTAAATGCCGTCTTCTGAATATCGTCTGCCTTCACTCGAATTTGGTGATACCTAGACCTTAGATCAATCTTACTGAATACACACGCTCCAACCAGTTGATCCATCAAATCATCAATCCTCGGTAATGGATACCGATTCTTGTTAGTAACCTTGTTTAATTGTCGGTAATCTACACACATTCTCATAGAGCCCTCTTTCTTCTTTACCAACAATCCAGGCGCACCCCACGGAGAAACACTCGGACGAATAAATTTCTTTTCAAGCAATTCTTCCAATTGTTTCTTCAGTTCAGCCAACTCAGATGGTGACATACGATAGGGTTCCATCGACACTGGACTAGTTCTCAGAACCAATTCAATAGCGAACTCTACCTCTCTCCGGCGGTAAATCGTTCACATCTTCTAGAAAAACTTCCAGAAAATCACACACCACTGGTAATTCATTACTTACTACCTTCTCTTTCAAGTTCATCATTGCGAAACATAAACACCGTCGCACCGTCTTCAATAGCCTCATTCACTTGTCTAGCAGTCATAGCCAGATCATCAGCATTAATAGCTTCAGGAAACAACACCGTCTTCGAAAAACAGTTGATATGAACGCGGTTGAATTCCAATCTGTTCATTCCCAAGATTATATCTAGTTTTTTCAATGGAAGACACACTAAGTCCATTCCAAATTCCCTACCAAAAATATCGACCGGACAATTCAAGCAAGCAGACGAAGTAGTTACTGAACCCGACGCAGGAGTGTCAATAACCATACTTCCATTTATGTCAGATATTTCTAAGTTCAATCTTTTAGCACAATCCAAAGAAATAAAAGAGTGAGTTGTTCCAGTATCAATAATTGCAACTAAAGGTGGCCCATGAATGAAACACGTACGTTTAATCAATCGATCTTCAGGAGTGGTTTCCGACCCGGTCAAAGCAAAAACCTTTCCTCCAGATTGGTTCTTATTTGGCTTAGGACACTATGGGCTAATGTGACCTTCTTCACCATAATTGTAGCAAGTCACAATCTTCTTCTTACAATCAGCAGCAATATGTCCCACTTTGTCACACTTGAAACATTTCTTCTGGTCAAGCTTGCATTCGTTCTTACGATGCCCAGTTTCGCAACAGTTGTAGCACCTAACAAAAGCACTAGAGTCTCCCCCACTAGGCTTCTTCCCACCAACAGCTTTACCTCTACCATATGGCTTACCTCTATCCATATGCTTCTTACCTTTTCTGTCAACCAACTCACGAGGGTGAGATGACTTCATCTTGATATTATCCTCTTCAAATATCCTGCTACAGTCAACCAAATCAGCAAACTGTCAAATCCTTTGATACATGATACCCTGCTTGATTTCATCATGGAGGCCATTCTCGAATTTGATGCATTTCGAAAATTCACCAGCCTTATCATTGTTGTAAGGAGTGTAATACTTTGCCAATTCTACAAACTTGGCAGCGTACTCTGGAACTGTCATATTGTCTTGCTTCAGCTTCAAAAACTCAATCTCCTTCCTTCCCCGAACATCCTCAGGAAAGTATTTCCTCAAAAATTCCCTCTTGAACACAACCCAAGTGATTGCAATTGTTAGAACAAGATTGAGAATCTATGTTCAAAATCTAGTTTTGATGATAACAAGCATATATTTTGTAAGTAACAATTTTATTACTAATGGTTTCATTTAGTGTGCAGATACTATGTTATAAATCTTATACAGGATTCATCAGAAAAAGAATACGAAAACTACATCCAGAAGATCGACGAAGCTAAACATCATTCATCAGATGTTCTGATCCAGAACACATAAACTACCAAAGACAACAGATAAAGAAGCAAACAAGCAAAGATGGAAAACAAGATTATTTAGAAAGAGCACGCAACTATAAGAAGCTTTGGTTGGGATCAGAAGATCACGCACGTAGAAAGATCAGATGTTCTGAAGTTACAAGTTCTGAAGTTACAATGCAGCGACATTCAAAATACAAACATCAGTTGAAGTCATATACAAGCCAATGAAGAATCTACAGGTCAGCCTCAAATTGAGTAAAATATAAAGAGCTTAGAATCTAAGGGAGAGTCGCTAGAAACATCATCACATGCAAAACAGTTGCAACATTTAAAAGGAACAACTCCCAAGGATGAAAGAAGAAGCAACCCACATGCAGCGCATCGGTAAGACAAGCTTAACCAAAAGAAATACGCCATCCACTATAATCATCCGGTTAAAGATAAGGTTCTGCCGAGAACAACACTTGTCATAAAAGGCTCAATCTAGACGAAGCATTCAAACCAATATTCAAACAAATCTCAATGGCTAGATCCCAACGGTAACATACCAAGCTCTATAAATAGACCAAGCTTCAAAGTGTGAAGGTATGCGTTCTGGTATGTGTCTGGGTATGCATATGAAGTATGCATCCAGAATGAGCATCAAAGTATGTATCCAGGATACATCTACAGAGTGATGATCAAGAAATATTTCAGAAGAAAATCTATAGTGAGAAACTGATCATGAAAATATCAAAGAAGAAATGTTGAAGACATGTATCAGAAGTTACGCAAGAGGCAACATACATGAAGTGTATGATGGAACAAGAACGTTATTAACATCAGCCTGCCATAAGAAAAGCTCAAGAGAAGACAGACAATTCCTGCTAAATGAGCAGTTTGCTTCAAAGGAGAACTGAGCAGTACACTCGCTAAAGATGCATCAAAAGTTGATGATGGAGACAAAATTAAAAGATATAAGAGCTGCAGCTCCTTATAATATTCTGGGAAAAGAAGATGAAGATATTTCTGAAGAAGCAATCAATTCCACGAGTAATTACTCAACATATGCTTAATCAGAATTAAAGGAGATGGTCTTACAAGAATGAGTGATTGCTCCAAAACTTCAACCTCCATATTCAAGGAAATAATTAAAGAAGCAAATCAACATAAGAACTTTTGCTCTTAAACTACTTAAAGAAGAATGAAGATGAAGATCAGATTGAAGAAGCAATCATCAGAAAAGAGCAGATATTCTAATTCTGCTTATCAATCAGTAAAGCGAATATCTCATCTAGAAGCTGAAGACAAGAAGACTGCAAAAAACCTGTTTCTTGTATTCAAAATGTAAAACACATAGAGTTGTTGCTCGTAGTGTGATATATCTTAGAATATGAACTTAGAATAGGAGACAATCTGCTTAACTAAGAAGCACATTTGTAATCTCCAGAAGATATATGAATGTTATATCTTGCTGGGATCCCTGAATGGTTCATTACCAGAAGTTAGTCATAGTGGTTTGCTGTGCGGGGTTAGTCACAACAGGTTGGTTGTGCAGGGTTAGTCACAGTGGGTAGACTGTGTAGGATGTCTGAGTCAATGGACGTTATATCTTGCGGAGATCACTGAACAGGTCATTGTCCAGATGGTTAGTCACAGCAGTTGGCTGTGCAGGTTGTGAGTCACGACGGAGGATCGTGCGATTGTAATCATGATTTGGTTATAATGGATTAAGACCTATGTTGAGAGGAAAATCACCTGAAGAAGGTAGACTAGAGGTAGCCTTAGTTAGAAGGTGAACCAGGATAAAAATGAATGTGTCTTTTACTTTCCGCACATATCATTTTAACTTAGAACTTCCAAGAGTTAATCTGCAGAACTGTACTGACCAAGTCAGAAGTTCTGATATTCTTTAGAAGTTAAAATGAACATATTATTGGTTATGTAGTTCTACATCTTCATATTTCCGCAACATCAAAGCATAATCCAATAGATGATTAGAAGAAAGAAAAGACGTCAAAAGAAAAAGAAAGGGAATTTTAATTGATAAAGAACACAATTCAATCCCCCCTTTCTTGTGTTTTTCTCCACCTTCAATTGGTATCAGAGCATGACTCTGTATTGATCTCAAAATCAAACACTTAAAAATGTAGAGAGATCCAGAAGGAGAAAAACAACACTTAGCTGAAGATCAACGTCATATTCAAACACTCAATTGTAGCAACCTGCCCTAAAAATTTTAGATTTTAGAGTTGCCACCTATTCTGCCAGGGCGAATAGGAAACCCTACAAAGTTTTAGAGATTCTAATAAGTTATTATAATCAGGTCAAAGGAAGGTGTTAGGCACCCTTAACCATTTCCTAAGGTTTTGTCTAAGGCAAAAGTTTATGGCTAATAAAGAAAGGTGACAGACAGTTAAATAGGGGAATATTAACCTTATTGAAATTTTGGGGAAGGGGACTCGCCTTGTTACCAAGTGCCTATGTACCTCCTTATGGAGGATCAGAGTCTACGTAGTTCGGGGTATGTTGGTGTTTTTTAGAGGTTGTATGCCTTTGAAGTTGTATGTTGAAGTGTATTTTAAATTACCGTACACTGTTTTGTAATTGTCGCAGTTTTGTGTAATTCGCAGTTTGTAAAGATATTAAAAGTTTATTATATGGCATACAACCCTTTTTATTATTTTGAAATTTTATTAATCGTGTTGATCAATTGATTTGATCAACATAATTAACAAATTAGTAAAGAATTACTAATTATCGTAACAAATTGAATTGATTAAAACCTTTAGTAAATAAAACCAGTTCAAATAAATTATTTAAATTAAAGTAAATTGAATAATTTATTTTCAATCATCGTAATCAATTGGTTTGATTAAAATAATTAACAAATCGACCCTATCCTAAATTAGCTTGACAAAAATAATTTTGTCGCTAATTATCGTAATCAATTGATTTGATTAAAACAATTAGCAAAGTGACCTTGATATAAACGTTTTAATAAAAATTAATCTTCATATATTTCGTTAAATTAAAATATGATTTTTTATAAACGCGACTATTAGGCATAATCGAATCGATTAAAAAAAATTGCATAAAAAAATCAATTAACAAAACGATTAAAAACTTAATAAATAAATTAATTTTGTTTTAGGGCGCAGGGGGGTATAGTTTTAGTTTAATAATAATCCAGAAAAAAACAAGAACCCTAACAATTCTTCAATCAAACCCCAAGAACCCTAACCCTATTTAAGAACCCTAACAATTTCACGAAGAACCCTAACCCTAGATTAGAACCCTAATCCCCAAATTTCCAGAAACTAAGACCAAAACATACATGCATTCGACATAATAACCTAAGCTAAGTTCGATTTGTTACCTTTTGTCTTGTATTATGGATCGTGTAAGCTCCAATCTCTTCACTAATCCTCTTCTTTTTTGCTCGCAAGTGTCTTCGCAAGGTTGAAGGCTATGGATTCGCGGCTCTCTAACTCTGATTCCTCTTTCTCTTTTTTTTTCTTTCTCTTAGATTAGGTTTAGTTTATATAGCCTTAGGGATAGATTTATTTTAGTAAGATTAGATTCAATACTAGTGTGTATACCCGTGCGAGGCACGGGTTTAAATTGTATTAGTTAAAACAATTTTGTCTATTACATATAAACAATTATATATATAACAAAACAATTATATATATAACAAAATAATAAAATAGAGATATGTAAGTTTTAAATTTTGTTGTATTTTCTATAAGTTATAAAAATTACAATTCAAATAATATAATTGAGAGTTATTATTTTATAAATTAGACAAAACAAAGAAAGTAACAAAATAATAGAATTAATTTATTTATGAAGTCATTCAGTAATTAAAAATTAAAATTAAAATAATATACTAATAGCTTAACCAATAAAATTTAGTATTTTCAAAAAAGATAATATATAAGTTTTGGAAATTGACCATATTATTTATCTAATTGTGTAAAAGTGAGGCTTCACCATAACTTCTAGATTGATTGAAGCACACAAATCAAACTTCTATATAAGCTAAGCTCTTCACTTTATTCAAAACAAATATATAAGTCTCTTTACTTCAAATATAAAATCCTTCAATCAAGTTGGTTTAGTAACACAACAATTATATGCGAAACAAATACATTAAAATCAGTTGAGTTGCGGACCTCTTATCCAGGAGGACTAATATGATATAGACAGAAATTATTAAACAATAAAGAAGTAGCCTCTGGACAAATCATACAGGTGAAACAACGAATAATCCTTGGAAACATGACATATCTATAGCAATTCATACGGGTGAAATATCATTCAACAATGGCCTTCAAATATAGTTACGACTAAACACAATCAAGTTTATTCTACCTTGGTGTCACAGTAGAAACATCGATGCATGTTTGAGCCTAAACATACAATAGGTGTACAAATATAATTAAAACTTACATTATGTATAATTGAATATGTGGGTTGTTTAAAATTATTTATGGGAAATTTTGAAATTAAAACTATTTGAGCAAACCAAAAAAATTAAGTAATTTGACAATCATAACTAATAACATAAAAATAACATCAACCTTTCTGTTTTTTACAACCTTCTCATATAAGTTCATAATAAGTTAATGGTATAAAAGTCATCAATTTAAGGTTTAAGAATTAATATGTGCTCTATAATAAGTTCTAAAGAGAATATTAAGATTTATTATGTAAATTGATTAAGCCACAAAATAAGAAAAGACATTGAATGATCATTAAGTTTTAGGAGGTAATAAGGCTTAGAATAACTAAAAAAAATACAATGGAGAAAAAAGTCTCTTAACTTTCTGCTGAGCTTAAAGAGAAACATGCCAAAAGATAAGGCTTAGAAAAACTAAAAAAATACAATGGAGAAAAAAGTCTCTTAACTTTCTGCTGAGCTTAAAGAGAAACATGCTAAAAAAAATGTTTGTATAAGGCTATCACAATGGTAATAGAAACTAAGAGATAAATTTTGGTAATTTGATGAAGAACTTAGATAATTTATACCGCAAACTGAGAATCGAATAGACTATTAATTCCAAGAGAAAATTTACTCCAAGACACATTTCAATCACCAATGTAATACACTGTTAGTAATGATTGGTAGGTTTGTATGTTCTACTAATAATAAAGACCAATGTTTACACTTGTTTACACTTGTTTTAGTAAAATAAAACTTAGAGAATACTACCTGTGTTCCCCGTGCTTTAGGCGACTTCTCGCCAAAGAACCAGTGAAGCCCACACCAGCAACAAGTAAAATGCATACGACATAAGAGTCTATTTTGATAAATAACTTAATTAAGCACTTAAGGATATAAGCTAATCATATAAGTGCTTGTGTTTAAGCTAACCAACTAAGATGGGTTATTATATGGAAAAGAGTAATAAATGGGGAAAAGTTGGATGAGAATATATAATGCAAGGAGAAGGAAATCTCACCAAAATACTTGACCATAAATACAGCAAACCAAATAAACCACCTTTCTTCTCCAAGGTTATGTACGAACCGTTTTCCAATTAACCGTTTCGGATTCATCCTGACACTTCCTTTCCCAAAGCTCCCACATCAAACATGAACAGGGTAAACTCGTGAGCATCCTCTTGACGACCGTAATGGAAGAACTCGACGAAGACAAGTAAACATATTTGGATTTTTGAAGGAGTGTCAGATGGGAGATCTACACGGAGTAACCGAGCAATTTAATTCTCGAGTATGCAGAATGGAAACGAAGAATCACCTGCAAAAGATGAAAATCAGGTAAAGTCACAAAAATTATGAAAACTTCGGAATCTATTGCAAACTTCTAATCGCTAATCCATCGCTTCTTTTCGCAAGTGAACGAAGAAGTAGAGGATGAAGAAGCATAAAGGGTGAGGATTAGAATGAGGTGAATGAACTTGTGCGATGTGGGAGGAGGTGAAGAGAGACGTTTGGGTTTCGGTGGTTCGTCGATGATGAGAGTGAGGATCGGTACGTTGTACACCATATATATAAATATAAATTGGGAAAAGAAATAGCATTGATGAGAAGGGATTGGGAGAAGAGAAATTAGATTGGGAGAAGAGAATAGAATGGTTTAAATTTATGGGTAGAAGAAAAAAAAAGACATTGGAATGTGAATGGGTATAAGAAAATAAAAGGATAACGTTGGAATGTGAATGGGTATAAGGAAAAAAAAAAGATATCTGAGGAAGAGGAAAGGTAGGACGGTTGAAATCTCCAATGATCCAAGCAGATAAAATTTGGGAAGTCGTAGCCCACAACAAACAAATGCTTTAGTTTATTATTTTTCTTTTAATTTAATAAAATAAATACAATTATATTAATGAAAGTTTCCTTTTATAGCATAAGTAAAAATATAAGAATGCATGAGAGAGTGCCAAGTGGCAAACTTGCCAAAGTACTCATCTTGCATTATTCTATTATATGATGTTATAATCTTTAGATTTGATTAGATTAGATTGACTTGTATTTGATTGTAATATATTTGATTTGTTGTAAATTGATTCATGAAATAAGATTTGATTTTATTTTAGGTTTTTAGGATTTGATTCAATTTGTAAATTAGATTGATTCTGTATTTGGACTTTTATTGTATATTTGATATTTGATTCATAAGATTTGATTTTGATAATAATAATGATTAATAGTAATATTAATATAATTGATATAATAGATTTGTTTTTAATGATAATACTAACTTAAATAATAAAATAAAGATAATAATTTATATATAGTTTGTATAAAAAGAAATTAATGTTAGAAAAAAAACATGTTTTAAATAGGGAAAAACCGAAATATATAATTTAAACCAAAAAATTAAAAATTAAAAATTAGGAACAAGTTAATGGGCCTAAATTTTCAATTGGGCTCAAAGGACATCCTATAGATACACCCCCACATTCAATTAGAAGGGTTTTTTTATAAGAGATTTGGTTTAACAATACAAATGTTAAACCCCATAACTCCGAATTTTGATACCCTCAATAAATTAATAGACGTGAATCGTATCGGGTAAATATTGGGGTATGACATCAGTATTATCAGAAGATGTCAGAATAAGAACTCAAGACATCAGAAAGAAGTAAACGTGTTCAAAGAAGACATTCAAAATCAGAAGATAAAATAAGACAGATTAATCGAGCACATTCAGGCAAAATCAAGTTAAGAAATGATTACTCTTCAAAGACGAAGATCAGAAGAAGAAAAAGAATGAATCTCTACTTCAGAAGATACTCATGCTCAAAAGAATGATTACTTTCTATGATGGTCAGATCTTTCTAAACATTACCTTCTTATCATTATGTTCACGTGTGTGATTATTTATTGTTTAAAATTTCTCTTGTATATTGTGTATTAAATGCATTTATCATTCCTAAGCGCTTATGTCGCCTCGGTTTTTTATGGGATGCGAACTGACTCTTCTTTTATTTTTGAGTTGTGAAAATCAGAGAGTCGCCACCGACTTTTATTTTATCCAATTAAGGAAAGGTTTATAAAAGAAACAGAAAAAGACCTTAAAGAGATTTTGGGTTCGGGGGTAGGTTATACAAAGGGAAGGTGTTAGCACCCTTTGTATCCATGGTTATCCATGGGCTCTTAATTGCTTAGCTCACTTGTTTGAATCGTTTGTCTTGCTTTGAAATGCTTGTATGTGGTTTTAAATATTTTGTAAAGAGTTAACTTTGTAATGATCCTTGTGCGGATGTATACAAAGTGTTTATCTTTCGAAAGATATTTTGATGGTTCGAAAAAAGATTTTTAACTTCGTAATGATCCTTGTTTGGATATATACAAAGTGTTGTCTTTTTGAAAGTTTGTTAAAAAACAGTGATGTGTAAAAAGCTTTTGTTGTTTTTGATTGAGCAAGCAATTAGGAGGTATACCCTAAGTTTATAAGGTTCTATTTCTTTAGAAAACTTCCCTTGACTGAATACAGAAGAAATTTGAATTGTATTTGAAACAGTAAGTTTTGATTTTGAAAAAAGTAACAGAGGGATTACCCTAAGAGGTGCAAGTGTGATTGTGATTTATTTTCAGATATGTTTTTGTCTTAAGATTAGTGATCTAGCGCTTCAATTTTCATTATTGACATACACGCAGTTTTCACTACAACACGGAAGACATACAAAAGCGCTTATTTTGGGCTTTAAAAGCGCTGTCAAAGCCAGCGCTGGCGTAGGTAACAAAAGCGCTTTTAAAAGCGCTCTGGTAGACCCCCCCCTATAAGAGCGCTTTTTCCAAAAAAGCGCTCTTGTAGACCCCCCTATAAGAGCGCTTTTCTGGAAAAAGCGCTCTGGTAGCTCCCCCTATAAGAGCGCTTTTTCCAGAAAAGCGCTCTGGTATCCCCCCTATGAGAGCGCTTTTTCTGGAAAAAGCGCTCTGATAGCCCCCCCTATAAGAGCGCTTTTCCAAAAGCGCTTTCGTAGGTTGCGTATTTTTTTATTTTTTATGCCTTTTTTTTAATCTTTAGAAAGCGCTTTCGTATGTGGCCCTTTTAGAGCGCTTTTTAAAAGCGCTGTCGTTGCTAAATGAGGTATTTTAAAGTGCAGCCTATAATTTGAGCCTCCCAGTTCGACCTGTAATATTTTCGACCTGTAATAAATTTTCAACCTGTAATATTTTCGACCTGTAATATATTTTCGACGATATATTTTCAACCATCAGTAGGACAATATATATATACTAATATATTACCATTATAATTAATATCTAAAATTATATATATACATCATTATAATTCCTGTCAAACAAACTAAATCTGTAACATCAACAATATTATACTTCAAATATTGGCAACAGTATGAACAAAGTTAGTAACCATATATCCTAGAGTACTATAATTTGATACTTCAAATCGACACAAATCCTACACGAAAAACTGATGAATATAAAATTGACACAAATCCTCTTTGATTTCTTCCAACTTAAGTCCCGTGTAAGAAGCAACGCGGAATTCGTCAAAGTACTACAGAACAAAAACATAATATGAATGATTTAGTTAAATGTAATAAATTATAAGAAATTAACTTCACTAAGTTATAAATCCATACCGTGATTGGAATTTCTAATTGATTCGTTTGAATGATTTCTTTCATAAACCTCAAAACATAGTATCCGCAGTCTGAACTGTTTTGTTGTATCGGATACTACATAGAAAAACAAATAACATTTTATAGTTGTACGTCTTGTTTTATCAAGTAGCATAAATATTATAAGCAAAATTGTGAAAAATAATGTACCTGCACTTTGATCCAAGTAATGTTGTTTGATTTTGTCCGGGATACCTGTGCGTCTCGTTGACTTCGGAACACTTGTATTGATCTAACAAAAATATAAAAGCATATATTTAGATCAATATCACAAATAATTAAATATATAAATATACAAGAATATTTAGAACGATCCCACTTACAAATCAATCATTTCCTTCATAGCCGGATAATTGCCCCACTCACCATCTACCGAATTCAGAAAATATACCACTTCTCTTATCGGGTTGATAGCAAGCAACAACCAATGTGCTCTATAAATTAAAACAATAGGTTATATGAAAATTTTGCTACGCAAAAGAAACAAAGATTAGATGAACCAAGAATGAGAAACTAACCCTACTGGTCGGGTATTATACGCCCAAAGAATCAGACTTTTTGTATTGCCGGAGGACATGAATCTATCGACTAAGCGCTGTCTAACTGATTCCGGTTCCGAAGCAATTGTCATTCCGCTGCAATGGGCGGAAGACACGAAACAGAATCTGTTTGACAATGCAGTCCCGCGCAACACTCTGTCATACAACAACCTTAAATAACCACACATAATAAACATTAGATTATTTTCATTGAAATGTGTAAATTAATTGTTCGACTAATTAAAGAATATATCGGATGAGTGAATATTACCGGATGTATGAGTGCATATTAGCGACGCCTAGTTGTTCATGCGTAAAAATCTCTTCCAAGTCATCTATTGCAATATTTGACATGAATTCAACACCAAAGATACCTTCATCCATATTGATATTATGGAGAGCACCATCCTTCAAATCAGACATATCAACAAGTGTTCCGAGCGTCGTCCTATATCGAGGCACAAAAGCACCACCTTTTTTTGCCGCTTGCTTCGGAGGACCCTTAGGTGGTACGCTACGAACTTGCTGTGTCACTTGTTGTGACTCCCGAGCAGATGCCTAAAAATCATATAACAATCGGTAAAATATAAAATCATGCAGTTTTAGATTTAAATTATATATTAACACCTTAAATGTACCTCTTTTAGTGATGCAACAGACTCCTCCTCCTGTAAAATCCCTTTACCCTTAATTGCGGGTTTTGTAGGAGCAGTCTAAAATTAAAATGTAAAAAATAATTAACGTAACGGTGCAGAATTGACATTCGAAATTAAAACTAAATGATTCATAATGGTTTTCAATATACCTCATCACCAATGATAATGATCTCCGAGGGCCATGCAACAAATGACCCTATTGCATCTCGCATCAATGTTGTCTCTGAGACCATGTCAGGTACCGGTAGCACCGCATCATGATCTAATACAACATCAACTGATACTTTCAGGTGTCCATCCAGGAGCGGTCTATGGTGAAGTAAATCTCCCATAGTGTTGTGCACTTTTCCCTTGCCAACTAGGCGATAATTCGGTGACGATAAGTATAGTTGGCAAGAAGAAATGCCCTAAACCAATAGTAAATATAAAGTCATTATCGTTAATAAAATTGAACAATTTGTAAGGAAAAGAAATTTATAATTACCTCGGGAAGTTTTCTTTGACAGTTGAAACTAGCTTTATCACTAGTTTCTTTCACCGATGCAGTATTGCACTTTTCTCTCATATACATATCTTTATCTCTTTGCAATTCAGAGACTTGTGCTTGCAATTCCTGCAATTTTTGCAACATTTCTTCATTTGAAGGATTTCTTCTCCTAGGATGCTTGTAAAAAGAGGTTGGAGTCACACCATGACCCATACCACTCACCCGACCGGGATACTCAGGAGCATCTAGTGCTCTACTAAGTACGCTCCTATCATCCTGGTCCTCACCGGTGGACACCGATTGCGACAAGGTCTCCTGTAATTCATTTACATTTCAATAATTATTAGTGGAGATAAAAAATCATTTATATATTAAAAAACATTTGATTTAATTAAAGACACAGTATTATACTTACACATTCAGCATAAACTCTCTGAACATCGGGATCGACAACTTGATTCTTGCCCACACGAGCTTCCTTCCACAACACATGTACAGGAAGTGAGGTTTCCTCACTTTTAGTCTCCTCTAACTATGCATTGACACAAATGATAAAATCGTCAAATAAAACACATTTAGACAATTAATTAAAACGCATTTCTATTTACTTACAATTTTATCCTCTAAGCGTGCATATCCCAAACACCCTTTTTTGTATGGATACGCGGGTTTTGATGCTCTCGCACTATTTGTGGCACTCCTTTTCCGAAAAGCTTCATCTCTTTGCTCTAAAAACTTAGCCCAATCGTCTTCATGAATGAATAGCTCATATTTTTTTGGCCGTCCCGGTGCCTCTTCAAGAAAGTTTCCATCTTTATCCTTAAGATAGGTGTTTGTCAAAAAAGCTTTCCACCCTCTATATCTTTTTTCGGCCAAACCAAGTATGTAGTGTCTACGCTCATCTGGTATGTCAAAAGTCCTCTGCAAAAAAACATACGCATAGAGTGTGTTAGTATAAGTAATTTAAACAAATTATCGTCAAGATAATAACAACAACCATATATGATACCTTAAGCTCGTCCCAAATCGCTTTTTTTTCTGCATCCAACTCTTCGCTTTTTCAGATTCCATTTAGCTACGGAGACTGGAATATGCATACGAACAAGTGTACCAATATAGCTTGTCAACTTTGCAGAATTAGGACCAATTGGTTGGTTATCAGAATTCCATTCCAAATGGTATATTAATCCTTGGTCTCTATGTTGAATGATTCCCTTCATAATGGTTATGCCTGGTGCAACTTCTTTTGATGATGTATCAGGTGGAGCATTTGTATCTGGAGCATCTCTTTCTTGAGCATCTCTTTCTTGTGAGTTTTCTTGTGAGTTTTCAGGTGGAGCATCTCTATCCGGAGCCATTGAACCTGTATCAAACAAACTAAAGCACATTAGTACACTATTAATAAGATAACAATCTATACAAGTCAAATGGAAGTCAAACCATGCATGTACAAGTAAATCGGAAACGAAATCGGTGAAATCAAAATAAGCGTCAAAAAAAGAAAGTTGTCGGAATTGAACGAAATTTACATGGCTATGGTAAAACGTCCCCACGGACTCAAAAATAAAGTCGGTTTTTCGAAATTCAGACCCTAAGCCCGACTTTTGATTACGGGCAGAAGCAAAACCGATAAAAAAACAGTCCCGAAATGTAAAGATAAGTGCATGACCAGCTCCGGAATCGTCAAAATAGTATAGTTACATGTAAAGAAGTCGACAAACGGATACATGGTTCAAAAGTTATGTACAAAACGAAAATATGCACCAAAATTGAATAAGTATTGTAACAATCGGAATACAAATTGAAAAAAACTATACAAATTGAATATATAACAATCGGTACAAATTGAATAAAGTAAATTAGTCGGAATATGTATACTATTACCGTTATCGCTAACGTCTCTTTCTTTTCTTGGTAGGATTGTGTTCTACGCATCTCTTAACAACGCGGACGGTTGGATTGATCCAAATACCCTCATTATGATCATTTCTAGTACAAGATTCATTCTCATTTTGATCGTTTCTTGTACAAGATTCAATGCCAATACCAATATCACCTTGATCTTCAATGTTTTCATCAACTATTTTGTTAGATAAAAGCACTATAGACCATTTCGTACTTGTCGGATCATTGACATAGAACACTTGTTTAGCTTGAGAGGCTAGAATGAAAGGCTCATCTTTGTACCCTACCCTATTGAGATCCACTTGCAAAAATCCTGACTTATCCATTCGTATGCCACTATTATTTTCAACCCACTTGCAACCAAATACAGGAATCTGAAACTTCACGTAATCAAACACCAAAATGCGCTCGATAACCCCAAAATATGAAAAATTTGCAAATTTCGGATTTAAGTCATTCGCACTTGATATGTGCATTGCTTCAGCTACCAAGGTAACACCACTATTTTGCATAGTACTTTTATCATCCTGTTCTTTGGTATAAAATGTGTATCCATTAATTGCATATGCGCTATAAGAAAACACAATTATACTTGGACCATAGGCTAAACATCTCAACCTTTCTGTTACTGAAGCAGGATCTGAACGATACTTTGAATAAATATGTTCCCTAAACCACAGTATGAAACTTCGATTGTGCTCTCGTACTATCCAGTTCTCATTTCTATTCGGATTTAAATCTCGGAGAACAACCTTGTGCATTTCAACATACGGCTCAACCTCAATCTCATTGTGCAGAACATACAAGTGCGCTTGATCCCGTTCGACCTTTGATACTGTCACAACTTTGTTTCCAATTAGCCTTTTTCCTTCTTTTTTATCGGCAATATGAGATTTGGGGAGTCCAATTGATTGAACATTTGACAGATATTCAGTACAAAACTCAACCGCTTCTTCAACAACGTATCGTTCGGCAATACAACCCTCCGGTTGACTTCTATTTTTCACGTACCCTTTTAATATTTTCATATAACGTTCAGCAGGGTACATTCATCTCATATAAGCTGGTCCGCACAATTGTGTCTCTTTCACAAGATGAACGACTAGATGAACCATTATGTCAAAAAACGAGGGAGGAAAATACATTTCAAGATCACATAAAGTAACAACTATCTCTTTTTGCAATGTTGGTAAGATCGCGGGATCGATCACCTTACTGCAAATTGACCTGAAGAAAAAAAACAGTTTAGTTATTGCGCTTCTTACTTTTTCTGGCAGAATAGAACGTATACCTATTGGTAAAAAATGTTCCATTATAACATGGCAATCATGCGTCTTCAAACTCTTTAACTTGAGGTCTTTCATGGACACAAGTCTTCTAATATCTGAAGAGTAGCCTTCTGGAACTTTAACTTCACTGAGGAACTTACACAATGTTTTCTTCTCCTTTCTAGATAGAGTGTAAACAGCAGGTGGCAGATATGTTCGTCTTCCTTTCGTCACGGGTCCCAATTCAGTTCTCATCCCCATGTTTACCATGTCATTCCTTATGTTAACGCCATCCTTAGACTTTCCTTGTATATTGAGTAACGTACCTATAACACTGTCAAATACATTTTTTTCAATATGCATAACATCCAGGAAATGTCTTACGTACAACGACTTCCAATATGGAAGTTCAAAAAAAATTGACTTCTTCTTCCACCCACCCTTGACAAGTGAATGTGCAAAAGGCTTGCCAAACTGAGTGCTCACATCTTTCACCTTTTCAAAAATTTGATCACCTGACAAAAAAGGCGGGGCTGTACGATGTTCGACCTTTCCATTGAATGCTTTTCTCCACCCACGGTAGTGATGATTAGAATTTAAGAATCTGCGATGGCCGAGAAAGACATTCTTTTGACAAAGCTCCAATCGTGTCGTATCGGTTTCATCTTCACAAACAGGACACGCTTTTTGACCTTTATTGCTGTACCCAGATAGATTTCCATATGCTGGAAAATCATTAATTGTTCCAAACAACATCGCCCTTAAGTTGAAACTTTCTTTCCTATACCCATCCTAAACCTCCACACCGTTCTCCCACAAAAACTTTAAATCTTCGATTAAGGGTGCCAAGTATACGTCTATGTCATTCCCTGGTTGTTTAGGCCCAGAAATTAGCATAGATAACATCATGTACTTACGCTTCATACATAGCCACGGAGGTAGGTTATAAATCATAAGAATCACAGGCCATGTTCTATGCGAGATACTTTGAATACCATACGGGTTCATTCCATCAGTAGACAATGACAAGTGAAGGTTTCTTGCTTCTTTTCCAAATTCAGGATAATCAGTATCAACTTTCATCCACTGTGGTGAGTCTTCCGGATGTCGCAACTTTCCATCAATAATTCTTTCATCTGCATGCCAAGTCAAGTGTCTTGAATCGGTTTCACTACGATACATGCGTCTAAATCTCAGAATTATAGGAAAATACCATAAGACTTTGGCAGGAGACAACTTTTTCTTATATCGAGGGGCACCGCATTTAGGACACTCATTCAACGCTGCATACTCATTTCGAAACAAAACGCAATCGTTTGGACATGCATGTATCTTATCATAGCTCATGCCAATAGAGGACAACATCTTTTTGGCTTCATACGTTCGATTGGGAAGAACATTATCCTTTGGTAGCATATCTTTCATAAGGGCTAATAACTCTGTGAAACTTTTATCCGACCATCCATTGTCCGCCTTTAAGTTGTACCACTTTAACACCGCAGACAATCTTGTGAATTTTGAACAACCATCATACAACGGTTTCTCTGCATCGCTTACCAACCTCTCGAACATTTTGGGACAATCCTCAAGATCTTCTTCAAGTGCTTCTGCAATCTCTTCGACTCGATCGCAATCGTATGTGTCTGTGCAATCGTCGTTTGAAGCATACTTCGGTTTACACCTCGGCTCAACATTCCCGTTACTTTTCTCACCATGCAAACTCCAAACTGTATAACTTCTATCAATTCCAAACCGTAGTAAATGCGATGCCAACTCATTCCCGTCAACCTTATCCCCATAACAGCAACCCAAGCAAGGACACGACATTCGAATCGGGTCTTCGGAGTGCGCAACCGCAAACTCAACGAATTCCCATACCCCTTTCTCGTACTCTTTCGACAATCGGTTTGAATTCATCCATGTCTTATCCATGTCTTAATTAAGCTAAACAAATGTGTGGACCTCCGATTTTTTAATCCCGGGCCATACCTCTGTTCTGTAGAGATACGTGAACTGACTCTTTTTTATCGCTTAATGCTTTCGCATTTTGAAAATTCACAGAGTCGCCACCGACCTTTTATTTTATCCAATTAAGGAAAGGTTTATAAAAGAAACAGAAAAAAGACCTTTAAGAAATTCTGGGTAAGGGGGTAGGTTATACAAAGGGAAGGTGTTAGCACCCTTTGTATCCATGGTTATCCATGGGCTCTTAAGTTTGCTTAGCTCACTTGTTTTTCGATCACTTTTCAATTGCTCTGAAATTGCTCATATGTGGTTTCAAATACTTTTGTAAATTGAGTTTTGTAATGATCCGTGGGTGGATGTATACAAAATGCTTGTTTATCTTTCGAAAGATGTTTTGAAAAGAACGTTAACTTTGTAATGATCCGTGTTTGGATGTATACAAAGTATTGTCTTTTTTGAAAGTTTTGTTTTGAAAAACAACAGTGTATGAGAATTTTGTTTGTTTTGATTTGAGCAAGCAAACTAGGAGGTCTACCCTGAGTTGTAAGGTCTTTATCCTTATTTCCTTTAAAAATCTATCCTTTCACCGGATACAAACGCAAGGTTCGATTTTGTACTCAAAACAGTGGAATTTTGACTTTGATTTTGAAAAGAATGAGAAGGGATTTACCTTAAGAGGTGCAAGTGTGATTGTGATTGGATTCAGATATTTTATCTTTGAAGTTAGTGATCTAACGGTTCAATTTTATCTTTGACATACACGCAGTTTATATATATGCGGGAAATTAAAATGCGGAAATGTAAAGTGCGGAAAGTAAATCTACGCTATTACATCGATTGTGCAGGAAATGTAAACTAGCCTATTTACATGAATTTGACATCCTATACATTTATCTAGGAATTTAAATTGCAAGAAAAATAAAAGGCATGTTTTTTGGATTTTTTATGATTGATTTTAATTATAATTAATGCATGATTAATTAAATTAAAATGAAGGAAAAAGATGAAAATAGATTTAAACCTAGAAATTAAGTTTAAAAATATGTACAAAATATTTGTCAATTAATTTTAAAACAAAACTAATTTTTTTGGAATTTTTGGAAATTGATTTGAAATTGATTTAAGTTAATTCAAACATAATTATGCAAATAATTATACAAATAATTAAAACTTAAAGATAAAATTATTCAAAATATGTACAAAATTAGTTTATAATATATAAACAATATTTTATATAAAGAACAATTTTTTTTATGATTTTTTGATTGGTTAGAATAATTAAAAAGCAAATATATAAATATATACTAATTAATTATGCAAAATATTGAAATTTTGAAGAAAAATCAAATATTTTTATTTCAGAAAATAATATATTATTTTAGAAGTCTAAAAATATTTTTTGTGTATTTTTTGGATTTTTAAAACTATTTTTTATTAATTTAACAAAGAAATTAAAAATAAAATAGAAAATAAAATAGAAAATAAAAGGATACTGATCCTGTGTGGAAATTTATGAGGGAGTATGATGTGCACGCGTGATCTGGAGCGTTGGATGAGTCATAAATGAGATCAGATGGTCCAGATGGTGAGGGAACATCACTTATGACACGCCTGCAAAACACTGAAACCAAGGGTTATATTCAAA
This sequence comes from Vicia villosa, assembly GCF_029867415.1. Lineage (NCBI taxonomy): Eukaryota > Viridiplantae > Streptophyta > Magnoliopsida > Fabales > Fabaceae > Vicia > Vicia villosa. The sequence goes on along the minus strand of NC_081181.1, from coordinate 48,304,902 downwards.
AAAACGCGCGCGTCAGAACCAATAGGGGGGTGACACGTCTTCGTCTTCAACCTTCAGACAAGACTTTTAATAGCGCTTTCTTACCAAAAGCGCTGTAATTGGTTACTTACTAAACCTGCAAAATAGCGAATAGGGTCAAACGTACACATAAATTTGGCGCGACCTATCAGTTCAATTCGTTTGGTCCATGCGAATTCAATGGTACTAATTAGAACCTCTTATTTTGCCTAATTTAGAAAGCCCTAATTTTGAAGCTATGAACCCTAAAATGGTGGTTTCGTTTGTACGTGTCCAAACTTCAATTAAGTTTCCAGAAATGATCTATACCTCAAACCAAACTCAATAGTATGTCTACATCTTGTTAAACATGTGTGAATAACCAGATACGAATCGATTTTAGTTTGAACAAATTATGACCTGTGTAGCTCGATTCAGTGAGCTTCAAGGCTTGTAATTGATTGAGATAGTTTCAGTGATGTTCAAAGAAGGTGTATGAATGCTTAGTTTGTATTGAAATGGACTGAAATTACAAATTCGAATTTGAGTTTTCTTTGAATTTTTTTCAAGTGATTACAAGTGTTATGAGCTTATGTATGCTTCTGAACTCGCCTCTCTTTGTTACTGAACTATGATAGCTTATTTATAAGCATTGAGTGCTTACAATTGAAGCTAAGAAGTGTCTTTAGTTGCCTTTGTTGAAACTTTGGTTTTTTTAATATTAAAAACCTTGAATTCTTGACCAAGTCATCTTGCCTTCAATGCACCTGCCTTGCCCTTCAATTCTCTGCAGAAAGATGAAGATTCTTTGAGGTGAGTCATGCTTGATTTGTAAGCTAACCATTATCCATGCATTTTCCTTTTAATTTTAATCTTAAAATAAGATAAAATCATGCAAAAATGGATAAAAAAAGGTATGGGCTTAGTCTTGGTCGTGGGAGGCCCATAACATCATGGAAATGATGTTTGAATGCTGAAAACTTGGCCCCATTTGGAAAAAATACATTTTTGAGCAATGTTGATTTCATGTATTTTCCCAAAATTTAGCCAACTTCAACAAGGTGTAAATCCTTCAATTTTTGTCATATGAAGGATATCTTGCACTTTTTGGAAACCTCAAAGAGTCCTCTAACCAATGCCTTTGGTCTCATGTCAAAATGATTTTTGAAGCTCCTTGTGTGTCCTTTTGAAAAAAGTGTCTTTTTGTTGACTTTGAAAATGACCTGTAATGTCTTTGGTCATATTTTTCAAATGGTGAATCCAATGACCATGGGATCAATGGCATTTGAAAGATAATTGAATTTCCTTCAAGATGAGCTTTGGTTTGAATTTTTTGGATGAAGGATGAGAGAGTTATGATCAGTCAAAGTTGAGTTGACTTTTCAGGCAAAAACCCTAATTTTGAAACTTAGAGTTTTGTTGACTTTTGATCTTTCCTTGATGAATTATGATCATCCAATGATCAAATGATGAATCCTTTGACAAAATATGGACTTTGACAAAAAATTTCATTTTTGACTGTCTGTTGACTTTTTTGGTCAAACGGGTCGTCTGTTGACTGTTTGAGCTGCTGACGGTGCGTCTGAGTGAATTGAAGTTTGAAAATTTGTATGATGGTACTTTGAGATATATGGATGTGTATGAAATCCATTTGAGGTCTCAAAAACTTGTTGCTCCTGTAAAAACAAGAAAACCCTAGTCAGGGACTGTTTATGTAGGAGACAGTTAAGCGTACCTGATTTTTGTGCAGTGCTGAGTTTCTGCTAATCGCGTGATATTCAGAAGACTTCTAGCACAAAAATCTTGGAATTTTGAATTGTGAAAGATTGATTTGATTGATGGTACAAAACACTGAGAATTGTACTGCCAGCAGTTTGGTTGTCAACTGACTGTCCAGGTATTGACGTAGCAGTTAGAGTGAAGAATCAACAGTCAAAGTTAATTTTCTTTTTTTTTTTTGTTGTTTTTGTTTTATGTTTTATGTGAAAAATGAAAGTTTATTTACATGACCTGTTAAAAACATAGACATAATAAATAACTAATATTTACGGTATGCGGGCAAAATTACCGATAATAACCCTGAAAATCATTTAATGCACAGAAAAATGAATATTTGACTGGCAGAAAACACACAAAATATTATCTTAGTAATTAAGCAATATTATGACAAATAGTACAACATTTAATACTGACAGTACAAATATCACATACTATATTGAACAGTACGACGAATAAACGGTACATTTAAGAAATAAGAAATACGGCAAATTTTAAGAATGACGATTAATGACCCATGCTATGAACAATAACATGTAGATGATTGGGAGTGCAACCATTGCAGGTCCACACTCTTCAGGACTATGCAGGCAGAAGAAAGTCATGATCACCGTAGCAATGGTGATGACTGTAAGAAACAGTGTCTCTATCCACTTTGCCATTCTTGTCCGGGAAGAAGAGAAAATAGATATGAGGTAGGAATTTGAAAGATGAGTTGGAATTTGATGTGAGATTTTATGGAAGAAAATGAGAGGTATTTATAGAATGGAAAGAAGGATAGAGACGTTGGGGAATGATGTGATTCCGTACAAAAGGAAAATTTGAGTGAAAGTAAGATTTGAAAGAAAGTGGATGATAGTGTTGGGAAAAAGAGAGATTTGATTTTTGAAAAAGATATTTGAAAAGATTTTTGAAAATAATGGAATATAGTACAAAAACTAGTGGGAAACAAAAGATAATAATAATCTACTTGTTACCAGTACAGTCTGAGTTTCCTGATTCTGCGCCTGCAAAAAGATTTAACTCTGTACCAATTGTGTCAGTACTATTTATCTGTAAATAAATAAATAGCATGTGTGAAGTAATAAACAGTATTTGGCGTTTGCGTAAGAATAAATTCAACTGCAGGCCAATTTACTGTATAAGAAAAATTCTAAAAACTAAGTGTTTCATATGTTAGGATATTTGTTGAAATAATCCATAATTATATGAGACTTTTAATTTTCAGATTGGAGTTTTCTTGAAAAATATGTGGGCAAATTTTGGGGTATAACAAAATGCTTCTTGGTTTCTCTATCAGGTACTAAGGAATTCTGTCAAGATAATAAATAGCTATCATCATTATGTCTTGATCAAAATACCTAGTGAGATCCTATAAAGTGTGAATAATAGAATGTTATGCAACTATAGTACAAAAATATACTATAGATAGGAAGTTACAGTTGTCTCGATTGTTTGAGTCTCTAAAAGAATACAATACCTTATTTCAGCCTACCCCCGATTTCTTAAAGAAGACATTACCTTATTTCAAGGTAATATAAGTCCACAAACCAAAAAACTGATTGAGAGACAGTAAATTGAAATTAAATAGAACCATAAACAATAAACTATAAGCAGAAAACAACAAACTATAAGCAAGAAGAAAGGGCTAGTAACCTGAGTTGGACTTGATGTGGGAGACGGGTAGGTTTGAATCGGCGTTGTACAAGTAGAAACCAGAGGCTTCAAAGTAACTGTAAAATTAAACACACACATGATGCTGTTAAATACACCACTACTAACACAATATCAAAAATACCCCAATCTAGATTGAACATATTAAAATTAGTTTCTATACTACAAAATTCATCATAATACCAGTAATTTGAAAAGAAATTTACCTCGGATGTTACCGAACTCAAGAAAATGCCAAATATCGAACTAGGCCGGGAAACGATCAAACTTTCACTCTACACAAGTTACCCCTATAGCAAATTCACAAAGTTAGTAACTGTTATACCCCAAAATTTTCCCGCATCTTTTTCAGAAAGAAGGCAACAGATTTCTGTCTAAAAATTGGGAGTTTCATATAATCTTGGATTTTATTTCATAAATATCCTGATTTTATGAATACTCGGTTTTTAGAATTTTTCTTATACGGTATTTTGGTTCGCTGTTGAATTTATTCTTACACAAACGCTAATTACTGTTTATCATTTCACACACGCTGTTTATTTGAGATTTATTTGCAGATAAATAGTACTGACGCAATTGGTACATAATTAAATTTTGCAGGCGCAGAGTCCGGGGATTCAGACTGTACTGGTAACGAGTAAATTATTATTAGTTTTTTGTTTCCCACTAATTTTTGTACTATATTCTATTATTTTCAAAATCTTTTCCTTTCTTTTCAAATCTCTTTCTTTCAAAATCAAATCCTAACTTTATTCTACACATATCTCTTTTTCAAACCCTACCATACACTTTCTTTCAAATCCTACTACCACTCAAATTTTCCTTTTTTGTACGGAATCACTTCATTCCCCAACGTCTCTATCCTTCTTTTCACTATATAAATACCTCTCATTTTTCCCATAAATTCTCACATCAAATTTCAACTCATCTCTCAAATTTCTACCTCATATTTATTTTCTCTTCTTCCCCGGCAACAATGGCAAAGTGGGTGGATACACTGTTTCTTATAGTCATCACTGTTTCTACGGTGATCATGTCTTTCTTCTGTCTGCATAGTCCTGAGAAATGCGGACCTGCGATGTTTACACTTCCGATTATCTACTTTCTGTTGTTTATAGCATGGATTTTTAATCGTCATATGTAAAGTTTGCCGTATCTTTCGCTTTCAAATAACGTACCGTTTATTTATCGTACTGTTCGTTACAGTTCTTTTTGTAATATTTGTACTGTCAGTATTAAGTATTATACTATCTGTTGTACCGTCGTTTAACTAGTAAGATAATATTATGTGTGTTTATTGCTAGTTAAATATTTATTTTTTTCTGTGCATTAAATCCTTTTCAATCTTATTATTGACGGTAATTTCGTTCGCGTACGGTGTATTTTAATTATTTATTATGTTTGTGTTTTTCTAACAACTCATGTAAATAATTTTTCACCATTAACACAACAAAAAAAAACAAAAAAGAAAAAATTAACTTTAACTGTTGAATTTTCACTTTAACTGCTATGTTAATGCCCGGACAGCCAGTTGACAGTCAAACCCGCTGACAGCACGATTCTCCGTGTTTTGTACCATCAATCAAATCAACCATTTGCATTTCAAAATTCTAAGATTTTTGTTCTAGAAGTCTTATGATAATCACATGATCAGCAGAGACTCAGCACTGCACAAAAATCAGGTACGCTTAACTGTCTCCTACACAAACAGTCCCTAACTAGGGTTTTTGTTTTTTTCAGGAGAACAAGTTTTTTGAGACCTCAAATGGATTTCATGGACCTCAATATATCTCAAAGTACCACCATACAAATTTTCAAACTTCAAATCGCTCAGACGCACAGTCAGCAGCTCAAACAGTCAACAGACGACCAGTTTGACCGAAAAGTCAACAGACAGTCAAAAATGAAATTTTTTGTCAACATCCATATTTTGTCAAAAGATTCATCATTTGATCATTGGTTGATCATAATTCATCAAGGAAAGATCAAAAATCAACAAAACCCTAAGTTTCAAAATTAGGGTTTCTCTTAAAAAGTCAACTGAACTTTGACCGGCCATAACTCTCTCCTCGTTCATTCAAAAAATTCCAACCAAAGCTTGTTTTGAAGGAAATTCATTTATCTTTCAAATTCAATTGGTCCCATGGTCATTGTATTCACCATTTGAAAAATATGAGCTCAGACATTACAGGTCATTTTCAAAGTCAACAAAAAGTGGTTTTTTGTCAAAGGCCATAACATCAAGATAACTTCTCCAAATGAAAAAAAGTTTCCAAAGTAGCTTGTAGAGGACATCTTGAGGTTTCTAAAAAGTACAAGAACTCCTTCATATGATAAAAATTGAGGGATTTATGCCTTGCTGAAGTTGGCTATATTTTGGGAAAATGCATGAAACCAACATTGATCAAAAATGTTTTTTTTCCAAAAAGGGCCAAGTTTTCATGATCCAAACATGATTCTAATGTTGCTAAGGGCCTCCCACGACCAACCTAAGGCCCATAACATTTTTATTTCTTTTTTGGTTTAATTTTATTACATTTAAAGTTAAAATTTAAAAAGAAATGGTGCAAGATAATGTTATATTGCTTTGATATCAAGCTAAAGCCCTCAAAATTGATTCAACTGTGCCACAAAGAGATGGTACAGCAGGCCTAGAGCAAGAGGGTGAAGAAAATCAAGCCATGGTTGCTTGAATTCAAAGCTTTATATTATTAAAAAGGTCAAAAATTCAACAAAGCAATCAATGCTTCTTAGCTTCAATTTGCAGCACTTCCTTGCTCATAAATAGCTCAAGACACTTCAACAAGAAGAGAGACACGAAATCATTCCCAAAAGAATAGCCACAAACATCAAAAAACTCACAAATATCTAAACACTTGTAATTTTCGTTTCCTTTGTAAAAGCTATTATCAATCAAAACAGATCTTTTCAATCATCTTCTGAGATCATATAGAGTAAGCATGAACCCTTAATATGGTCCCATGAGAGTCATAACACGTGCATAGTGTTTTCCATAAACATACATGTATAGCTTTCGTTTTCTATATTAATGTTTGTGTCAACATAATATGATCACTCTAATTCGTTTCTGACACCATTTATAGGAGATTGAACGTGCTATATGGAAGCCATAAGCCCTGAACCATGGTGTGCCATATTTGAAGCTCAAAGCTTCAATCTTTTCGTTTTCATATTTAACATGCTCAAATGAAGAAACTAACCCCATATTCATGTTCAGGAGGATATTTTAAGTAGATCTGGGCTGGTTTTGTTTTTTGTTGATTCCATTTTTGCAGGTTATAAGTTCATGCAAATTATGGCGTTTCTGCGAAGCAAATAACGACGGTTTTGACCGCCATAATTTGCATGAAGAAAAAAGCTGCATGGGACGAAGGAAGAAGACGACCACGCGTCCAAGCGTGGTTCGCTGGTCAGACTTGGTCTCTCTCTCCGCTCGCGTGGCATGGTTTGGCTGGCTGGTCAACATTTCAACCCATTTTCTCTCAATTATCATTGGTCCATGCAGGATATGGTGGGCCCAGTCTGACTTTGGTCACCACACAAATCCAATGATTCTCTCTTTCCAAGACTATCATGTGACCTACAATCTGAGCCACTGGATTAATCTAACAACACATCGAACGCGCCAAAACACACAACCACACCATGCTCCCTCAGAATAGCACCACACCAGATTACATATATTAAATATTTTCTATTTTGTTTTATTTTCTTTGAAAAATTAATTTAAAATAATTTCAAAAATCAAAAAAATATAATAAAAATATTTTTAGGCTGATAAAATATTGTTTTAATTTTTGACATAAAAATATTTTATTTTTCTTAGTAATTAAAATATTTTGTTTAATTAATCAATATATCTTCAAATATTTCATTTTAAATATTTTGAAACCATCAAAAAATCAGAAAAAAATATTTTCTTTTTATTAAATTAAGTTTATATATTGTAAGCTAATTTTGTACATATTTAGAATATTTTTCTCTTCAAGTTTAATATATATGTATAATTATTTTCATAATTATATGTTAATTAACTTAACAATTTTCAAAACAACTTCAAAAAATCCTAAAAAATTAGTTTTACTTTAAAATTAATTAACAAGCAATATGAACATATTTTAGACTTAATTTTTAGGTTTAAATTTTATTTCTACCTTTTCTCATTTTAATTAAATTAATTATGCATTAATTCTAATTAAAATCAACCATACAAAAAATCCAAAAATATTTCTTTTATCTTATTGCAATTTAAATTCCTAGATAAAGTGTATAGGTTGTCAAAATCATGTAAATAGCGTAGTTTACATTTCCCGCACAATCGATGTAATAGCGTAGATTTACTTTCCGCATTTTACATTCCCGCACTTTAAATTTATGTATATATAAAACTGCGTGTATGTCAAAGATAATAACTGAAGCGTTAGGTCACTAACTTCAAAGATAAAAATATCTGAATCAAAACACAATCACACTTGCACCTCTTAGGGTAATCCCTCTGTTACTCTTTTCCATAATCAAAATTCTACTGTTTCAAATACAAATCCAAACTTTTGTTTACATCCGGTCAAAGGAGAATTTTCTAAAAGAAATAGGAAAGGACCTTATAAACTTAGGGTAGATCTCTTAATTGCTTGCTCAAATCAAATCAAAAACAACAAATGTCTCATATATCATTATTTTTCAAAATAAAACTTTCAAAAAAGACAATACTTGGTATATATCCAAACAAGGATCATTACGAAGTTAAAGCTCTTTTTTCAAAACATCTTTCGAAAGATAAAACATTTTGTATACATCCGCACAAGGATCATTACAAAGTCAATTTACAAAAAATGAATTTTAAAACCACATACAAGCATTTCAAGGCAAGACAGAATGATTCAAACAAGTGAGCTAAGCAATTAAGAGCCCATGAATAACCATGGATACAAAGGGGTGCTAATACCTTCCCTTTGTATAACCTACCCCCTTACCCAAAATCTCTTAAAGGTCTTTTTCTGTTTCTTTTATAAACCTTTCCTTAATTGGATAAAATAAAAGTCGGTGGAGACTCTCTGATTTTCAAAACTCAAAAACAAAAGAAGAGTCAGTTCGTATCTCTCACGAGATAGGAAAAAACCGAGTGCATGACAGAACTGGCGACTCTGCTGGGGATATTCAAAAAACAAAATGTTTTCAAAAGGGGTTACCTTAGAGTTTAGATCACTTTGATGTTTTCAATTGCTTGTCTTGATTGTTCTATTTTTCAAAGGTTTGTTTGGGTATTTACTTGTGTGAAAGATTCTAACCCGAATCTCGAGATACCTTAAGTATGTGACAATAGACCAAGGAAACTGTACGGCATGTACTGATACGGTTGATCTGGTAGTCACCGTTAGTGCGACACTTTGGTTTATACTGATATCCCTTGAAAACGATCAAGGAGTATGTTAGGCTTCCGAAATGTCATTAAACACTAATTTGTCTTAGAACCTTTAGTTGAACTTGACTTGTGGCCTATTAAGTGACTGGCTTTGAAATTGATCGAAGTTAGTTATCCTCGAGGAATGTTTTGATCGGCCATCCGAGTGCCGTATTGAGGTGTTGTCTCCAAGGATCATAGAACCCGAATACTATTCTAAGACAGGTTTTAACCAACCCAACTTCAGTGGGGAGGGTATCACCTATTAACCTCATGCAAGCCTTTAAACCTAAGGCTATTGTTTGATTTGTTTGTGTTTGCCACATGTTTGACATCATGACATCATAAGCATCATAAACATATCATTTTCTCACTAATCATTTCAAGGATCGAAGAGTTTACTTTTGTTCTGTTGTTGCAGGTAGTGGCTCCCGCTACCAGAGATTATATCCGAATCAACATCTTAACAGTACCATCTGAATTAAAGGACTTAATATCAGAGTTTCCCAGAAATGCTAAATTCACTGAAAAGCACGGTCACCTACTCCATTTGGTTACCTCAAAATTTGAAGAAGACATGATACGGGTCCTGTTCCAGTTCTTTGATCCCGAACATCATTGTTTTACATTCCCTGATTACCAGTTAGTACCCACTTTGGAAGAGTTCTCTGAACTGATTGGGTTACCTGTTCGAGATCAATTACCTTTCACTGGTTTAGAAAAGATTCCAAAACCTGAAATCATTGTTGCTGCCTTACATTTGCGAAAGTCAGAAATCGAGTCCAATTGGGAAACAAAGAGTGGAGTCAAGGGTTTGCTTGCTAAGTTCTTAATGGAAAAGGCTCGATTACTACTAAAAAACAGAAGTTACCTAGCTTCTGAGGAAATTGTGGCTCTTTTGATCTATGGGTTGGTTTTATTCCCTAATCCCGACCAGTTCATAAGTGTGCACATTATCAACATTTTCTTAACCCGCAACCCGGTACCTGCCTTACTGGGAGACATTCTACATTCTTTACACACTCGCACCATGAAGAAACGAGGAACTCTTATGTGCTGTGTACCACTACTGGCTAGATGGTTTACATTACACCTTCCCCGATCAGTGTTGAGAAATGAACAAAGAATGCAATGGTCTCGCAGGATTATGTCTTTGTCTCATTCAGATATCCGGTGGAACAACTTCTTTCAAAGAGACATCACTATCATTGACCATTGTGGAGAGTACCCTAATGTGCCACTCCTTGGCATCAGGGGAGGCATCACTTACAACCCCTCTTTAGCTTTGCGCCAATTTGGATATGCACGAAGAAATGGTCCTCGTGACATGATTATCTGTGGCATTGTGTTCGACTACGAAGATGATTCCCAAAGACATCGACGAAGGTTTATACATGCGTGGGGAAGTGTCTACAAAGTAGAAAGCAAAACTTTAGAACAATGGAACTCTATTCCTATGGAGCCTTACCTCAAATGGGTGCGTGCTCATGCTCAGAGGTTCATCATGCCATATCCCGCTATTCTACCTGTGACTATTGAGCCAGAAGTCGAAGGGGACGAACCTCGAGTTGTTCTACATCCGGACATGCCAACTGACCTGGAAGAGCTGCAGAAATCTTGGGTTCAACTAAAAGAAGAAAGAGACACCTTCAAAGCACACTGTCAAGACTATGAGAGGAAAGTGTTGGATCTCACCAGACAACTCCAGGAAGAACAGCAGATCAACACATTCCTGGGTACAAAGAGAAAGCGTCCATGGGAGGCTTGAGGAATCCTTTATTTTCTTTATTTTATCTTGTAAGCCCGAAGGAGGCAAATAAAAAAAAGAAAAAAAAAGAAAAAAGAAAGGAGAAAAAGAAATAAATTGTTTGACTAATAAATGTTTGTTTCTCTTTTTTAACAAATCTAAATTCCAAGATCCTTGAAAACATTGCATATGCATTTCATTCATAAACATTGCATAACAGGTTCACATGACAGGTTTCTCATCTCCTCGCTGTCTATTTCAGTTAGAAGAGATGAATTCCGAAACAAGCGTCAAGAATCTCGAAGCACATAACGCCCAAGTTCAGGTAGCAATTTTGGAGCTAGCAAAGGGGCAACAGGAATTGAAAGCCCTGATAATCAAGAAGAAAAAGAAGCCCAAAAGATCTGTAGGTTTAAGTCACCTGGCAAGAAAGGTCAAAATCCCAGTCAAGAGGTCCAAAAAGGCGTCGATCCCTGAAATAGTCGGTGAAGGTGATCGAGAAGACAATCACAGCAACCAGGGTTCTGCCAAACCCTCTCTTTCTTCTAACGAAGAAGATTATCATTCCGAAGACGAACAGGGTGATGACAAATACCAGCAGTTGGAAGAACGCATGAAAGCTATGGAGATACAAAAAATACCTGGGTTAGACTTCAAAGATCTTGGACTCGTCTCAGATATTATTATTCCTCCAAAGTTCAAAGTTTCTGTCTTTGCAAAGTATGATGGAGTTTCTTGCCCAAAACTACATTTGAGATCCTATGTGAGGAAGATACTACCTCATACGGCAGATAACAAATTGTGGATTCATTTCTTCCAGGAAAGTCTGTCGGGTACACAACTCGAATGGTACTACCAACTAGAAAGTGCAAAACTTCACACCTGGGAAGATCTGGCTGCTGCTTTCTACAAACAGTATCAATACAACGCTGACCTGGCACCAACCCGTACTCAACTACGGGGCATGTCTATGGCACCAAAAGAAAGTTTCCAAGGGTATGCACAAAAGTGGAGAGATCTGGCTGGAAGGGTTCAACCACCCTTATCTGATCGCGAGCTGGTCGACATGATCATGGGCACTTTAACTGGCCCGTTCTACAGTCATTTGCTGGGAAGCTCATCATCAGGTTTCACTGACCTGATATTAACTGGAGAGCGTGTCGAAAGCGGTATTCAAAATGGAAAAATTCATATAGGTTCCTCCTCTGGTACTACAAAGAGGCCCATCAGTGGGAGAAATGAAGTCAATACAATGCATAGTCAGAAAGGTCGCAAAAGTGAGCATCACCAGTCTATAGGAGCAGTTCTGATCTCCGTATCTGCACCTCAAAAAGATCAACCGCCGAAGTATACGCGTCGACCAGATGCACCAAGAAGAAATTTCACCAGAATCAATATGCCAATCTCTCAAGCATTGCAACACTTGTTAAAAGCAAATCTGATCACATTGAAAGATCCTCCAAAGAATGTCAACACTTCCTCTCCAAGTTATCGCCCCGATGCAACATGTGCATACCATTCTAACTGTCCAGGACATGACGCAGATCACTGTTGGACCATGAAAAATAAAATAAAAGACATGATAGAGGCTGGAGAAATTGAGTTCGATCCTCTAGAGACTCCAAATGTCATCACTGCACCTATGCCGAAACACGACAAGACCGTTAATGCTATCATAGACACTGTTTATATCTATGATGTGAGAGAATTGTCAACTCCGCTCCTTGAAGTCAAAATAAAGCTAATCCGAGCTGGTTACTTTCCAGGTTGTGACCCTGATTGCTTTTATTGTGCACACCTACCCAATGGTTGTGAAAATCTGAAAATAGGAATTCAAAAGTGGATGGATCGCCGTATCATTATGTTTGAAAGGCTCCCTTCTATGGATGATTTATGCGAAGTTTTTTCAAATGGGATGAGAATAGAGGACGTCTCAGTGGTTTCTAACATACCGTTGAAAATCCCTACCAAAACTCCTTTCAAAATTTCTGCTGCACCCAAAGTGGCATCTGTAATCATCACCAGTCCGACTCCATTTCCATACTCCTCAGACAAAGCTGTCCCGTGGAGTTATGACACTAATGTTTATGTCCATGGAGTTAAGCAAGATACCTTGACTGAAGAGGCCATGAATTTTACTACTCCGACTGTTGATAGTATTGTGGGTACTAGTAAGATTACGAGAAGCGGAAGGATCTTTTCACCAGAAATTTCTCAAAATGTTGCCACTAATCTAGTCCAGGTCCCAGTTCCTAATCAAGATATCAACGCTCGAGGCAAAGAGCCGCTAGTTAAACCAATTCAAGTACCGGTGGAAGTCACTGTTGAAGATCCGTCAAAGCAAGAAATGGAGGAAATATTAAAAATCATCTGCAAAAGTGATTACAATATTGTCGAACAACTGGGGCACACTGCTTCAAAGATTTCAATGTTGTCTTTGCTAAAATATTCAGAGGCTCATGCCAAGGCCCTGATGAAGTTCCTGAAAGCTGCACATGTACCACAGGAGATTTCAGTCGATCAATTCGAAAATTGTGTTGCCAGTCTAACAGTCAATAACGGTCTCGGTTTCTCTGATGCTGATTTAACCCCTGCTGGGAAAAATCACAATAAAGCCCTGCACATCTCTATTGAATGTAACGGCACTACTCTGTCTCATGTGCTGGTAGACAATGGTTCCTCTTTGAACGTGTTACCAAAAGCAGTACTGGAAAAACTTGACTTCGAAGGAGTTGCGTTACAACCAAGCGATGTTGTGGTAAGAGCCTTCGACGGGTCAACAAGAACAGTGTACGGAAAAGTGAAGCTCCCAATCAGAGTGGGCTCTCAGATCTTTGATTCTACCTTTTACGTAATGGAAATTCACCGAGCATATTCCTGTTTACTAGGACGCCCTTGGATACATGGGGCAAATGCTGTAACTTCTACCCTGCATCAGAAGTTAAAGTATCCGGTAAAAGGCAAGGTCGTCACAGTTTATGGCGAAGAAGAGTATGTGGTTAGCCACCTGAGCAACTCCAAGTATGTTGAGATGGATGGAGAATTCATCGAAACTCCCTGCCAATCTTTTGAGGTGGTCCCTCCAGATGTCTCTACTGCCAAACATATTTCTGCTACTCCTGCTACAAAAATAACTCCAACTATGGCTTCTCTCAAAGACGCCAAAGCTGTGATCAAAGAAGGTGGTTGCACAGTATGGGGACAGCTCCTCGATGTACCTTACAAGTTCGATAAGCTAGGTCTGGGCTATACTAATGGAAATCAGAAGAACGATCAAAGTCCTCGTTCTGGAGGATTAATGTCACATTTCATCAGCCAAGGAGTGAATGTTATTGAAGACGATGGAGTGTGTGTTTTTGAACCATATTATTCAGCAATATCCAAATGAAATTCCACCTGTTTCCATGGAAGTTTGGGATACTTAGGGAGAACCCAGCGGCGGGTATGATTTTCTAGTAAAGTACACTGCACCTCAGAGTTCTTTTATTGCCATGGAAGACATTACCCCAACTGGATGGGGTGATCAGTTTGAAGATTGTAAAAGTTCCACAAGTTCCATTACTGAGCAATACCAAAGCCCACCTAGTCCAAAAGAAGTCTGGGATACACTAGGAGAACCAAGTGGTAAGTATGACTTTATGGTGAAGTATTCTGCTCCCCTGAGCTCGCAGATCGCTATTAAAGACATCACCCCAACTGGATGGACAACCATTTCAAAGACAATATGACATTCACAAGCCATTTCGCTCCTGAAGAAGTCTGGGAAACTCCAAATAATGAGAATGATTTCCTGACGCAGTACACTGCTCCCCAGAATGCACAAGTCTCCCTCAAAGACATCATTCCAAATGGATGGGACGATCTTATCGGGTATCTCGCTCAGCCTGGGCTCTCATATCCAGCAGAGTATCTTGCTTATCCTGAAGGATCAACAACTCATTTCCCCACTAAAGAAATCAATGTTGTGGAAGACAAAGAAGACAGCTGCAACTGGAGCAGCTGGGTATTCCCTACTCACAACAATGGATTGAACAACTGGGAAGCTGAGGATATGATCTCCTTTGATTAGGAGTAAATGCAATTTCTTGTTTTCGTTGTTTATATGTGCAAAGATAAAAATGGTTCCTGTACTATCGAACCATGAACTTAAAAGCCAGGTGCCTTGCCCGAAGCACACTGGTCTTTTTTATAAGGGTTTGTCATATCATGATCATGTTCATTCAATAAAATCATGGGACGTTTGCATATTCAAATTTTGTGATCCTTTTTCTTTCTTTGCTTTATTCATTTTCAAATAGCTATGTGTTCTTACACACACCCACATAATAAATGCAGATTCACATTCACTCTGGATCCTGTTGATAACGATTCTGCTATTGCCAGTCATGACTTTGAAAATCCGATCTACCAAACTGAGGACGAAAGTGAGGAAGATTGTGAAGTACCAATGGAACTTGCAAGGCTGTTAGAACAAGAGGAAAAGACTATACAGCCGCATGAAGAACCAATTGAAGTTATCAACTTGGGCAGTGACGAAGAAAAGAAAGAAGTCAAGATAGGGGCTGATCTAGAAGACAGTGTCAAGCAAAGACTGATTCAAATGTTACAAGACTACGTTGAGATATTCGCCTTGTCCTATGAAGATATGCCTGGCCTTGACACGGATATTGTGGTTCATCGCCTGCCGATCAAAGAAGGTAGCACTCCAGTTAAGCAGAAACTGCGAAGAAGTAGGCCCGATATGTCCAAGAAAATCAAAGACGAGGTTGAAAAGCAATTCAATGCTGGCTTTCTGAAAGTTGTGAGTTATCCTCCATGGATAGCTAACATCGTGCCTGTGCCTAAAAAAGACGGGAAGGTCAGAATGTGTGTAGACTACAGAGATCTGAATCGGGCAAGCCCCAAAGATGATTTCCCTTTACCTCACATCGATGTACTGGTTGACAATACTGCACAATGCAAGGTATTCTCCTTTATGGATGGATTCTCAGGGTACAATCAAATCAAGATGGCGCCCGAAGACATGGAAAAAACAACCTTCACAATACCCTGGGGAACCTTTTGTTACAAAGTAATGCCCTTTGGTTTAAAGAATGCAGGAGCAACATATCAGCGTGCAATGGTAGCTCTGAATTACATAGCCAGATTTATTGCCCATATGACTACTACTTGTGTGCCAATCTTCAAATTGTTGAAGAAAGATCAAGTGGAAAGATGGAATGACAAATGCCAATTAGCCTTTGATAAGATCAAAGAATATCTACAAAAAACGCCAATCTTGTTACCACCAGTGGAAGGAAGACCTCTGATAATGTATCTGACAGTATTAGGAGATTCAATGGGGTGTATACTGGGGCAACATGACGAGTCTGGCCGAAAAGAGCATGCAATCTACTATCTTAGCAAAAAGTTTACCGATTGTGAATCGAGAAAACTTGTTGTGCCTTAGCATGGGCGGCTCGCCGACTAAGGCAGTATATGCTAAACCATACCACTTTCCTGATCACCAAAATGGATCCTATCAAGTATGTGTTCGAAAAACCTGCTCTCTCTGGAAGAATAGCAAGATGGCAAATGATCTTAACAGAGTATGACATCCAGTACACTTCACAAAAGACGATCAAAGGAAGTGTGGTAGCTGATCATCTGGCTCATCAAGCAGTAGATGATTATCAAGCGTTGAACTTTGACTTCCTAGATGAAGACATTATGCTATTTACTGACTACAAACAGCCAGGACCGGAGGAAGGACCTGAGCCAGGATCCCGATGGACTATGGTTTTTGATGGAGCTTCTAATGCACTTGGCAATGGCATCGAAGCTGTGATCATTTCTCCTACAGGAGGACATACACCATTCACTGCCAGATTATGCTTCAACTACACTAACAATATAGTCGAGTATGAAGCATGTATTCTGGGTATCAAAGCTGCAATTGATCTAAGAATCAAGTTCCTGGAGGTCTACGGAGACTCGGCGCTTGTAATTTATCAAGTCAAAGAGGAATGGGACACGAAGCACCCGAATCTAATTCCATACAAAGAATATGTACTGAGTTTGATTCCTTATTTTGAAGAAATCACTTTTGAACATATCCCGCGCGAAGAAAATCAATTGGCTGATGCCTTAGCTACCATGTCATCCATGTTCAAAGTCAGGTGGGACAATGAGGCGCCAATGATCACCATTTACAGACAGGATGAACCAGCATATTGCAATGAGATTGATACCGAAGGAATGGAAGAAAAACCATGGTTCCATGAAGTAAAAAGATATCTCGAAGTCCAAGAATACCCTGAAGGGGCATCCATTAACGATAGAAAGTTTCTAAGAAGATTTGCTGCTAAATTCTTTCTAAGTAATGGAATCCTGTACAAACGCAACCATGACTCAACTTTGCTTCGTTGTGTAAACAAGAAGGAAGCAGAACAGATTATGGAAGACATACACGATGGTGCTTTTGGTACTCATTCAAGTGGACATACAATGGCTAAAAAGATCTTAAGAGTAGGTTATTACTGGTCTACCATGGAGACAGACTGCCATCATCACTCCACAACCTGTCACAAATGCCAGATATATGCCGACAAAGTACATGTACCTCCAGTCCCATTAAACGTCCTGACGGCTCCTTGGCCTTTTGCAATGTGGGGTATTGATATGATTGGAGAAATCAAGCCTACTGCCTCCAACGGACATCGTTTTATCTTGGTCGCTATCGATTACTTCACCAAATGGGTAGAAGCAGCTTCATTTGCTTCTGTCACCAAGAACGTGGTGGCCCGATTTATCAAGCACAATCTCATTTGTCGGTATGGCATCCCTGAAAGGATCATCGCAGACAATGGCACAAATTTAAACAACAGAATGATTACTGAACTCTGCACACAGTTCCAGATCAAACATCATAATTCCTCTCCATATCGACCAAAGATGAATGGCGCCGTGGAAGCTGCCAACAAGAACATTAAGAAAATCATACAAAAGATGACAGTAACCTACAAAGACTGGCATGAGATGTTACCTTTTGCTCTTCATGGTTATCGCACATCAGCGCGTACTTCAACAGGGGCAACTCCATTTTCCTTAGTCTATGGTATGGAGGCCGTTCTTCCAATTGAAATTCAGATTCCTTCCCTAAGGATTATGAAAGAAGCCGGTCTAGACGAAGACGATTGGATTCAGACTCGGTTGGACCAGATGAACTTGATTGATGAGAAGAGGCTCGCAGCTATTTGTCATGGTCAGTTGTACCAGAAGCGTATGATCAAGCCTTCAACAAGAAAGTCAAAATTCGGGCATATCAAACCGGTGATTTGGTTGTCAAACGCATCATCTTACCACAAGGTGATCCCAGGGGCAAGTGGACTCCCACTTATGAGGGACCGTTTGTAATCAAGAAAGTATTCTTCGGCGGAGCCATGTTGCTTACCACTATGGATGGCGAGGATTTCTCACACCCTGTAAATGCGGACATAGTCAAAAAGTATTTCGCTTAAAGAAAAGCTCGCTAAGTTGAAAATCTGAAAGGGCGATTTAGGCAAAAATGAGCGTCTCGGTGGATTGAAAACCTGAAAGGGCGATCCAGGCAAAAATTAGAGACTAAAAAATATAATTATCCCGGTAGGCTGAAAACCTGAAAAGGCAGCCTAGGCAAAAGTTAGGGAATAAAGTGTAAGACTATGTCCCGTTTAGCTACCTACTCACCTTCAAAGTTCAACACATCAAAGGCACCAATCAGTCCAATCATTTTCTTCCAACAAGTGAGAGATGAGATACTCGAAGACAGATTGGCAATAGCAGAGTTGAAACTTGACTGGATTGTTTTCACATAGCTACTTCTCTTTATAAGTACTTTTCAAAGCTTTATGACAATTTCCTACTACTAGGATTTTGTCTCCTTGTACTAATCCGCCTATTATGGCTCTTTTTCAAAATCAATACAGCTCATGCTCAAAATCAATGTTTTCACTTTTTCTGTTTTGAATACGTAAACGTCCCAATGATAATTTTGAATGAACATATGCATTTGAATATGATTGATGTTTATAAGAAAAAACAGGAATAGCATTCAGGTAATGTCCCAATCATCTGGACATCATCCCGAAACCAGCTTCAGAAGAAAAGTTCCCCAACAGAGATGTATTTCTCAGCAAATTCCTCAATAAGATTTTTCTCTCCAACAAAATGATTCGAGAAATCTTATTCCCCAGCAGGGCTGTTCAAGATCACTATCCCCAGAAGGTGTGGTCTCCACACCAAGGCTTGGTCAAATAGTGCATCGGAGGATTATGCATCTTTCTCATTCCCATTCAAAGGGCGTCAAAATCAGAAATTTCAAATTACCTTCATCCCCAAGCAGTAGTCAAAGATCCCTCAACAGAGTACTCTGGTCCGTGAGGAATTTCCCCAGCTCAGTATACTCGAACAAGATAGCAAAGATCATCAACGATCACAATGCCTTCGTTTCCAAAATAGCAAGCAGGGATTTATTTTCCCAACCAGAAGTTTGATACGCTCTAAATTGCATAAGTCATACATCATACGCATATTCATACATAGCATATAATGTTTCATGACAAACGCATACATAACATGCACGTTTCTCATTTAGTTTGAGAATCTCAACATATACATTACATGCATCATAACATTGCATGTCACTAACTTGATTTTTTCAGGTGGACGAATATCCTCAGCAGATTTGTTCTCAATCACATACAGTGTTCCTCTGGATTCTATTCAGACGAACATCCCTCTCAGATATAATTAAGCCAAAGATTCATTCTAAAGGGATCTTTCTTTTTAAAAAATTTATCAACTCAAAAAACAAGCAACACAGATCTAAGTCGATACCTCAGACGGTTCCTTAATGATCTACTCACAGATCTAAGTCGATACCTTGGACGGTTCCTTCATGATCTACCTACAGATCTAAGTCGATACCTTGGACGGTTCCTTCATGATCTACCTACAGATCCAAAGCGGATACCTCAGACGGTTCCACAACAATCAACCTTCAAAGATCCAAAGCGGATACCTCAGACGGTTCCACAACGATCAATCTTCAAGATCCAAAGCGGATACCTCAGACGGTTCCGCAATGATCTACCTTCAGATCTAAGTCGATACCTTAGACGGTTCCTTAAAACGATCAAACCCTCAAAGATCTAAAGCTGATACCTCAGACGGTTCCTCATAGATCAACTTTCAAAATCTAAAGCGGAAAAACTTCGGATAGTTCCGTAACGATCAGCCTCCAAGACTTAAAGCGGTAACCTCGGACGGTTCCGAATCGGTCAACGCAGAGGTTTTCAAATCCTTCATCAAGATATAATCAAAGGATTCATTCTGATGAACAAACCATCAATACATTCAATAGATGGCATCTGAAAGCCCATCTCAGGTAATGTTATGATCTGCCAACAACATTTCTCAGACAACACTCAAATGCAATTTCCAACATCACTTCGGTGGAGGTAAGTGCAAATTTTCAGGGCATCTAAAATATTCAATCATCTTCTACCTTCAGATTCCAAACAGTCTCTTCAGGTTTAAGAAGATTGAATAGGGGCAACTGTTATACCCCAAAATTTGCCCGCATCTTTTTCAGAAAGAAGGCAACAGATTTCTATCTAAAAATTGGGAGTTTCATATAATCTTGGATTTTATTTCATAAATATCCTGATTTTATGAATACTCAGTTTTAAAAATTTTTCTTATACGGTATTTTGGTTCGCTGTTGAATTTATTCTTACACAAACGCTAATTACTGTTTATCATTTCACACACGCTGTTTATTTGAGATTTATTTGCAGATAAATAGTACTGACGCAATTGGTACAGAATTAAATTTTGCAAGCGCAGAGTCCGGGGATTCAGACTGTACTGGTAACGAGAAAATTATTATTAGTTTTTTGTTTCCCACTAATATTTATACTATATTCTATTATTTTCAAAATCTTTTCCTTTCTTTTCAAATCTCTTTCTTTCAAAATCAAATCCTAACTTTATTCTACACATCTCTCTTTTTCAAACCCTACCATACACTTTCTTTCAAATCCTACTACCACTCAAATTTTCCTTTTTTGTACGGAATCACTTCATTCCCCAACGTCTCTATCCTTCTTTTCACTATATAAATACCTCTCATTTTTCCCATAAATTCTCACATCAAATTTCAACTCATCTCTCAAATTTCTACCTCATATTTATTTTCTCTTCTTCCCCGGCAACAATGGCAAAGTGGGTGGATACACTGTTTCTTATAGTCATCACTGTTTCTACGGTGATCATGTCTTTCTTCTGTCTGCATAGTCCTGAGAAATGCGGACCTGCGATGTTTACACTTCCGATTATCTACTTTCTGTTGTTTATAGCATGGATTTTTAATCGTCATATGTAAAGTTTGCCGTATCTTTCGCTTTCAAATAACGTACCGTTTATTTATCGTACTGTTCGTTACAGTTCTTTTTGTAATATTTGTACTGTCAGTATTAAGTATTATACTATCTGTTGTACCGTCGTTTAACTAGTAAGATAATATTATGTGTGTTTATTGCTAGTTAAATATTTATTTTTTTCTGTGCATTAAATCCTTTTCAATCTTATTATTGACGGTAATTTCGTTCGCGTACGGTGTATTTTAATTATTTATTATGTTTGTGTTTTTCTAACAACTCATGTAAATAATTTTTCACCATTAACACAACAAAAAAAAACAAAAAAGAAAAAATTAACTTTAACTGTTGAATTTTCACTTTAACTGCTATGTTAATGCCCGGACAGCCAGTTGACAGTCAAACCCGCTGACAGCACGATTCTCCGTGTTTTGTACCATCAATCAAATCAACCATTTGCATTTCAAAATTCTAAGATTTTTGTTCTAGAAGTCTTATGATAATCACATGATCAGCAGAGACTCAGCACTGCACAAAAATCAGGTACGCTTAACTGTCTCCTACACAAACAGTCCCTAACTAGGGTTTTTGTTTTTTTCAGGAGAACAAGTTTTTTGAGACCTCAAATGGATTTCATGGACCTCAATATATCTCAAAGTACCACCATACAAATTTTCAAACTTCAAATCGCTCAGACGCACAGTCAGCAGCTCAAACAGTCAACAGACGACCAGTTTGACCGAAAAGTCAACAGACAGTCAAAAATGAAATTTTTTGTCAACATCCATATTTTGTCAAAAGATTCATCATTTGATCATTGGTTGATCATAATTCATCAAGGAAAGATCAAAAATCAACAAAACCCTAAGTTTCAAAATTAGGGTTTCTCTTAAAAAGTCAACTGAACTTTGACCGGCCATAACTCTCTCCTCGTTCATTCAAAAAATTCCAACCAAAGCTTGTTTTGAAGGAAATTCATTTATCTTTCAAATTCAATTGGTCCCATGGTCATTGTATTCACCATTTGAAAAATATGAGCTCAGACATTACAGGTCATTTTCAAAGTCAACAAAAAGTGGTTTTTTGTCAAAGGCCATAACATCAAGATAACTTCTCCAAATGAAAAAAAGTTTCCAAAGTAGCTTGTAGAGGACATCTTGAGGTTTCTAA
Source organism: Vicia villosa (assembly GCF_029867415.1). Classification (NCBI taxonomy): domain Eukaryota; kingdom Viridiplantae; phylum Streptophyta; class Magnoliopsida; order Fabales; family Fabaceae; genus Vicia; species Vicia villosa. Next base: position 48,282,716 of record NC_081181.1, on the reverse strand, counting down.
AAAGTACAAGAACTCCTTCATATGATAAAAATTGAGGGATTTATGCCTTGCTGAAGTTGGCTATATTTTGGGAAAATGCATGAAACCAACATTGATCAAAAATGTTTTTTTTCCAAAAAGGGCCAAGTTTTCATGATCCAAACATGATTCTAATGTTGCTAAGGGCCTCCCACGACCAACCTAAGGCCCATAACATTTTTATTTCTTTTTTGGTTTAATTTTATTACATTTAAAGTTAAAATTTAAAAAGAAATGGTGCAAGATAATGTTATATTGCTTTGATATCAAGCTAAAGCCCTCAAAATTGATTCAACTGTGCCACAAAGAGATGGTACAGCAGGCCTAGAGCAAGAGGGTGAAGAAAATCAAGCCATGGTTGCTTGAATTCAAAGCTTTATATTATTAAAAAGGTCAAAAATTCAACAAAGCAATCAATGCTTCTTAGCTTCAATTTGCAGCACTTCCTTGCTCATAAATAGCTCAAGACACTTCAACAAGAAGAGAGACACGAAATCATTCCCAAAAGAATAGCCACAAACATCAAAAAACTCACAAATATCTAAACACTTGTAATTTTCGTTTCCTTTGTAAAAGCTATTATCAATCAAAACAGATCTTTTCAATCATCTTCTGAGATCATATAGAGTAAGCATGAACCCTTAATATGGTCCCATGAGAGTCATAACACGTGCATAGTGTTTTCCATAAACATACATGTATAGCTTTCGTTTTCTATATTAATGTTTGTGTCAACATAATATGATCACTCTAATTCGTTTCTGACACCATTTATAGGAGATTGAACGTGCTATATGGAAGCCATAAGCCCTGAACCATGGTGTGCCATATTTGAAGCTCAAAGCTTCAATCTTTTCGTTTTCATATTTAACATGCTCAAATGAAGAAACTAACCCCATATTCATGTTCAGGAGGATATTTTAAGTAGATCTGGGCTGGTTTTGTTTTTTGTTGATTCCATTTTTGCAGGTTATAAGTTCATGCAAATTATGGCGTTTCTGCGAAGCAAATAACGACGGTTTTGACCGCCATAATTTGCATGAAGAAAAAAGCTGCATGGGACGAAGGAAGAAGACGACCACGCGTCCAAGCGTGGTTCGCTGGTCAGACTTGGTCTCTCTCTCCGCTCGCGTGGCATGGTTTGGCTGGCTGGTCAACATTTCAACCCATTTTCTCTCAATTATCATTGGTCCATGCAGGATATGGTGGGCCCAGTCTGACTTTGGTCACCACACAAATCCAATGATTCTCTCTTTCCAAGACTATCATGTGACCTACAATCTGAGCCACTGGATTAATCTAACAACACATCCAACGCGCCAAAACACACAACCACACCATGCTCCCTCAGAATAGCACCACACCAGATTACATATATTAAATATTTTCTATTTTGTTTTATTTTCTTTGAAAAATTAATTTAAAATAATTTCAAAAATAAAAAAAATATAATAAAAATATTTTTAGGCTGATAAAATATTGTTTTAATTTTTGACATAAAAATATTTTATTTTTCTTAGTAATTAAAATATTTTGTTTAATTAATCAATATATCTTCAAATATTTCATTTTAAATATTTTTAAACCATCAAAAAATCAGAAAAAAATATTTTCTTTTTATTAAATTAAGTTTATATATTGTAAGCTAATTTTGTAAATATTTAGAATATTTTTCTCTTCAAGTTTAATATATATGTATAATTATTTGCATAATTATATGTTAATTAACTTAACAATTTTGAAAACAACTTCAAAAAATCCTAAAAAATTAGTTTTACTTTAAAATTAATTAACAAGCAATATGAACATATTTTAGACTTAATTTTTAGGTTTAAATTTTATTTCTACCTTTTCTCATTTTAATTAAATTAATTATGCATTAATTCTAATTAAAATCAACCATACAAAAAATCCAAAAATATTTCTTTTGTCTTATTGCAATTTAAATTCCTAGATAAAGTGTATAGGTTGTCAAAATCAAGTAAATAGCGTAGTTTACATTTCCCGCACAATCGATGTAATAGCGTAGATTTACTTTCCGCATTTTACATTCCCGCACTTTAAATTTCTGTATATATAAAACTGCGTGTATGTCAAAGATAATAACTGAAGCGTTAGGTCACTAACTTCAAAGATAAAATATCTGAATCAAAACACAATAACACTTGCACCTCTTAGGGTAATCCCTCTGTTACTCTTTTCCAAAATCAAAATTCTACTGTTTCAAATACAAATCCAAACTTTTGTTTACATCCGGTCAAAGGAGAATTTTCTAAAAGAAATAGGAAAGGACCTTATAAACTTAGGGTAGATCTCCTAATTGCTTGCTCAAATCAAATCAAAAACAACAAATGTCTCATATATCATTGTTTTTCAAAATAAAACTTTCAAAAAAGACAATACTTGGTATATATCCAAACAAGGATCATTACGAAGTTAAAGCTCTTTTTTCAAAACATCTTTCGAAAGATAAAACATTTTGTATACATCCGCACAAGGATCATTACAAAGTCAATTTACAAAAAATGAATTTTAAAACCACATACAAGCATTTCAAGGCAAGACAAAATGATTCAAACAAGTGAGCTAAGCAATTAAGAGCCCATGGATAACCATGGATACAAAGGGGTTCTAATACCTTCCCTTTGTATAACCTACCCCCTTACCCAAAATCTCTTAAAGGTCTTTTTCTGTTTCTTTTATAAACCTTTCCTTAATTGGATAAAATAAAAGTCGGTGGCGACTCTCTGATTTTCAAAACTCAAAAACAAAAGAAGAGTCAGTTCGTATCTCTCACGAGATAGGAAAAAACCGAGTGCATGACAGTAACCACTAAGACAAAATTGATTGAAAGATTCTAAAAGAACCTACATCCTAATAGACACATGAAATTCAGTCCTTCAAATTCTAATTTAAACATATAGAAAAGAAAACGTAATTCTCATATCTATATATTAAAGATGCTTGCTTGAAAATCACACACACTAAATACAGTGAAAATATTAGTAACTGAGACTAAATTTGTGGCGCAGGACACAACAAAACACATACTGTCATCGCCATAGCAGCGCCATTAAAAAAACTGTCTTATTTAACTTGGTTAATGTCCTAAGCTAACAATGAAGAATACGAAGACGACGGAGAAGATGAAATAATGGTCATTGAGTCATTGCAATTTAGCTTTGATACGATACAAGTTGCTATAAATCACTTTTCAAATTCAAATAAAATTGGGCTACTAATTCTCAGTATTATAATGCTGATATAATATATCATTTTCAACACAAGACATTGGTGGAATCATGACAAGACCAAAAATGGGTAACAAAACTGTTCTGTTTCTTTCTACTAATAATAAGTTCTTCAGAGGCTAATTAGTATCAGTTTTCATTCGATTCTGCAAATTTATAGCTTCTGCAAATTACTAATAATAGGATTCAATAATACAGAAAACCCATTCATTAAAACCTAACACAAAACCCTAAAACTACTACAGACCCTAAAACTACAACAGTGAATTTCGCTAACCTTCACAAAGTGAAACTGCTCAGCTAGATCGGCGGCGGCAGCGAGAAGATGTTGAGTGGTGGTCGGTGTTGTGGAGGTTGGCGGCGGCGACAGACGTTGAGTGGTGGTCGGCTGTAGCTTTTGTTAAGGATGAACGATGAAGAAGAGAACAGTGAGGGCAGTGAAGAACAGTGAGAACGATGAAGAATAATGAAAGACAGAACGCGTCTGTTTTAATTTGTTTTAAAAAATTTAATTTTAAAATGACCTACGTCAGCGCTTTTCAAAAGCGCTTTCATAGGTAACCCTATACCAGCTCTTTATCGCTAAAAGCGCTTTCGTACCCTATACCTATACCAGCGCTTTTTGAAGCGCTTTCATATCTACCCCTATATCAGCGCTTTTACAAAGCTCTTTCGTAAGGTGGCCTATACCAGCGCTTTTAGAAAGCGCTTTTGTAGACATACCCTATACCAGCGCTTTTTTAATGTTTTTTTAGCGTGTTTTTAATTTTGTTTTTAGTGAAGCCTATGCCAGCGCTTTTTCCAAAAGTACTTTCTTAGGGGTGCTGCTAAAAGAAAAATTTGGCATAGTGTTTATATGTACAGAAATTAAAGTGCGAGAATGTAAAATGCGGAAAGTAAATCTAGGCTATTACATCGATTGTGCGAGAAATGTAAACTACGCTATTTACATGAATTTGACAACCTATACACTTATCTATGAATTTAAATTGCAATAAGATAATAGGAAAATATTTTTGGATTTTTGGATGGTTGATTTTAATTAAAATTAATGCATAATTAATTTAATTAAAAGTTTAAGAATTAGAAATAAAATTTAAACCTAAAAAGTTAAGTCTAAAATATGTCCAAATTGTTTAATTAATTTTAAAATAAAATTAATTTTTTTTTTGTGATTTTTGAAATGTTTTTGAAATTATTAAGTTAATTAACATATAATTATACAAATAATTATACACATAAATTAAACTTAATGAGAAAAATATTCTAAATATGTGCAAAATTAGTTTATAATATATAAACTTAATTTAATAAAAAGAAAATATTTTTTATGATTTTTTTTGAAAGGTTAGAAATAATTTAAAGGCAAATATATAAATATATATTAATTAATTAAACAAAATATTTTAATTATGAAGAAAAATAAAATATTTTTATGTCAAAAATTAATATATTATTTTATCAACCTAAAATATTTTTGTATAATTTTTTTGATTTTTTAAACTATTTTTAATCAAATTAAAAGAGAAATTAAATTAATTAAAGAAATATAGAAAAATTAAATAAAAGGATCCTGTGTGGTTGACTGGAGAGTCCATGATATGGACTGGCAAGGCATGTGCGTTGGATGGATGATTAGATTGATCATGTGGCTCAGATGTTGAGGGCGCGTGGTATGGCGTAGACTGCAAAGCATCAGAGTAGTTAGATTTTAAAAAAAAAACGCGCGCAGGGCAGCCAATGAGGGGCTGCCACGACTTCGTCTTCAACCTCTTCTCCGTAGCCAAAAGTCTGCAAGCGTAGCTAAAGCTTTTAGTGACGGTTTTTGTCCGTAGCTACAAGACATGTACATGTCAAAATTTCATACAAGTAATATAAATTATTTAAGAGACCATGGTTCAGCTTAAAATCGTCCCCTGAGTTCAAATATGTCACTGGTTTCTTCTAATTTTGCCTAAATCAAAGGATCCCAAATTTTAGCTTAAGAACCCTAGAATGGTATCTCTATGAATATACGACCAAACCTTAATTAAATGTCCAGAATCGTTCAGAGCACCAAACTAAACACAAATATGGGATTACATCTTATTGAATGTGCATGAATAATCAAATTCGAGTTGGTTTTTATTTGAGCAAACCGTGAGCTATATGTGCGTGTTCTTGAGGTTTCAAGGCTTGAAATTGATCTGGTTAGCTTCAGGGATGTTTGAGGATCGTGTTTAGATAGTTATTTGGAATTGAATCTAGCTCAAACTTAAAATTCGAATTTTCAATTTCTTTGAAATTTTCAAGTTGATACAAGTATGTTTCTGGTTCAGAATTTGTGTGTGTGTGTTTCTGAAGTGTTCTAAGCTATTATATAGGCAAGATTGGTGCTGCAAACTTAAGCTAACAAGCTTTTCTTCCATACTTGAGTGCCTTTGAATCTTTGAATATTTTATGAATAAAAGCTTTGAATTTCTTGGCCATGGCTTCAATTTTCTTCACCCCTCTTGCCATAGGTCTTCTGTACCTCTATGCTGCAGAACTTGGATCAAACTTGGTGACACAAGCTAAGGACAAAAGCCTTGAATCATTATCTTGAACCATTTCTTTTTTAATTTAACTTTAAATGAAATAAAATTAAATTAAAAAAGAGATAAAAATGTCATGGGCCTAATGTTGGTGATGGGAGCCCTTTAACATCATTAGAAACATGTTTGGATCATGAATGCTTGGCCTCTTTTGGAAAAAAACAATTTTGATCAATGCTAGTTTCATGCATTTTCCCAAAAAATAGCCAACTTCAACAAGGCATAACTCCCTCAATTTTTATCATATGAAGGAGTTCTTGTACTTTTTAAAAACCTCAAGATGTCCTCTACAAGCTACTTTGGAAGCTTTTTTGCATTTGGAGAAGTTATCTTGATGTTATAGGCTTTGACAAAAAACCACTTTTTGTTGACTTTGAAAATGACATGTAATGTCTTGGCTCATATTTTCCAAATGGTAAATCCAATGACCATGGGACCAATTTCATTTGAAAGATAATTGAATTTCCTTCAAAATAAGCTTTGGTTGGAATTTTTTGGATGAACGAGGAGAGAGTTATGGCCGGTCAAAGTTTAGTTGACTTTTTAGGAGAAAACCCTAATTTTGAAACTTAGGGTTTTGTTGATTTCTGAACTTTTCTTGATGAATTATGATCAACCATTGATCAAATGATGAATCTTTTGACAAAATATGGATGTTGACAAAAAATTTCATTTTTGACTGTCTGTTGACTTTTCGGTCAAACTGGTCATCTGTTGACTGTTTGAGCTGCTGACTGTGCGTCCGAGCGAATCGAAGTTTGAAAATTTGTCTGGTGGTACTTTGAGACATATGGAGATCCATGAAATCCATTTGAGGTCTCAAAAAACTTGTTCTCCTGAAAAAAACAAAAACCCTAGTTAGGGACTGTTTGTGTAGGAGACAATTAAGCGTACCTGATTTTTGTGCAGTGTTGAGTCTCTGCTGATCATGTGATTATCAGAAGACTTCTAGAACAAAAATCTTGAAATTTTGAAATGTGAAAGATTGATTTGAATGATGATACAAAACACGGAGAATCGTGCTGTCAGCGGGTTTGACTGTTAACTGGCTGTCCGGGCATTAACGTAACAGTTAAAGTGAAAACTTAACAGTTAAAGTTAATTTTTTTGTTTTTGTTTTTGTTGTGTTAATGGTGAAAATTATTTACATGATTTGTTAGAAAAACACAAACATAATAAATAAATAAAATATACCGTACGCGAACGAAATTACTGATAATAATCTTGAGAAGGATTTAATGCACGGAAAAGTAAATATTTAACTAGCAATAAACACACATAATATTATCTCGATAATTAAGTGACAGTACAATAGACAATACAATATTTAATACTGACAGTACAAATATTACATAATATAACGAACAGTACGACAAATATAATGAACGGTACGTTATTTGAAAGCGAAAGATACGACAAACTTTAAGTATGACGATTAAAAACCCATGCTATAAACAACAATATATAGATGTACGGGAGTGCAAGCATCCCAGGTCCACATTTTTCAGGACTATGCAGACAGAAAAAAGACATGATCACCGTAAAAACAGTGATGACCATAAGAAAAAACGTATCCACCCACTTTGCCATTTTTTGTCGGGGAAGAAGAGAAAATAATTATGAGATAGTATGATAGAAATTTGGGAGATGAGTGAAATTTGATGTGAGAATTTATGGAAAAAATGAGGGGCATATATAGAGTGAAAAGAAGGATGGAGACGTTGGGGAATAAAGTGATACCGTACAAAAAAGGAAAGTTTGAGTGGTAGTAGGATTTGAAAGAAAGTGTATGGTAGGGTTTGAAAAGAAATATGTATAGAATAAAGTTAGGGTTTGATTTGAAAGAAAAAGACTTGAAAAGAAAGGAAGAGATTTGAAAATAATATAGTACAAAAATTAGTGGGGAACAAAACCAAATAATAATTTAATTGTTACCAGTACAGTCTGAATCCCCGGACTCTACGCCTGCAAAATTTGATTCTGTACCAATTGCGTCAGTATAATTTATCTGAAAATAAATCTCAAATAAACAGTGTGTGAAGTGATAAACAGTACTTGGTGTTTGTGTAAGAATAAATTCAACAGTGAACCCAAAATACCGTATAAAAATATCCTAAAAACTGAGTGTTCATAAAATTAAGATATTTATGAAATAAAATCCAAGATTATATGAAACTCCCAATTTTTAGACGGAAGTCTGTTGACTTCTCTTTGAAAAAAAGACGCGGGCAACTTTTGGGGTATAACAGCTTACATAAAGGATTCCTGTATAGCCACACTCACCTACCTCACCTTCAGCGCTGCTCCCCATATACCTTAGATAACTTGCAATAGGATAGTTGTAGTCACCTACCCTTAGTCAAACTAGAACCTAACATATGTCAGTATCTTTTAACTATTCATGCATGATCTCAAGACATCTAGAAAAGACAAAAGCCTTAAAATTGGCATCAGAACTCTGTCTCATCATGACTAACAATTCCTTTTCACTCCCTACATATACATATTTTTCTCATCGAAAACTCTCATCCTCCCAAATATAAACTCTCCAAAGCTATCTCATATCCATCAAACATGTCAACAATGACTTACCGTGGAGATGTAAACATAGTTATATTATTCACCCAATTGTATTATATTCAGACAATTCAACAACACACAACCAACACATCATCAATTCATAACACTGAAACACATTCAATCATGTTATGGAAATCATGCATATGAATGGACTGGCACTATGCATGTGGTACCAAACATCATCAATGGGAATAACCCACCGACCGATTCAACATCGTCAAGATACGGCCCTGCCAGCATAAATTCCACACAATGGGAATTATGCCCTTCACTGATCCAACACATCATCATGGATACAGCCTCAACAGATGATTATGAATGAATTCAAACATATATGAAACATACTTTTATCATCGTCAAGTCTATAATCATCATCATCATCATCATTAAAGCATGTTTATATATATTAACATCATTCAAATACAATCATATCATCAATCAACAGAAAGATTATATCATCAGGTTGCTCATACTCAAAACAGGCCAACGGTTTAAAAGTTACGCATCGTCAAACTTTCAAAAATCACAAAACAACAAAACTTTGCACTCACGGTTGTCATACCATACGGGTATCAACATAGGCTGATTTTCATACAAACACACACCATACGCGTATCATAGTGCCATACGCGTATCACCTCTTCATCATACGCGTACGGGCAGAAGGGCGTATTTTGGACGGGACAGGGCGCGTACCATACGCGTACGGCCCCTGGGAAGTCCCTCATACGCGTACCATATGCGTATCATACGCAAATGGCTAGAGATTTCCAAAACCTGCAACTCGTACCAGTTCATCTTTCTCGCGTTTTAAACCATTACAACCTGCGATTTTGGATTTAAAACAGAAATTCTGCACTCTTTAACATACATGAATCATCTATCTTCAACAGTCTATCGCCCTATATCAATTCTACTCATTACAATCCTAATTTCTACTCAATTAGTTAGGGATTTACATTCATTGATTCAGTTACATGGATGAACACAGCAAACACATCAAACAAACACCATATTCATACAGTAATGCACAGAATTCAGTATAGATAAATCACCAATCATATAATCTTTTCAAATTCATCCTAAACCCCAATCTAACATACAATCCAATTGACCTAAACAATATCCCTAATCAATATTATCATCTAAAAATACGATAAGAGATGTTAACCGGAGAGTCCCTCCTTACCTTAGCCAAAAGTTCTTGATTGGTCTCTTCCTCTACTGTTCCTCTTTCACGTTCTTCGTGTTCCAAAATCCTCAGTTCTTCTTTTCACGTTCTATCCTTTTTTCCCAATTTCCTTCTTATTTTATGAAAATAACATTTTAATTAGTAAAGGGCTTTACTAACTTAACACCTCCTTCTTACTAACATCACACATGGTCCAATATGGATGATGTGCAAGTTACATGATTCATATGGATGATGTGCAAGGACGGGATAATCTTACTGTGGAGATGATGCTTATACGGATCGCGGATCATGAGATGAAGACTTTAAGAGGCAATGAAATTGCCTTGGTGAAAGTAGTATGGTCGGGAGCTACCGGAGAGAGCATGACGTGAGAATTGGAAAGCAAGATGCGGGAATCCTATCCCGAGTTGTTTGAATCAGGTAAATTTTCGAGGACGAAAATATTCTAAGTGGGGAGAGTTGTAACACCCTTAATTTAGCTAATTATTTAATTAAGTTATTTTTGAGTATTTGTCGTGAATTGTTATGCTTGAGTTGCCGAGTCAGGTGTTTAACTGATTAATCGGTGAATTACTAATAGTATTATTTATTACTATTACTATTAGGAATAATATTAATATAAATATTATTATTATATGGGATTATTTGCGTTGAGTTTATTTTATAGTTTTTGAGTTGTTAATGAATTAATTTAGTTGAATTAAGTTATAGACATAATATTAGAATGTATATATGACTATTTTTATATGTACTTAGTTCATGTGGTGATGGTAGCTGTATGGAGATGTACAATAATAAGCCCATTTGGAATATAAAAAAAATAGAAGTAGCTGCATAGGATTTAAGTTTTGAGCAGAAAGAAAATAGAAGAGGAACAAGGGTTGCAGAGGGAGTTACACAGAACCAAAAAGGGCCAAAATCTAAGAATTCGAACGGAGAAGATTATAGAGCAACCTTCAATCCAAGGTAAGGGTGGGGTTCTAACTCTATAACTGAGAATATGATCGATGATATATGGGGTTTGGGTTGTTAAAATTATTACTACGGGTTTGGTGTTGACTGTTGTGTTGCTGTTGAAATTGATAAGAAACGGGTTCTATCATTGAATTGGTTGCCGAAAAATTCTCTGTATATTGCTGTGATACTGTGTTGTGTTGTTGTAAGTCAGAAGGTCTGAGCCCAGAGGAAGGAGAAGACCACACGGCGCCAGTTTCGTTTTAAAATTTCAAATCATTAATTTTCATAATATTATTTTGTTGTTATTTTATTAACAGCGGATGAAGCCTGGATCGTTGGTAAAAGGAAGCGCGAAGGGTCTTTGCATCTGAGGGAGGGGGTTCGATCCTGGCTCCCTACATTATTTTGCTCAATTTCCATTTGCAGATCCAATGTTGCACGCGTACGCATGTCCACGGTTTATCCTCAAATCTCCACCACCAGATTCACAGAAGGATTGATCCAAGGATTCCAGAAAGCGCCTGTCCACCATGGACACTCAAGACTCAACCACACAGGATCAAGCGCCAGGTTTTCTTAATTATTTTTATTTTTATTTATATAAACTCCCTTTTCTTTTAGATTAGTTATTTATAGTTTAATTATTTTAATTAGTTAATAATGGTTTTGATTAAGTAATTAGAATATTTGGTTTATAATTTTAATTAAATTATTTTAATTAGTTAATTTTTAAATTATTTTAATTAAGTTAATTAATTAGGAAGCTAGGTGAATAATTTAAGAATAATTTTTATTTTAATTAGGATTAGGGTTTTTTCTAATTGTTCTTATTTAACCTTAGGTTTTTAAATAATTAAAATAATTAGGTTTAAATAATTAATATTTGGTTCGATTATATTTAATAATCGCGTTGATTATTAATATTTGCTTCTGATCAAAAAAATATGCAAATTAATATTAATATTTAATTTTATACGCACAATTAAGGTTACTTCGCTAATTGTTTTAATCAAATCAATTGATTACGATAATTAGCGACAAATTAATTTAATTTAGCTAATTTAGGTTAGGGACAATTTATTAATTGTTTTGATCGAATTAATCGAATGCGATGATTAATAATAAATTATTCAATTTAGAATTACCCTTAAACAATTCAAATAATTTAATCCAAAAAACAAATTAATTGGCTAACGGTTGTAATCGAATCAATCGATTATGATAATTAGTAATAAAATCGATACCAGTTAATTTGTTAATTATATTGATCAAAGCTACTGATCAACGCGATTAACAATACTAAGGTTTAAAATACTAAACATGGTGGTATGCCTCGTAATAATTCATTAACATTTCACAAACTACGAACTACGAAACTGCGATAATTGCATAACTACGAACTGCAATTTAAAACACACTTCAACATACAAATTACAAAGGCGTACAACCTCTACAAAAACACAAACATATCCCGAACTACGTAGACTCTGATCCTCCATAAGGATGTACGTAGGAACTTGGTAACAAGGCGAGTCCCCTTCCCCAAAACTTCAATAGGTTTAAGGTTTGCCCTATTTAACTGTCTGTCACCTTTCTTTATTAGCCATAAACCATTACCTTAGACAAAACGTTAGGAAAGGGTTAAGGGTGCCTAACACATTCCCATGACCTGATTATAATAACTTATCCAGATCTCTCAACTTCGTAGGGTTTCCTATTCGCCTTGGCAGAATAGTTGGCGACTCTAAAAATCTAAATTTTTAGGGCAGGTTGCTAAAGCTGGCGACTCTGCTGGGGATAAACAAAAAGGCAAATTATTATGCTCCTAGGTTTGGTTTAGGGTTTAGGTATATGGTTAATCATTAGGGTTTGGCTAATTTTTAGGGTTAGGATTTTTGGGGTTAGGGTTTAGGTTTTTTATTAAATATTTAATTTTCTTTTTATTTATTTATTTACAGTTTTTTATTTACAGTTTTTATTTACAGTAATTTAAGTAAATATCTGCTTAATTGAATATTTGTTTTATTGCATTTTTGGGATATATAAATTGTTGTTTAAACTAAGTGTGGGAATTATCTTTAAGACCAGAGGAGACTTGCATCGCCTACGAGTCTTAATGATAATTCCACTATGGTGGGTTAAATATCCGGAAATGTCCGAAACGAGGCTTGACTTTGTTGAGGGAAGGACTTGGTATTTAGCTGATCTCTCTAGGAACCTACCCCTAAAACTCGAACCTCATGGGCAAATGAGTTGTTCTAAAATTCAAAGAGACAAAAAGTCTCGGAGGCTATGAACGACCCCGTGAGACCTTTTTAGAACCACCTATGGGAAGGGTAGACTACCTTAAGCCGTCATACCGAACTTATGAACTTATGGTTAGGTGCTTATCATATGTTTGCAATTTATATACTACGAATATCTTTGTTTTAATTCTGCATGTCTTTCTACGCGTTCCATAGCCTGTAGGGATTCTATTTCCAAGATCATGTCCTTCCCACGAAGGACATCTCCATTTATGCATGTCAATTGGCCTCTCGATGGCCATGAGACCTAGTGGCTGTCTTGAACAGTTACCCTGTGCCTACATCTACGCACTCCCTAGCCAGTAGGGATTCTACTTCTAAGACCGCATTCTTCGCACAAAGGACATCTTCGTTAGCATATGTTAATTGGCCTCTCGATGGCCATGAGATCTAGTGACTGTCTTGAACGGTCACCCCATGCTGGCTCCCGCGCACCCCCTAACTTGTAGGGTTAGGATTTCAATTTATACATCTTTCATCCTTAGCCTGTAGGGATTTCACTTTGTCCGGCATCGTCCTTAGATAGGTTGTGTTCCACATAGATAACCTTCCCACGAGGGACAACTTCGTTAGTACACGTCGAATGGCCTCTCGATGGCTATGAGATTTGGTGACTGTCTTGAACGGTCACTAGCTACTACCTTCTGCGTACTCCCTAATCTAAGGTATTTCCATTGGCACGTCATAATATCTAGCTTGCAAGGATTTCACTAGGGTCTAACGTCACCTCTAAATCCGCATAGGCTATCCTTAGGGTTGTATCTGTCGCACGTATGCATTGCATTACATATAGGGAGTCACAATATGCACGAAAAGAGGAGTCTTTTGCATACGCATGCATTTGCATTTTCATACATTCATACATTTACATTTTCATTTCTACCTTCGCCCGTATCCATACTTACTGTGCTAGCCGATTTCCCGAGACTCACGAAGAAAATCAAAAGGATCACAAACTATGGAGAGAGAAGGATAAATTAGTGAGAGATGAAAAGGAACTTGGTCTTACAAAGAGAAAAAGGATGCCTTTCACCTTGCCAGCCACATGTCCAGGCCTTTTCGTAACAGGATTGTAAATACAATAAAGGTTATCATCGAGCAAGGATTAGTTCAACAAAGAAGTTCCCCCATAGATACACTCAAGAGGTATCTAGTCATAAAGGGGTTCATCTTAGAACATAGCAAAGCTTACAAGGACGCTCTGCAATAACTCGGGGGGCAAGGGTCAGTCCAACTGGGGCAATATCCTGAACAAAGATGCATAATTACGATGGAGGGAAGGCGACATATGTTAACTCCCCACCAAGGGTAAAAAGGGTCTTAGTTTTTCTATATCAATTTACAAACACTGAAGGTTACAAACGGTGTGATACTACCCTTAGAAAAGTGAAAGAGGTTCGGTCAAAGGAAACTCATGAAGTTCTGGACGATGAAAACCCACCGCTTACAATTTACTCCCGACAGGTTGGACATGCCCAAGGAGAGTTCGAGGTTACCCGTCTAGGAACTAAAGAGTAAAACAAGGTAAGTGGATTTACAAAGGAGATTGCCCCTAGGATCAATAGGTTTTATCAGCTCAGAATTTCAAATCTCTACGATCGCTAAGTGTTACCTAGGATAAAAGTTGTACCTTCTGATTAACAATTCTAAACCATGTAGGTCTTGGAGTCAATTCATTCGCTTCATTCTATCACTAATACGACTTTCCACACGCACCCTTCTATTCTATTTCAATTTCAATTTCCGATTACTAACAAACTTAAGGGATAGTGACGAATACAAATAACTAAATCTTGCTAAACATATGCTTTCAAGGTAAGACCGAGTTGACGATGTAAGGCATTGTTTCAAATCCCTAAACAGTGGAGAAATAAGGAGATAATCTGTAGTCAACCCCCTCGAGCCAGGAGTTGGAGTTTGTTTCTATTTTTCAAATAAACCTTAATATCAACCAGGGGCAGGGTAGATTTCGATTAATTTAATGGTGTATTTTGTGGTCAAGAGAATTAGTCAAGCAAAGCAAAAGTTCAAGCACATCTTCTTCCTCGCATTCATCAAAAAAATGAGGAAGCGATGAAAACAATATTCATAGCATATTATTCCTCAATACATCATCGAGGACGTATCAAAGTCGAAGCTTACAAATCAAAGTCAACATGGTAGTCACAATATTCAAAATCCAAGGATCAATATTTCAAAAGGAGTATTCAAAAAAAAAGGAGGAAAGCGCCCACTAAGTCAAAATGGAAAATTCCATAAAAGAAAACAAAAATGACTTAGGCAAAAATTAGGGCATCCCGATGGATCAAATTCAAAGGAATTGGCTCATGCAAAAATAAGGGATAGAAAAACAAAAGCAAAATATAAAGGATAATCTTGTGACTGCTAAATCATCGAAGCTTCCCATCAATGCTTGGATCTCTACAACATTTTTTGTCGGTGCTTGGATCTTCACTAATGCTTCCGCTCATCATCGGAACTGAAACAATTCTCTTGCAAATGAAACACATTCATTGGATTAAACGAACTTTAGGATTGGAGAACATCAAGGAGAAAGGGGTGGGTTAAATAAAATTTGAGCATTATATCCGTTGTTTCTTAAACCATGAACCAGGCCAAGTTACAACATTCAAAAGTCCTAATTGAGGTAAGGTTAACTACGAAAGCATATTTAGCAGGATTTTGTTATACTGACTCCTAGGGTTGTTAAAACTGTTCCTAACCACTACGCTTCATCAAACATTCATCTCCGATCATCCAGTTCTAATTCATAACGGACTTCAATTTCAAAACTTGCATGCGCATCGCATTGGAGTTACTTCTCAAAGGGCATGGCGTCATCTACGAATATACACTTAGCCTCAAGGAAATCTTGAAATTGGTTTAATCAAAGGCGACCATTTCTAATAAAGACTCTTGAATGGGGGAACCACGACCAGAGGGTTCTCCTAAACAGGGGCAAAATTTCAAGGATTACAGGGGCATACAATCAAAGTTCCTATTAACTAGGGGCATTCATCCTAAGGGTCAATCGACTTGGGTCACATCTCGAAGCAATAATAATCAGGGGCATGTCAAACATGGGAGAAATTTAAACCAAATGGATAGAACACTATGGATAGCCCTCCATATCTTGGAGATCAAGGGCATACCCTTCAATCTAAACGTTGAAGCATATGTATCACATTTGTATGACAAGGTTATTTCTCGCGGTACTTCCTTCACGGCTTGGAGATCAGAGGCATCTTTTTCCACAAAACTAAACATTGGGGCAGTGGATATCAAATCCATAGGGTGAACAATTCAAAAGGTTAAAGGGGTGGAGAACCTTAAAAGGTTAAAGGTGGAGAATTTCAAGAGGTTAAAAGTGCGAAGAATTGCAAAAGGTTAAAGACGTGGAGAATTTCGAAAAGTTAAAGGCGTGGAGTTATTCAAAAAGCCAAACCAGGGCAAGACGCACAACGAAAGGAAAAGGCATCCTCACACTTTACAAACAAATCTTTCTCCTAACTACGATCTTCAAGTTCAAAAGCAGGTATCGGGAAGTCACGCTAGCATCACTCCCCACCCTATCAAACAACCCTACAGCATTAGCGAGCTATATACGCTTTGGTTATCAACAACCTATCATTGGAGCATCATGCAAATATACATAAGTCATGCATTACATACATTGGGTAATACATTACATCTCATACATCGAAACACCTAGACAATTCAAAAAAAAAACAAAGGGTACCAGGGGATTGGTTCATGACCTAATGGTTAGAAGGAGACTGAAAGCTGAAGTTCCGCTCGAAAAAATTCTACGCATAAGCATTACTAGTCGGCATGAGCATAGTCGTTGTATGGTTTAAACAAATTCAATAGGTTATAAGGAGATAAAATCTGGGGATCACCATATATACATACGCAACAGCATACATACATACGCATTAGCATTAGCATATACATACCAACTAGCACGCACATCTAGGCATTTATCAATCGACATATACATAAGCATAATCATCATGCATTCAAACCTGGTTTAAGAACCGGCATGTCACATCATTAGATATGCACTCATAAACATGCGCGCGAGCATCATCGTAATACATCAATAGGATACCATAAATAAAGTCCTCTTACACATTTAACATTTACATTACACATACAGACGGTTCATACATCTACATTGTACAAACGTCAGGGTCACATGCATGTACAGTCGTTATATGTACGTGCACAATATTTATACAAGCATTATACATATTACGTTTTACACGCTATGCTTTACACACTATATTTTACACACCACGCTCTACACGCAACGCTTCATGCATGCTACGCTACGCTATGCACACTACACTCTATGCATACAAAATGTACAACACCAAGTTACAAGTCCTTATACTTTTGACTTCTACGTATGTGTCAAGAAATTTATATAGATAACCTTGCTAGCACTATAGCAGGTGAATCTTTTTACGCAGATGATCTTGCTAGCACTATAGCAGGTAAACCCTTTTATGCAGATAATCTTGCTAGCACTATAGCAGGTGAGTCTTTCTACGCAGATGATCTTGCTAGCACTATAGCAGGTGAATCTTTTTTATGCAGACAAGCTTGCTAGCACTATAGCAGGTAAATCATTTTACGCAGATAATCTTGCTAGCACTATAGCAGGTGAATCTTTCTACGCAGATGATCTGGATACACTATAGCAGGTAAATCTTTTTATGCAGACAAGCTTGCTAGCACTATAGTAGGTAAATCTTTTTATGCAGATGATCTTGCTAGCACTATAGCAGGTGAATCTTTCTACGTAGATGATCTTACTAGCACTATAGCAGGTGAATCTTTTTATGCAGACAAGCTTGCTAGCACTATAGCAGGTAAATCTTTTGATGCAGATGATCTTGCTAGCACTATAACAGGTAAATCTTTTTATGCAGATAATCTTTCTAGCACTATAACAGATGAATATTTATGCAGGTAACTTGCTAGAACTATAGCAGGTGAATCCCTTTTACACAATAAACTGCGAGCCCTTGCTTTTGATAGCTACGTTTATTCATCATGTTGGTCCCTCAGTAGTGATCTCCTTCAAATCTTCACGCTAATTAATATCATCCCCGGCAACGGATAGGGATTTATTTTCCTCGATCAGAGATTGTTATACGAAATTACTAATGCGCTTCAACCACATGGTGGTGTCCATACATCATCCAACTAGCTCATGCATACATTGTTCATAATACATACATAACATACAAGATTCTCATTTATTTTGAGAATCTCATTACACAACACATGCATCATGACATTGCATAAAATTAATGTTTCCTTTTCAGGTCGTTCCACAATCAAATGAATATTATCGTCTAAGATACAATGCAAAGACATTCAAGACAAATACAATCCTGATGCTTAATTCTGAGCAATTATCCGAAGATAATTCACAAATGATGAGCTTGCTAGCACTATAGCAAGCGAATCTTTCTACACAGGTAGACTTGCTAGAACTATAGCAAGTAAGTCCTTATTACACAGGTGACCTTGCTAGCACTATAGCAAGAGAGTCTTTTACGTAGGTAAGCTTGCTAGGACCATAGCAGGTGATCGCTTTTATGCAGGTAAGCTTGCTAGAACTAAAAGCAAGTAATCCCTTTCTCGTCCAGGATATATGCAAAGGTTTACTAGAGCTATGGTAAGTAAATCCTTCCTTTTATACAAACTGCGAAAGCTTGCTAGCACTATAGCAAGTGGACCATCTTTCACACAACAAACTGCGAATCCTCGCTATGTAAGTTTCAGGCTTTAGCAGGACGTTCCTTCTTTCACACTTAAGTATAAAGTAAATTTAGGGGGTCTTCCATTATTTAATTACACTTCGATCCGAAAAGCGTGAGACCTGCGTATTCTCACGCCATTCAATCCAAGATGGCACTTTTAAGCCCACCTCCAACAATACTTCTCCTGGATGGCATCTTTAAGCCCATGTCTGAAAAAGTCACTGCATCATCAAGGGCAAATTTCTTGGTATTCTAGTGTTCAATCCTCTTCCACCTTCAGATTCCAACAGGCACACAAGCCAATCTACATCCTCAGGTTTAAGAAGATTGAACAGGGGCAGCTGTCATACCCCGAAATTTGCCCACCACATTTTCATACTCAAGTTCATTTGCACATCAAAGGCTCAAGACATGACTGAATGCACACCCTCCTAATCAGAGGCTTCTGAACTAGGGTTTTGGATTTCTTGGTGAAAGGGGATGAATCAAGACCTCCAATGGACTTCATAGGAATTCTTATGTTTCAAATATCTCTATGACAAAATTCAAGCTTCAATTCATAAGATTGCTCATTCAACTGCTCAAATGGTCAATAGTCGACCTATTCGACCTAAAAGTCAACTGTGGTCAAACTACAATCAAAACTCCTAATTTTTGGTCAACATCAAGGTTTTGAAGTTACATTCATCATTTGATCAAGGGTTGATCATGATTCATCAGGAAAAACTCAGAAATCATCAAAACTTGAAGTTGCTAAATTAGGGTTTCTAGGAGAAAGTCAAACCAACTTTGACTGATCATATCTCTCTCATACTTTATCAGAAATTCCCCAACCAAAGCTCATTCTCAAGGAAATTCAATTCTCTACAACTTTGATGTTGGGTCCAAAATCCAGAAAGGCTCCAGCATAAGAAATATAAGTTAAAACATTACAGGTCCTTCTAGAAGATCGCAAAAAGCTGTTTTTTGTCAGGAGCAATATCATCAAGATAAAATCTCCAAATGATAAATAGGTTACAAAGTGGCTTGTAGAGAACATCTTGGGCTTTCCCAAAAAATCCTAGATCACATTCATATGATAAATATTGAAGGAGTTATGACTTGTTGAAGTTGGTGAAATTTTGAAGAAATACATGAAATAAATAAGGGTTAAAATTGAATTTTTTCCAAATAGGCCCATTCTTTTGTGACCCAAACTTGCTTCCAAGGTTGCTAAGAACATCCAAGTCCAATGCCACGCCCATTTGATTTTTATTTTATTTTTATTGAATTTTTTATTCATTAAAAATCCAATTTAAATCAAATAAATGGAAAAATATGAAAAAATTTATTTTGGTTTTACTTCTCCATCAATTCCAATTAAATCATCATGCCAATAATGTGAAATTTTTGCGGTAATAGGGATTGGAAAGAGAGGAAAGAAATTGGATCAAAATTGGAAAGTTTCAAGAGTAATTTTCAATCAAAATCCAATCCCTTAATTCAATAAGATTGGATTAAATTTTAGTGACCTAATTAAGTCTCTATATATGCTTACAGGTAATGGAACGCAGGGGGGGAAAAATTTGGCAGTCTGAAGAACCTATTCCAAGCTTCAAAACTATGAACTTAGGTGCCATGGAAAAAGGAGTTTGAGGCCAATTCAAGCTCTCCCACGCATCCAAGACAATTCCTCGGCCTTCTCTGAACGATTTCGGATCATCACAAGTCATCACCACCTCTAGAATCATAGTGTCAATGGTCACGGTTTGGGCAACAAAATTTGACTTCGATTCTCGTTATACAGGCATTATAAATTGATTTTGATTATATAAATGTATTCATAATGATGTTTGTGAACTTTCTATGCCATTTAATCTGAGTTTGAGTGCAGATACGAGATTCCACCATTGCTAGGGTTTCGGCCACACAAATTGGGGACATTAGGCTGGAGGAAAATTGGCCAAAATTATGGATACCATCGTGATCAGAAGATGATTTCTAATTGATTCATGTGTTTATTTAGGATTTATTCGACGTATTTTGGAGATTTAGTTTTGGCAGGGATTAGCTATGCGTGAAACCGTGGCTAAAGGGTAGTCTGTTCGTAGCAGAAGGTCTGAGCCCAGAGGAAGGAGAACACCACATGGCGCCAGTTTCGTTTTAAAATTTCAAATCATTAATTTTCATATATATTATTTTGTTGTTGTTTTATTAACAACGGATGAAGCCTGGATCGTTGGTAAAAGGAAGTGCAAAGGGTCTTTGCATCTGAGGGATGGGGTTCGATCCTCGCTCCCTACATTATTTTGCTCAATTTCCATTTGTAGATCCAATGTTGCACGCGTACGCATGTCCATGGTATATCCTCAAATCTCCACCACCAGATTCGCTGAAGGATTGATCCAAGGATTCCAGAAAGCGTTCGTCCACCATGGACACTCAAGACTCAACCACACAGGATCAGGCGCCAGGTTTCTCAATTTTTTTATTTTTATTTATATAAACTCCCTTTTCTTTTAGATTAGTTTTTTATAGTTTAATTATTTTAATTAGTTAATAATAGTTTTGATTAAGTAATTAGAATAATTGGTTTATAATTTTAATTAAATTATTTTAATTAGTTAATTTTTAATATTATTTTAATTAAGTTAATTAATTAGGAAGCTAGGTAAATAATTTAAGAATAATTTTTATTTTAATTAGGATTAGGGTTTTTTCTAATTGTTCTTATTTAACTTTAGGTTTTTAAATAATTAAAATAATTAGGTTTAAATAATTAATATTTGGTTCGATTATATTTAATAATCGCGCTGATTATTAATATTTGCTTCTGATCAAAAAAATATGCAAATTAATATTAATATTTAATTTTATACGCACAATTAAGGTTACTTCGCTAATTGTTTTAAACAAATCAATTGATTACGATAATTAGCGACAAATTAATTTAATTTAGCTAATTTAGGTTAGGGTCAATTTATTAATTGTTTTGATCGAATTAATCGATCGCAATGATTAATAATAAATTATTCAATTTACAATTACCCTTAAACAATTCAAATAATCTAATCCCAAAAACAAATTAATTGGCTAACGGTTGTATTCGAATCAATCGATTATGATAATTAGTAACAAAATCGATACCTGTTAATTTGTTAATTCTATTGATCAAAGCTACTGATCAACGCGATTAACTATACTAAGGTTTAAAATACTAAACAGGGTGGTATGCCACGTAATAATTCATTAACAATTCACAAACTACGAAACTGCGATAATTGCATAACTACGAACTGCAATTTAAAACACACTTCAACATATAAATTACAAAGGCGTACAACCTCTAAAAAACACAAACATATCCCGAACTACGTAGACTCTGATCCTCCATATGGAGGTACGTAGGCACTTGGTAACAAGGCGAGTCAACTTCCCCAAAACTTCAATAGGTTTAAAGGTTTGCCCTATTTAACTGTCTGTCAACTTTCTTTATTAGCCATAAACCATTACCTTAGACAAAACCTTAGGAAAGGGTTAAGGGTGCCTAACACCTTTCCTTGACCTGATTATAGTAACTTATCTAGATCTCTCAACTTCGTAGGGTTTCCTATTCACCCTGGCAGAATAGGTGGCGACTCTAAAACTCTAAATTTTTAGGGCAGGTTGCTACATTTAGGTAATATTTTCTTAGGATGATGATGAACCACTTTAGGCTTGTTAACTTTCTCTTGGGATGTTTGTTCACTAGCCTTAACAAAAATAGTTTTGTTAGAACTTGTTTTTGAGTACTTTGAATAACCAAGACCACTTTTATCATTTGAATATCTTTGTTGACTAAGGACACCCTCCAATCAAATTTGTCTTTTTTCATATCTTTCAAGAACTCTCTTTAATTGGAAAATTTGGAAAGAAAGTGATTCACAATTATTACATGTAGATTTTGGTTTTTCTTTGTAAACATATTGTTGTTTTTCAACCTAGAAATCTTTTTGCATAATATCAATTTTCTCTTCAAGAGATTTGATTTGTTTCCCTTGTGTTGATACCGTTCTATACAAGATTTTGCATTCATTAAGTAGTTTGTTTGTAGCACCTTGAACATTATTATCAAAAAGGGAAAATTCATTACTAACGTCATTGTCTTTATAATCTGAATGGTGTGAAGCCATAAATACTAGATTTGCACACTCTTTTCTTTTGGAATCGGAAGATGAACTTACTTCATTTTCATTCCATGCTACATATGCTTTATTTGGCCTTTTGTCCTTCTTTCTCTTGAAGTATTTATTCTTGGGTTAAATAAGTTTTTGGTCCCTATAAATATTGCAGTTTCATTTTTAGTCCCTCTGGGGTTTTGGCAACGGTTTTAGCTGGTTTTGGCAAGGGTTTTTTTTGTAAAACCGTTGCCTAAAGGTAGGGAGGGACTAAAAATGAAAACTGCAATATTTATAGGGACCAAAATCTTATTTAAATTTTTATTCTTCTTTTCAAGTGTATGGCATTCACTTTTGACATGTCTTTTTTCTCCACATTCAAAGCATTTAACCTTCCTTGTTGGTGCTTCCCCTTTAATGGTATCCTTTATCCTTTTTTTTTTTATAAACTTTTCAAAGTTCTTGATAAAATCATCATCTTCTTCACTAGTGGATTCTTCTTGATTGCTATCATGATGTTTTACTCTCGTCTTTAAGGCAATGTCTTTTGAATCTTTTACTTGAATTTCATGCGTTTCAAGTCTTGCAAGTTCCATTTCATATTCTTGAGGTTTTCCGAACAATGTTGAAAAATTCATTCTAGATGGATTCTTCTTCTTGGATATCGCCGTTACTTTCGGTTGCCATTCTCTTGTTAAGGATCTAAGAACTTTGAGATTTTGTTCCCCGGTAGTGAGTTTCTTTCTAAATGCACTTAAGTGATTTACTAAGTGCAAGAATCTCTTTTGTAAGTCGAGAATTGATTCTCTGGGTTGAATTCTAAATAACTAGTATTCTTAACTTAAAGTATTTAATCGAGATCTCTTAACTTCAACGGTTCCTTCACGAGTTTCAACAAGAGTATCCCATATTTCTTTTGCAGTTCTAGATGTAGAGACAAAAAAAACTCGTCCATGCTAAGTGCACCTTGAAGAAGATTGATTGCCTTTTTATCATAAAGGACCTTTTTCTTATCATCGTCATTCCATGAAACATTGTAGGAACAATGTAACACCCCATTTTCTACCCGTTGAATATTAATAAAATCAGAGTAGTAAAATTTCAAACATAAAACAAGATGTCACATTTTCTTCAAAACAAAAAAACATTCTCAAGTTAAACAATTTGATACATATCACACTTTAGAATAAACTAACATAAAGACTTAAATCGTGGTTCTCAAACTTCACTTTAGTAATGCAGCGGAAAGAAAATCGTAATTTGTTTCCAACAAATTCAAATTCATCAAAATCAACAACAACTTAAAATAAAGAGAGTTCACAATAATTTCCATTAATCCTCAAGTAAACGATAATTTGTTAAAACGAAATAAAATAATCAAGCGTTCAACCCCCAGGTGCTACGTATTAGAGCAAATGATACCGGCTCGAGCTACTAATAGTAATGGCTACTCATCTTGGTTACCTGCACGTTACCAACAAAGGGCAACATTCAAACAGATGGGGTGAGATATCTAACAATCTAATAAATCGTATGATAAATAATATATAACAGAATTTAGATAATGTAAATCACTGCTTCGCAAATTATTCACCCAACAAACAATCATAACATGTTAGACGCTGGCCTAAGGATCTAGAGGGGGGGTGAATAGATCTCACAGAGTTTTTCGGAGTTAATTGAACTTTAAGCGAAAGCGGTTCTGAATCGACTCGCGTCTATTCCGGACCACTATTGAAACGATTGTATCTGTGTTAAAACCACTAAATAGCTTGAGATAAACGATAAGAGAATACCCTATAGAATCAATATGTCGCTCTAATGAAAATCGATTAACTTCTTATATGATGAACGATGTTTGCAATGCAGTAATAGTGAAAGAAGCAAAAACACAAGCACTTGGTGATAATGATCAAATTGATAGTAATTCAGTGTGTGATGAATTGTGATGTTTATACAAGTTCTTAATTCACAATTTTAACACTCGAATCGTTGATCAATTTGCAATTATAACCAAATATGAGCAGAACTTAAATGAAAATATAAAAGCGACAAGAACACGATATTTGTTTAGGCAGTTCGTCGATCATCCTCTCTACGACTACGTCTGCCCCCAATTCCAAACTGAAATTGGGAAATCTTTCATTAATGTTGAAAGCAGTTTATACAAAGAAGATAACAAAGCGATAAACAATAAACCAAATTTGTCGATCCTTTGAATCTTCTTTCCCCTTAATCTTGAGCCAGATCAAGGTCTTCCAAGAGCTTCACTTTGATCCCTTTCTGCAGTGTCTTGAATTGCTCGAACACTTGTTCTTCAATCTTCACACTCAGCTGGATCCTTGATGAAGCTTCTTGATAAAAACCCCCAAAATTCACCTATCTTGGAGGACAAAACCCTCGGATTTTATTCACCAAAAACCCCACAAATCTTCACCCACTAGGAATCTTCAATTCCGTTCCATGGACGTTATCGAACTCGATCACTAACCCTCAACACAAGAATGATTATGTGTAATTGTGTTGGAGTTGATGAAGAACGAAGATGAGAAGCCTTTGTGTATCTTTCAGTTGTTGGTGTTGATAAGCAATAATGAACCTTGGACAATATATATGAGAGCTTATCAGTTGGAGCAGAGAAAACCAGAATTTTGGTGTTTTTGATCAATTAGGTCGACCTCTTGTGGTGCTTAGGTCGACCTAGCAGAGGTGCATTAGCTTTGAATGATATTTGCTCCCAGTTAGGTCGACCTGTTAGGGAAGTAGGTCGACCAGAATTCTCTTCAAATGCGTTTTTGGGACATTTCTTCAGTTTAGGTCGACCTAGTTGATGTGTGGGTCGACCTAGCAGAAGTGTATGAAATTTTCTCCATTTTAGGTCGACCTGGGTTGACAGTAGGTCGACCTATCTGCTGCTTTTCTGCATTTTTCTTGTTTTGCTTGTGTTGAGTCGACCTATATGCATAGTAGGTCGACCTGCTCTGTCATAAGTGACCAATGCATGCTTTTCTTTGAGTTCTTCTGCTTGTGCCTTGTTGCTTGTATGCTTGTTGAGTTTGCCATGAATCAAAAACATCTTTGTGAGTGTGATCTTGTATTCACATACTCCCCCTTTTTGATGATGGCAAACCGGTAGTAGAAGCTTTGGCAATAAGTGGTAAAAGCTCCCCCGTACACTCTGCATCTATTCACTCAGCTGAGCTCCCCCGTACACTCAGCATCTATCTCCCCCTTTGACAACATCAAAAGAGATACAAGAAAACAGAAGAGGAGAGTAACGAGAGAAACATAGATAAAACGCTAGCATTCATAGTATAATAGATAAAGGTAGATAGTGATAACATGAGAGCCAAACATGTTTAAAGGATAACAAGAGATTAACAAACAAGGCACAGTACGACAATATGTAAGAATATAACATAATGATAATGAAATGAAATGCAATAATATGATGATATGATGGAGAATGCATCCTAACGCCTGCCCCTTCTTCCTCTTCCTCTTTGAAATGTATGAGGACGATCCTCTTCAACTTATTCCAACAAATCAAGCACAGATAGATTGAGAGTGTTGAAGCTTTGGCTTATGTTGGCATGACGATGCAATGCCGTTTCCTCAAACTGATTCTGTCTTAGAGTCGAGTTGGAGGTAAAAGTCTCAAAATCGCTTTTGTGGTCTTGAACCAAGCTGTACAACGATTGATATTGTCGTTGTTGTTCGTCATAGCGATCTTTTTGGAGCTGTTGCATTTGTTGGAATTGGAGCTGTTGTGTGTCGAAGTGTTGTTGTTGTAAGAGTTGCATATTCTCTAACATGGAAATGATGTTGGTTTGATCCGGCGGAGGCGGAGCCGTGTATCCCCAAGGGATATCCTCTTGTTGTGGAGGAACATATCTCCAATTTGCATCCGTATCTTGTGCAACATCTTCCATGTGATGATCATCATCATTTGCATTGTCTTGATCAAGTCCTTCTTCTTCATTACCTGCAATGTGACCAAATTCCGTAGGATCATCATAGTTGTAGATGATTTTTCCGGTTCCCTTTTGAATGAGATAGTAGGTTTTCTTATTTGGATCCCAATGGTATCCCATGAGGTTAAGGTTGTTTGGGAGAAGTCTTGATTCTGTTTCATGTGAATGTAGGACAAACCATCGAGTTTCATGCAGAAATGGTTCACGATTGTTTGAATGATCGAGGCATAACATAGAGCAGTAGTCTTCTGCTGTACCTCTTGAAACTTGGCAGTTAGAAAGTGTGGCCAGTGCACACGCATCCTGTTTTGAATCAGGTACATTAACACAACCTCATTTCGTTCAATTCTTGAGAATCCGCCTGCTCGTGGTCGAATGACTCTTGAGATAATCCAGTTGAGGAGCCTAGGATCTCTTTTTAGGTGACCGGATGTGATGGATTCATTTGTCTTGTCAAAGACGGCAGGGTCTTTGAGAATAGATTTCATGTAGGCGACATGATCATAGTTGGCTGGAATGTCACCGTCTTCTATACGGACTTCATCTCCCAAGAGTGTAAGACCAAAGATACTTATCCAGGCTCGTTTGTCAACAATATGGGATCTCAACCCCATCTTAAATCGAAAATTACAACCTTCCTCTCTTGTGAACCCTGCATAGAAAGCCCTAACAGTATTCTCACAGTACGGTGTGGCACATTCCAAAAGGGGATGAACATTTTGATGCTGAACAAGACTGACAACATCAGGAATGTGCATATGCTTAGCAACATGTTGATTAAATATATATTGCTTGACTACCTTCCTCTTCATTTGCCATTTTTCAAAATTTTCTTTGCAATCAGGATGAACAAGGGCTACAACACTTACCGGTTGAGAGGATGATCCAGATGCGATTTCCTTTCCCTTTCTTGATTTTGGAGGCATTTTTGCTGATGATTTGTGTGAGAGGGATGATTTTTGACAACCTTTGAACTTGAGGAATTAGGGTTGGCCGTACACAATGATATGAGAATGAGTGGGAATGGAAAGAGGAAAGATTAGTTAGTATGGGGATGGGTCGGGTCGAC
The DNA here is from genome assembly GCF_029867415.1 of Vicia villosa. Lineage (NCBI taxonomy): Eukaryota > Viridiplantae > Streptophyta > Magnoliopsida > Fabales > Fabaceae > Vicia > Vicia villosa. The sequence continues at coordinate 48,254,880 of NC_081181.1, read as the reverse complement.
CAACAGACCCAATTTTGGGAATTGTTACAGCAGTGGGTCGACCTAAATGAAGGCTGGGTCGACCTAACAGAAGCAGTGAGAAAAAGCATCAAATTAGGTCGACCTAAAATATGGGTAGGTCGACGTAACTGAGCATTTTTGGTTTCTGTTAAAAAATTTCTTCTGTAGGTCGACTCAGATGCAAGGTAGGTCGACCTAAGTTGCTTCAATTGTTTGAAATGCCTTAGGGATGTTACTATATGATGGATTTATGCTTAGTTACTTGCTTGTATGCCCAAAACATGATATGTTATGAATGGAGATGATGGACACATATATGTAATTGAGATATATGGATAAACATACATGAAGTCACTATAAGCATGTTAATTGATAGCATATTATAGTATCAATAAATTTTTTGGAAGTGAACAACAATCACGTTACCGCCTTCTCAATATGTAGGTGTCACCGTTTAGTGGAAGCCTTTAGTCATTGTGGAATGATGCATGGCTTGATAATGAACTACCTTTACACTAAGAGAAATGTTAGCTTGAGAACAACCAATATATAGATATAAAGTAAAGGAATAACTTTAAGAGAAAACAAATGTAATTAGCCCAAATTAGAGATATCGAGTATCCCTAATTCCGTACGAATGTTGAAGTATTGCTCCGTTGCTAGAGGTTTGGTGAAGATGTCAGCTAGTTGCTTCTTGCTTTCTACATGTTCAAAAGTAACGTCTCTTTTCTCTACATGATCTCTTAGGAAGTGATGCCTTATTTCAATATGCTTGGTTCGTGAGTGTAAGACAGGATTTTTGCTCAGGTTTATGGCACTTGTGTTGTCGCACATGATAGGTATCCGATCAAGCTTAATACCAAAGTCAAGAAGTTGTTGCTTGAGCCATAATATCTGTGCACAGCAGCTTCCAGCAGCTACATATTCTGCCTCAGCAGTAGATAATGCAACCGATACTTGTTTCTTGCTATGCCAACTTATCAATGAATTTGAGAATAGATGACATGTTCCACTGGTGCTTTTTCTATCGGATTTGCAGCCAGCAAAATCTGAATCGGAGAATCCTACCAAATAGCACTCATTTCCCTTTGGATACCATAGGCCATATGTAGTAGTTCCACGTAAATATCGCAGAATTCTTTTGACAGCTTTTAAGTGAGATTCTTTTGGACAAGATTGATATCTTGCACACATACACACACTAAACATAATGTCTGGTCTTGAGGCAGTAAGGTACAATAGTGAACCTATCATACCTCGGTACAATTTCACATCAACCTCTTTACCTTTCTCATCTTTGTCTAGGTTAGTATTTGTTGCCATAGGTGTGTCAATCTCCTTCGCTTCACTCATTCCAAATTTTTTGAGCAGCTCTGTACAGTATTTAGTTTGACTTACAAACGTTCCATGACTGAGTTGCTTGATTTGTAGGCCAAGGAAGAAATTTAGCTCACCCATGAGACTCATCTCAAATTCACTCTGCATAAGCTTAGAAAAATCTTTGACGAGTTTTACATTAGTAGATCCAAATATAATATCATCTACATAAACTTGGACTAAGAGAACATCTTTATCTTTTCTTTTAATAAAGAGTAGTGTCAACTTTACCCCTAGAGTACCCTTGACTAAGAAGAAATTTGCTCAAACGTTCGTACCAAGCCCGAGGGGCTTGTTTAAGACCGTATAGAGCACGTTTCAGCTTATAAACATGAGTTGGATACATGTAATTATCAAAGCCGGGTGGCTGAGCAACATAGACTTCTTCATTTATATAGCCATTTAGAAAGGCACTTTTAACATCCATTTGGAATAGTTTGAAGTCTTTAGAACACGCATAGGCAAGTAAGAGACGAATAGCTTCGAGACGTGCTACAGGAGCGTATGTCTCTTCATAATCAATACCTTCCTCTTGATTATAACCTTGGGCAACTAATCTAGCTTTGTTTCTAGTAATAATGCCGTTTTCATCAAGTTTGTTACGAAAAACCCATCTAGTGCCTATTACTTGATGATCTCCCGGATGAGGGACTAAGTCCCAAACATCATTCCGTTTAAATTGGTTTAATTCTTCTTGCATGGCCATTAGCCAATGCTCATCAAGTAATGCGTCCTTAGCATTTTTCGGCTCAACTTGTGAAACAAAAGCAAAATGATGACAAAAGTTACTTATCTTTGACCGTGTTGTAACGCCCTTTGAGATGTCTCCTATTATGTTGTCAATTGGATGGTCTTTCACATTTGTCCAGGCCTTAGGAAGTTCTTCATTTTTTGAGATGCTTTCCTTTTCATTTTCATCATGAGACTCATCTTTCTCTCTCTCAGCATCTTTCTTTACAATATTTTCATTCTCATCTTCCTTATCTTGGACAATGTCTTCAGTGGATGGACCTGCACCATTAAACAAAAGACCTTTCTCGACATATTTTGTATAAGATTCATCAAAAGACACGTGTACTGACTCTTCTACTATAAGTAATCTTTTATTATATACCCGATATGCTTTGCTAGATTGTGAGTAACCAAGGAAGATGCCCTCATCAGCTTTAGCATCGAATTTACCAAGATTATCCTTACCATTGTTCAAGACAAAACACTTGCAACCGAATACATGGAGATGAGATACATTTGGTTTTCTACCTTTTAGTAATTCATAGGGAGTTTTGTTCAGTATAGGACGTATTATTATCCTATTCAAAACATAACATGCGGTGCTAATCGCGTCAGCCCAGAAATACTTAGGTAGACTACCCTCATTCAGCATTGTTCTTGCTAACTCCTCTAGAACCCGATTTTTATGTTCAACCACACCGTTTTGTTGTGGTGTTCTAGGAGCTGAAAAGTTATGCTCAATTCCATGTTTATCACAGTATTTTTCAAAAAGATAGTTTTCAAACTCTCCACCGTGATCACTTCGAATTGCAACTATTTTGGTGCTCATTTTATTTTGACATAATCTTGCAAATTGTGTGAAAGCTGGAAAAGTTTGATCCTTACTAGGTAGAAAGATTGTCCAACAAAATCTAGAGTAATCATCGACAATGACAAAACCATAGATGTTTCCACCTATGCTTTTAGTCCTTGAAGGGCCAAAAAGATCCATGTGAAGTAGTTCAAGAGGGCGTGATGTTGAAACCACGTTCTTTGATTTAAAAGAGATTTTTGTTTGCTTTCCCTTTTAACAAGCATCACATAGATGATCTTTTGAAAACTTCATTTTAGGTAAGCCGATTACTAAATCTTTTGTGACAACTTTATTAAGTAAGTCAAAATTTATGTGGGCGAGACGTCTATGCCAAAGCCATGAGTCTTCGCCTAGAGCAACTAGACACTTGGTACTAGACTTAGATACCTCATCCAAGTTTAGCATATAGATGTTGTTTACTCTTAAGCCATTAAACATAATATCTCTTTTCTTAGTATGTTCTATTGTGCAGCCAGAATTTGTAAACATTACTTTAAAATCTTTGTCGCACAATTGACTTATACTTAAAAGATTATGCTTAAGGCCTTCTACTAGCAGTACATCAGTTATAGTAGTGGTAGAGGGGTTACCTACACTTCCTTTACCAAGTATGGCTCCCCGATTGTTATCTCCATAGGTGACATACCCCTTTTTCTTTGCGTGAAACTCAACGAAAAGAGATATGTCTCCCGTCATGTGTCTTGAACATCTGCTATCAAGGAACCACAACCTTTTGGCAATGTCAAGACACTTTTCCTGCAAAATTAATTTAGAGAGGGAGGTCCCCAATTTTCATTGGGTCCTTGGTAGTGAGTACATAATTTGTTGCACTTGGGCAACCATTGGAATACTCCTTTAGGAACTAAAATCCTCCTAAATTTGCATTTTTCAATGGTATGACCCTTTTTGCAACAATAATGACAGGTAATATGATGAGAATATGATGTTTTGCTAGTTGATACTTTTGGTACAAAAGTGTATTTACTATATAAAGGAGTATACGATCTTTTGAACTTATTTGGATCAACCGCAAAAGTCACTTTTGGTTGTAGAGCCTTGTCTAATTTGGCTTTTAGATCTCTTACTTCTTTTTGCCAAATGTGACATGTCTCACAACCAAACCATGATGTAGGATCTATTTCAACTTTATCCTTTTGAATGTCTATCATAGATTGTTTTAAAGCTTCCATATCCTTTTCGGTTTTCTCAACTTTTGATTCAAGATATGAAAATATTTTCTTATTTGAGGCCAAAAGTTTGAAAGCTTCAATTGCATCTCTATGTAATTCTTCAAAAGCAAGTTTTAGTTGAGAATGAGATACCTTATCTATGAGTTCAGGTTTAAGATGACTTACAGCTTTCTTTTTCTTGTATTGATGAGCCATAAGGCATAAGTTTGCTGATTCTTCTTCATCGCTTGATGAGCTTTCACTAGATGAATCACTTTCCCATGCTATGTAGGCTCTTTTAGATTTGTTGTGACCTTTGCTTTGGTTCTTCTCTTTTTCCTTCTTAAGATATGGACAATCCGGTTTGTAGTGACCGACTTTCCCACAATTAAAGCAAGGGCCTTTGATTTTTCCTTTGTTGTTGTCATCTTGTTTGAACTTGTTTGATTGCCTTCTATAGTTGATCAAGCCTTTGTCAGAATGCTTTGCTCCATTTTTCTTTAGATATTTGTTGTATCTTCGCACAAACTGTCCCATTTCCTCATCATCGGAGTCTTCGTCATCACTTGTATCACTATCCTCTAGCTCTTGTCTTGAGGTCTTGGAACTTGAAGCCTTTAGATCTATTGACTTCTTCTCTACCTCTTTCTCCATGTTCTTCTCTTTCTTTGCCCTTTTCTCATGCATGTCAAGGCATTTAAGGTGTTGTTCATGTTCCTCTAGTTTACCAAAGAGAGTGGTAATGTCTAAGGTGTTTAGATCATTTGCTTCCTTTATTGCTGTAACCTTGGGTTGCCATTCCCTGTTCAAACATCTTAAGATTTTGTTAGTAGCAACTGCATTGGAAACAGGTCTATCAAGAGAATTTAAACGATTTTTCAAGTGAACGAATCTCTTCTGCATGTTTTCGATGGATTCACCATCTTCCATGTGGAAGAGTTCAAATTCTTGAGTTAACGTATTGATTCTAGCTAGTTTGACATCATCCGTTCCCTCGTGGGCAACTTGCAATGTGTCCCACATAGCTTTAGCGGATCTACAATGGGAAACGCGATAGTATTCATCAACTCCTATAGCTGAGATTAGAATGTTTCTCGCTTTCCAATCGTATCCATATCTCTTTTCATCTTCAGCATCCCAAGTATTTTCTGGTTTTGGAACAACTGCACCAGCTGCATTTGTCATGGTGATATGAAAGGGACCATTGACAATAGCTGTCCAGATGTTCCTATCAATTGCATTGATGTGGACACACATACAATCCTTCCAATAGCCATAGTTTTCACCGTTGAAAACTGGAGCTCTATTGTGAGCCCCTTTAGGTCCGGAAGCCATCTTTCCAATAAGTGTTTCACGTAGCACGGAATAAACCAGAGCTCTTGATGCCACTTGTTAGACGCTGGCCTAAGGATCTAGAGGGGGGGTGAATAGATCTCACAGAGTTTTTCGGAGTTAATTGAACTTTAAGCGAAAGCGGTTCTGAATCGACTCGCGTCTATTCCGGACCACTATTGAAACGATTGTATCTGTGTTAAAACCACTAAATAGCTTAAGATAAATGATAAGAGAATACCCTATAGAATCAATATGTCGCTCTAATGAAAATCGATTAACTTCTTATATGATGAACGATGTTTGCAATGCAGTAATAGTGAAAGAAGCAAAAACACAAACACTTGGTGATAATGATCAAATTGATAGTAATTCAGTGTGTGATGAATTGTGATGTTTATACAAGTTCTTAATTCACAATTTTAACACTCGAATCGTTGATCAATTTGCAATTATAACCAAATATGAGCAGAACTTAAATGAAAATATAAAAGCGACAAGAACACGATATTTGTTTAGGCAGTTCGTCGATCGTCCTCTCTACGACTACGTCTGCCCCCAATTCCAAACTGAAATTGGGAAATCTTTCATTAATGTTGAAAGCAGTTTATACAAAGAAGATAACAAAGCGATAAACAATAAACCAAATTTGTCGATCCTTTGAATCTTCTTTCCCCTTAATCTTGAGCCAGATCAAGGTCTTCCAAGAGCTTCACTTTGATCCCTTTCTGCAGTGTCTTGAATTGCTCGAACACTTGTTCTTCAATCTTCACACTCAGCTGGATCCTTGATGAAGCTTCTTGATAAAAACCCCCAAAATTCACCTATCTTGGAGGACAAAACCCTCGGATTTTATTCACCAAAAACCCCACAAATCTTCACCCACTAGGAATCTTCAATTCCGTTCCATGGACGTTATCGAACTCGATCACTAACCCTCAACACAAGAATGATTATGTGTAATTGTGTTGGAGATGATGAAGAACGAAGATGAGAAGCCTTTGTGTATCTTTCAGTTGTTGGTGTTGATAAGCAATAATGAACCTTGGACAATATATATGAGAGCTTATCAGTTGGAGTAGAGAAAACCAGAATTTTGGTGTTTTTGATCAATTAGGTCGACCTCTTGTGGTGCTTAGGTCGACCTAGCCGAGGTGCATTAGCTTTGAATGATATTTGCTCCCAGTTAGGTCGACCTGTTAGGGAAGTAGGTCGACCAGAATTCTCTTCAAATGCGTTTATGGGACATTTCTTCAGTTTAGGTCGACCTAGTTGATGTGTGGGTCGACCTAGCAGAAGTGTATGAAATTTTCTCCATTTTAGGTCGACCTGGGTTGACAGTAGGTCGACCTATCTGCTGCTTTTCTGCATTTTTCTTGTTTTGCTTGTGTTGAGTCGACCTATATGCATAGTAGGTCGACTTGCTCTGTCATAAGTGACCAATGCATGCTTTTCTTTGAGTTCTTCTGCTTGTGCCTTGTTGCTTGTATGCTTGTTGAGTTTTCCATGAATCAAAAACATCTTTGTGAGTGTGATCTTGTATTCACATAACATACTCATTAACGTAATGTAACGACAACAATTTATCGACACCACCACATTTATCACAACATATTCATCAACGCAATACAACGACGAATTTACCGTCATCACAACTCAAATATGCAACATGTGAGATCCTTAAATAATTATTGCACTAATACTAAGTCTATATGTTAATATTATGTCTCTGCTGAAATTCTGGTATGATAGACTCAAGATGTCACATGTGATATCAAGACATCTGATCTGACATTAAGAAAACAAACAAGGTAGGAATACATAACAGTGCAGAAAATAAAGAACACAACAAAATTGTTCACCCAGTTCAGTTCAACCAACCTACTCTGGGGGCATACCAAGTCAGGGATGAAGTCCACTATTAGCAGTATCAATTCAGAGCTAAACTCCCAGTTTACAACTCCTTACTTAATCACTACCCAGTGACCCCTCTACCTAGGTTCTCCCTAGACATGGAATATCTCCATTGCACACCCAGTCATAGCAATGATGTCTAACAGTCAACAACTCAGCCACTGCATCGACGACTTAATCACCAACATTCTAAATACACAAACAAACATAACCTAGAGTTGCTTAACAGTTTCCTCTAAGAACACAACATCTCTTACCTACAGGCTTCGAGATTCACACTAAACTTCTCTTGCTTAACAGCTTCGAGAATCACATATCAGTGACCATCCCACAATCCGGGTGGTTCACTTTACAGACTCAGCCCTTAGAAACTACATTATTAAAATTACGACTGGTACAAAACTTAGGTTTCAAAGCTTCTATTTATAACCAGTTCCCAACTGGACTTTGGCTTATAATCACAGCTATATTTGCTGTTACAAATCAGAAGAAATCTTCTGCTAAAAGATAGGTCTTTAATCTTAAGTTTCCTAAATTGTCTCCACAATTAGAAACTACACAATCTTTAATATTCTGACTTGATTCTTTTGACCTTTAAATCTGACATAACAAACTGTTGCTAAAATTACCCCACAATATAAGCTCCAAGATATTGTCCATAAATATCTCCATAAAATATGCTCCAAGTAACAACAATAAGTTGTTACACTTTTGCAACAGATTCTCCAATAAAATCTTTCCACATTTAGTTTCCTAAATGTTCTCCTTAGATATAGCTCCTAATAGGATCCAATATTTGAGGAATATTTTGTTTCTGTTATAACAGAATCCCAACTGTCAGCTCAAACACGATGTCATTTATGATGTCACGACATCTTCTTCGACATGTTGTTCCAGATGTTGAAACATTTCAACACAACATGTTTCTCCATTAAATAGAACTTCAACCTGCTTTCTCTTACAAGTTATACTTCTATTTAACCTATTGCTGCTAAATTAGTTTTACCACACATAAAGCCAATCCTCAAAAGCACTAACAATCTCCCCCTTTGGCTTATTTTGGCTAAAACTAATTTACATAACCTTTGTATTACAGAAGCATAAAAAATACAAGGGTTTAAACATTACAATTCAGTAGCAGCAATTTAGAAGTCTTCAGTAGTCACTGTTTATGATATTTCAAACTTTACAAGTGACAGTCTTCAGTCTTCTTTTATGATGTTTAAACATCATACTAAGACATCTTTTTGGCATGTCCAACTCCAATGTTCTCTCTCTCTTTTAAGGATCCCACAGATCACACAAAGTTTCTCCCCCTTAAAAGTTGCTCTTTAGAGATAACATAACATAACCACTTCTCCCCCTTTTTAGCCATAATAAGACAAAGGCTTTGTTGAAGGAGAACTCACTATGGCATAGGAAACATAACATCACAGATATCATCTTCATAGAGAAGGAGAAAACTGAGGCCATGATGCACATGGGGAAGAAAATACTAAATGCCCCCCCCCCCTCAAACTGAGAACTATGCTATGATACAAATTGACACACCATCCTCTTTTAGAGCATAAGAGGATACTCACTAACGGAAATTTAAACACTTGGAGTATCCATTTATAGACATAGAGAACCAGACCTCTATATTGGATAATTCAGAACACAAGACAGTCAGTGTTCATGACTTTAGAAAGATTCAATAACTTGGACTATTCATAGAGACAACAGACCTCTATAGAATGACTTAGAACACAAGAAAAAATTTGTTTTCATGACTCGAAACAAGACTCTAAAATTCAAAAAAAAAATATCTTTACAAAACAACTGCAAAGAATGACCTTAGACTTAACAATGTCTGAACATTACCCGTATACCCTATGCTTGTCACAATTTGACAAACATAACCTAGACTCTAGACTTTTACTCATATCCGAAATAAGAACATGAGAGACGCACAAGGAATGACACAAAACAAAAAAATTCTAGAAACCTGAGCAATTAGAATAACATACCTAGACTTTAACCAATTTCTTGATCAAAAGATGTTTATGAGAAGGAACTGCAACAGGTGGACTTGTGGAAGGGTTGGAACATGCACTACATCAGAACAAGTGTTACACACCATCAATACATGTTTTGAGATAATTCAAAGAATGATCCTTGCTGGATTTCAAGAATAGGACATGTCTTGAGTTATGTTCTGACATCTTGTATGACATTGTTCTTCTGGCTTAAAGATCAGTCTTTGAGAGAATTTCCATAAGATTAGAAGCAAAATAACATTGTCCTTGCTGATCTCTATACTCTTTTACTCCCCTTGAGTAATACAAATTTAGGACATCTTTGATGTTCGTCCTTGAAGCATCCTTCATTTGGAATTTGCCACAGATTCCAAATTTAGAATCTTTAGTTTGCTTACTACACAAGAGTCAGATTGCCACATTCTGCAACTTGAAGTAGAAGAAAATACAATTGTATAACCATAAATCAAACTTCAGAAGATAAGCCATACCCTTATCTTTCTGGTATCTTCAACAGTAGTGATGATTTATTTTCATGTAAAGCCTTTTCTTCATCACATACTTCTTCATTCGGATATTGCAAATATCCAGCTCCCATCAAGATATTTAACAGAATCAGTATGCTTTACCATATATTATTTCCAAGCTTTCCAACCTTGAGAGGATAATAGTGAACACTAACATTCAGTTCACATAGGACCATCAATACACAACTGGAACGGCTTCTCATCTAATAAGTACTAAGTCTCCCGTCAAAGTACTTATTAGTTACTCAGTAAGATTTACTACTCACACTAGTTCATCTTGACTGATTTCTTTTTCTTAGTCTTGCATCCAGGTTTACACTTAGTAAGTACTAAGTCTCCCGTCAAAGTACTTATCAGTTAGTCAGTTAGAATTTACTACTCACACTAGATCATTCTCACTAATCACCTCCTTACTTAATTTTGGCAATACAAGAACTAAAGACCTTGAGATGATGTTGTGACATCGAATATGACATCATCCTTCATGGTTCTTGGTTAACATCTTTAACGTCTAATTCATAGCACTTGGGGTACACATAAAAGAGTGAAATCATCAGCAACATCCAGACATATCAAGGAACAACATAGCCAACATCTCAGTAAGATTTTCTTCAGACTTTCATTTGGATTTTGAGATGATGGATGTCATAGTCTGTACCTATAGAGGAGATTCCCTCATTTAGGTTTCTGGAACAGACTCAGTTATGGCAGAACACTGAATTAGTCAGATTCTTCTAAGCCATCTGACTTCCTTGATTCTAAACAATACTACCGTTTCTGGATATCAATTAGGGCAGCCAACATTCGTGACCATATTTCACTGTGGTTGAGTCACAGTATTCAGCTCCAACAACTGCTCTATGGTTATGAATGAAAAACCACATATCTGGTTCCTTTGATCAGAGGAAGATACCAGATATATGCTCATATAGCTTTAAACATAAAGGATCAGAAAGGAATAACTTCATGAGTTTTCTTTAGCACTGAGCTTTTACTTCTAACCTCCCATAAACTTAAATAAGAAATAAATTGACACATGGAGTAGAAGTACATGTTGATTGTGTCCTAATCAACTTATGATTAGATGTCTCCTCTTCCAGATCAGGAGTGGGTTCCAAACAAATGTACTCACACTACATTAGTTCAGCACCAGAACATCTGTTCTTTAACTGGTAGCTGCATACAAGTACTAATGTCCCAACATCCAATAGGACATCTGTTCCTCCTTCTAGGAACACTCCAGCCTTGAAACGTTTCAAGGTTCACACTCGCAGATGATTATGAATATCATTGATCAGTTGACATTCATCAGCTCTAACAAACCATGCCATTTTGAGTGGACTTGAGAGATTACACAAGTATCTTTGACACTTTAATTATAGCTGTAATAATCTGCCACACATTCTGTTGAATAACCCTAAAATTTTCTTTTCACTATAGGGATTGTATCAGAGGCTATGCAGCAGAAAATAGTCATACTTTAACATAATTCACACAATGCTTGCTTCAAGTGTTAGTTGTAAGCATGACAACTACGGACTGATTGCTACTCAACCCTGCATAATGCTTACTTCTGCACCAAGCAACGAACTAGACCTAACCAAAATCCTGACCTAATAAACTCACATATATACAGAGGTTACCTTATCAATATTTTCACTCCCGCATGAAGGTTTTGATGAGATTCTTCTCTAAAATTCAAATTCTTTGCTCCCGCATGAAGTCTTTGGATTTAGCACTCCTTTGTTCCAGCATCACAGCTCTAGGTTAGGTTGGTCTAATCCTCCACACAGGTCCATCCTCCACTTCAAGGGACCATACAATATGAACTTTCCTTGTTCAAACAATCTTTTACCTTTACCACAACCAAAATGTATCCCTCATGGATCTCATCCAGAAACAGACAGGATGCCTGCTCTGATACCAATTGAAATTCTGGTATGACAGACTCATGATGTCACATGTGATGTCAAGACATCTGATCTGACATTAAGAAAACAGACAAGGTAGGAATACATAACAGTGCAGAAAATAAAGAACACAACAGAATTGTTCACCTAGTTCGGTTCAACCAACCTACTCTGGGGGCATACCAAGCCAGTGATGAAGCCCATTATTAGCAGTATCAATTAAGAGCTAAACTCCCAGTTTACAACTCCTCACTTAATCACTACCCAATGACCCCTCTACCTAGGATCTCCCTAGATATGGAATATCTCCATTCCACTCCCAATCATAGAAATGATGTCTAGCAGTCAACAACTCAGCCACTGCATCGACAGCCTAATCACCAACATTCTAAATACACAAACAAACATAACCTAGAGTTGCTTAACAGCTTCCTCTAAGAACACAACATCTCTTACCTACAGGCTTCGAGATTCACACTAACCTTCTCTTGCTTAACAGCTTCGAGAATCACATATCAGTGACCATCCCACAATCCGGGTGGTTCAATTTACAGACTCAACCCTTAGAAACTACATTATTAAAATTATGACTGGTACAAAACTTACTTCATTTTCATCCCATGCTACATATGCTTTATTTGGCCTTTTGTCCTTCTTTCTCTTGAAGTATTTATTCTTGGGTTAAATAAGTTTTTGGTCCCTATAAATATTGCACTTTCATTTTTAGTCCCTCTGGGGTTTTGGCAACGGTTTTAGCTGGTTTTGGCAACGATTTTTTTGTAAAACCGTTGCCTAAAGGCAGGGAGGGACTAAAATTGAAAACTGCAATATTTATAGGGACCAAAAACTTATTTAACTTTTTATTCTTCTTTTCAAGTGTATGGCATTCACTTTTGACATGTCCTTTTTCTCCACATTCAAAGCATTTAACCTTCCTTGTTGGTTCTTCCCCTTTAATGGTATCCTTTTTCCTTTTTTTTTCTTATAAACTTTTCAAAGTTCTTGATAAAATCATCATCTTCTTCACTAGTGGATTCTTCTTGATTGCTATCATGATGTTTTACTCTCGTCTTTAAGGCAATGTCTTTTGAATCTTTTACTTGAATTTCATGCGTTTCAAGTCTTGCAAGTTCCATTTCACATTCTTGAGGTTTTCCGAACAATGTTGCAAAATTCATTCTAGATGGATTCTTCTTCTCGAATATCGCCGTTACTTTCGGTTGCCATTCTCTTGTTAAGGATCTAAGAACTTTGAGATTTTGTTCCCCGGTAGTGAGTTTCTTTCCAAATGCACTTAAGTGATTTACTAAGTGCAAGAATCTCTTTTGTAAGTCGAGAATTGATTCTTTGGGTTGCATTCTAAATAACTAGTATTCTTGACTTAAAGTATTTAATCAAGATCTCTTAACTTCAACGGTTCCTTCATGAGTTTCGACAAGAGTATCCCATATTTCTTTTGCAGTTCTAGATGTAGAGACACAAAAAACTCGTCTATGCTAAGTGCACCTTGAAGAAGATTGATTGCCTTTTTATCATAGAGGACCTTTTTCTTATCATCGTCATTCCATGAAACAGTTGTAGGAACAATGTAACACCCCATTTTCTACCCGTCGAATATTAATAAAATCAGAGTAGTAAAATTTCAAACATAAAACAAGATGTCATATTTTCTTCAAAACAAAAAAACATGCTCAAGTTAAACAATTTGATACATATCACACTTTAGAATAAACTAACATAAAGACTTAAATCGTGGTTCTCAAACTTCACTTTAGTAATGCAGCAGAAAGAAAATCGTAATTTGTTTCCAACAAATTCAACTTCATCAAAATCAACAACAACTTAAAATAAAGAGAGTTCACAATAATTTCCATTAATCCTTAAGTAAACGATAATTTGTTAAAACGAAATAAAACAATCAAGCGTTCAACTCCCAGGTGCAACGTATCAGGGCAAATGATACCGACTCGAGCTACTAATAGTAATGGCTACTCATCTTGGTTACCTGCACGTTACCAACAAAGGGTAACATTCAAACAGATGGGGTGAGATATCTAACAATCTAATAAATCGTATGATAAATAATATTTGACAAAATTTAGATAATGTAAATCACTGCTTCGCAAATTATTCACCCAACAAACAATCATAACATACTCATCAACGTAATGTAACAACAACAATTTATCGACACCACCACATTTATCACGACATATTCATCAACGTAATACAACAACGAATTTACCGTCATCACAACTCAAATATACAACATGTGAGATCCTTAAATAATTATTGCACTAATACTAAGTCTATATGTTAATATTATGTCCCTGCTGAAATTCTGGTATGATAGACTCAAGATGTCACATGTGATGTCAAGACATCTGATCTGACATAAAGAAAACAAACAAGGTAGGAATACATAACAGTGCAGAAAATAAAGAACACAACAGAACTGTTCACCCAGTTCGGTTCAACCAACCTACTCTGGGGGCATACCAAGCCAGGGATGAAGTCCACTATTAGCAGTATCAATTCAGAGCTAAACTCCCAGTTTACAACTCCCCACTTAATCACTACCCAGTGACCCCTCTACCTAGGTTCTCCCTAGATATGCAATATCTCCATTGCACTCCCAATCATAACAATAATGTCTAATAGTCAACAACTTAGCCACTGCATCGGCGGCCTAATCACCAACATTCTAAATACACAAACAAACATAACCTAGAGTTGCTTAACAGCTTCCTCTAAGAACACAACATCTCTTACCTACAGGCTTCGAGATTCACACTAAACTTCTCTTGCTTAATAGCTTCGAGACTCACATATTAGTGACCATCCCACAATCCGGGTGGTTCACTTTACAGACTCAGCCCTTAGAAACTACATTAATAAAATTACGGCTGGTACAAAACTTAGGTTACAAAGCTTCTATTTATAACCTATTCCCAACTGGACTTGGGCTTATAATCACAACTATATTTACTGTTACAAATCAGAGGAAATCTTCTGCTAAAAGAAAGGTCTTTAATCATAAGTTTCCTAAATTGTCTCCACAATTAGAAACTACACAATCTTCAATATTCTGACTTGATTCTTTTGAACTTTAAATCTGACATAACAAACTGTTGCTAAAATTACTCCACAATATAAGCTCCAAGATATTCTCCACAAATATCTCCATAAAATATGTCCCAAGATATTCTCCACAAATATCTCCATAAAATATGCTCCAAGTAACAACAATAAGTTGTTACACTTTTGCAACAGATTCTCCTATTAAATCTTTCCACATTTAGTTTTCTAGATGTTCCCCTTAGATATAGCTCCTCATAAGATCCAATGTTTTAGGAATATTTTGTTTCTGTTATAACAGAATCCCAACTGTCATCTCAAACACGATGTCATTTACGATGTCACGACATATCCTTCGACATGTTGTTCCAGATGTTGAAACATTTCAACACAACATGTTTCTCCATTAAATAGAAATTCAACCTGCTTTCTCTTACAAGTTATACTTCTATTTAACTTATTGCTGCTAAATTAGTTTTACCACACATAAAGCCAATCCTCAAAAGCATTAACACCTGCTAAAATTACTTGTCCAATATATCTCTACCAAACATATATACTGATCCTTAATTAATTAAATACTAAATTACTTGTCCAATATATATCTCTACTTTTCAAAATTAACAGTGTAACTAGTTAAATAATTGATTGCTACTAAGTATACTAGTAGTTTGCCCGTGCGATGCACGGGTAAGTTTGTATAATTTGCTTTTAATAATTTGTTAATCAGATTTTTAATAAAAAAAATATTAATTGTAAAAAAATAAAACATAGATTGAGAAGGGAACAGCGTGAGAGTAAGATGAAAAGAATATTACCGAAGTTTTATTATGATATAATATATTTTTTTAATGAAATGAAAACAAAATATAAGAGAAAATGAACATGAAGATATGACCTTAAAATAGTCTCAACCTAACATTCAAAAGTTTAATTCTTATGCTAGCATGAAGAAATATATAGCAGAGAGATAATAGTGGAACATTAAAAAAATTACATGATTATTGATTAATTATATATAGTACATATTAGTCCGTGATAAATAATTATATTTTTTAATAATAATGTAATCACTGAAAAAGAAAAACTAAATGGTAAAATGAATTATTGAAAAATAATAATAGAAAAAAACATTAGTTAACTTCAGGGACTAATCCTTTGATCCGATATTGTAGTAGATGATTAAATTTTCTCAAAAAATTTAACATTGATGTGTGGTTAGAATGAAATAAAAGAATGAGGTTATCCGAAGAATAGTGATAACTTTTAAAAAAATGAAGGAGTTTATCATGGGTTAGGGGAGATGAAAATATTACTCTAATTATTTATTTATTATATAATGAATGGATTAAATGCCAATTATTTAGGCACTAAGAAAGATCATTTATGGAGCAGTGACCAATTCACTGTTACTCAAAAATAATAATACTCCTTTGAATAAAATATTGATCGCTTGGTATAACTTTTCATGAGATATAACTTTTCCAAAAATAACTACAATATGAAAGACATAGTAATATGATAGTTATTGCTATAACTAGATATATGGCCCGTGCGTTGCACGGGTTTGATTATAGTTTTTAATTAAATAATTTATATATACAAAAATTATAATCATATGATTAAACATGTTTTAATCATATTAAATATAAAAAATATTATTTAACAATATGAGAATCTTTAATAATTTATGTATACAAAAATTTCAATTCTGTTTTTAAATTTGAAGGATATATCATATTTACGTGAATAATGTAATATTATAAAAAATATTATATAAAATTATTTATGATTAATCATTAAATTAAATTCATAATACATATAAGAGTATATCAATCTAAATTTTAATTATTCATTTAGTGTTTACTCTATAATTTACAAAATCTAATAAATTTTTTATTCAATATCAAATCTAAAAAAAAAAAAAATCATACATTTTAAAGATATTTTCTTTTAAAATCATATTACATCTTACCATATTAATTTAAGTGTTTCTTAAACATTTAAATCTTTTAACTTCTTAAATAATTTTTTATCTTTTATATTAAAATTATCCTCTTTTGTGTAAAATTTTAGAATTTAGTATTTTTAAAACTATTTTTTTTTTAATTACTGAAAAACTACCATACCCAAAATAAATCAAAAAAACAGAAAAATAAAATAAGATAAATATATACCATAAACATATTTTATAAAGAATATTGTATGTATCTTTAATATATTTGCACATAAAAATATCCACTTTTTACACCATGACATTGATCCCTTAAAATCCTTCCATTAAAATAAACCAAAAACTATCCTACAATCTCGAAGAGTACCAAAAGAGTGAAAATATAAAACTAAAGTCACATATTTAAACTCACAATGAGCAGAAACATGTAGAACATTAAAAATAAATAAAATTATAATAGAAATTTCTTTATTCAAGGTCATCTCAAGCTCCTTTATCCATGTTTTGGTCTCCAATATAACTTTGTTGGATGAAGAGTGTTATCTGAACAAAAAAAATAGACTAATGATCTTTAATATTCATCTTTCGTTCCTTAAACGAAACATCATATCAATATTTGCATACCTGCTTGTAACCTTCTTAATTAGATTCACTTCAACTATGAACTCAATCACATCTAATCAACAAAATATATACAATATATTTTACATGAAAATTGAATAATTGAATATGAGATTTAATAGTAAAATAAACTTATCTAAAAAACATAGAAAGAAAAAGAAAACAAAAAACATATTGAAGTTATCATGGTGAAAATCATAGAAAATTATGAATTTGTGAAATGTATATCAAAGATACCGAGTAAATAATAATGTGAGTTTATGTAGAATTTTATAGGTGTGGGAGAATGCAAAGGAACATAAAATTTATTGGTATTTTAGGTGTAACGTTATTATAGTTATGACCTATCATTTTCTATATAAAATATGATAAATTAAATTGAGTATTATTATGTATTATAAAATTTTAATTCAATTGAAAAATAGATTATTTAAAAAAAAGTATATAAAATTGGAGAGAAATTTAAAAAGTTGTTTATATAAATAAAATATATATTAAATAAATGTTATTTTTTATTTAAAATTAATTGTAATGTAATGCTATATAATCTAACATTTTTCATTTATAAAATAATACTAAAAAAATCATTTTCTTACAGAAAATTTAAAAAATTGAACAATTTATAATTATAAAAAATATGAATAAATAAAATTGAGTATTATATATTCTCAAAATAAAACTCTACTAAAAATATATTTTATTAATTAAGAAATTCTATAAAATAGAAAATCATTTCACTTTTACTTCATTCTATTTTTTAAAATTTTTTTAATATAATAATTGTTAACATATTTAATACTAATTTTTTAATTTCTATCCATTAGTACTATATATTAATTACAATTTCAATAACCATTAAAATGAAAATTATAGAAAGTAAAATAAAAAATGGTGAGAATTAAAGAAAGTAGAATAAAAAATGTTGGAAATTAAAGTTATAAATGAGTGGTTATATAATAAAACGCACCATTTAATAGATTGTTAAGAAAAAACTTTAAAAGTAACGTTTAAAAAATAATAATTTTATAATATTGATAAATGAATTATGTAACTATAGAATAAAAAACGGTAAAAATTAAAGAAAGGAGAATACAAACGGTGGGGATTAAAGTTATATAATGAATGATTTTATAAAATGGACCATTTAATAGATAGTTAAGAAAAAACATTTAAAAAAAGTAACGTTTAAAGAATAATAATTTATTAATGCTGATAAATGAATTCTTTAACTATATAATGTTATTTAAAAATTCATTAATTTTATTGTGAAAAACATAAAATCAGTCTACTATAAATTTATAAATAAGAAATAAATATATCTCAAACTTATATATTAAATTTAGATTTTATAATTTTTATTTCTATTTTATTAAATACCGTTAAAATTGGAATAGGAATGAAAATATTTTTGTAAGTTATATTTTTCTAAATTATAGTTAGAATTGGAACAAAAATATGATTATTATTATTATTATGATTAATATTATTATTATTATTCATAGTTTTATGATTATTATTATTATTATTATTCATAATTCATTACTTAGTTATAATACATAACATTAATAATAATAATAAATATATTTATTATTATTTATTTATTTATTTATTATTTGTGGTTTATATAAATATATATAAAATATATATTAAATGAATGTTATTTTTTATTTAAAATTAATCGTACGGTAATGCTATATAATCTAACATTTTACATTTATAAAAATAATATTAAATAAATAATTTTCTTACTGAAAATTTTAAAAATTGAATAATTTTAAATTATAAAAAATATGAATTAATAAAAATGAGTATTATATATTCTCAAAATGAAACTCTATTAAAAAAATATTTTATTAATTAAGAAATTCTATGACACATAAGCATGAGGCTATGTGAAGATGACACATAAGCAAATGTTATATAAAAATGACACATAAGCAAATGCTAGGGTTTTTATCTAAGGTTGTTATCATGACAACCTTACATTTATATTAAGTAGATATTAATGTTAAATAGACCTAATAATATGAGTTTTGGATGATTAATAAGGTTAGTGAATTATATAAGAATTAAAAAATTAAAAAATATAATATAAAAATTTAAAAAATATTTTTATTTTATATTATTAAAATATTAAAATAAAATGTCATATCAGTTAATCTATAGTTCTATTTTAAAATTATTATTTTTATAATATTTTTGCTACTTCAATTCTTAAATATATATTTTTTGTTATCTTGTTAGATGAATGTTATATATTTTTCATTTCTTTCTAATAATTATTAATATAGTTTCAATTTATTAAATTATATATATATATAAATAAAATTTAATATTAATATTATTATTATTAAGTGAATATTATATTGAGTATCATATTTGTAATGAAATTATTTTTTTTAAAATAAATTTCGTACAAATAAATGTAATAATAACAATAATAATATCTTAGAAATGAGAATATATTAGGATTAAAAATATATGTATTTATGTAAAAAAAAATGTCATAGACTTCCAGAGCAGCCATGATATCTTGTACTCCTGATTGAGGTGAAAAAATAGTTATATTTATTTTATTCAATACAAAAATGAGAAAGAAAAGTAGAATAACGAACTAATAAAAATAATCATTAAAAAGAAGAGTTTTTAATTATTCAAATATATGGCTATAGAGATGTACTAACCTGAATGAATATTAGACTTTCCATATAACGATAATGTAATACAATTTTATTATCATGTTCTTCTGATTTACATGGATAAAAGTCATATTCACCTCGACTAATAAAATACTATAAAAATAGTTAGCATATGAGACTAACAAAAGTTATATCAATATAAACGAAAGTTTAAATATTTGAAATAAAATAACTCAAGTTTCTATTATGCCACAAAACAAATAGCAAGACACATATGTAAATTGAAATAAAAATAATTTTACAAAATAGGAAGAGCACTACCAATGATTTGTCTGCAAAATACAGTGATAACTCAATATGACATATATATACACATACATGTGAATATGAATAGAACAATAATAAATAACGAAAATAATAACCAATTAAATTATTAATTAAAATTTATATCAATATGATAAGTGAATGAATTACCATAATTAAATAACAGGAAGGAGTTACAGAACATAAAAAGAAGTAACTCCAATATTTATTTGGTATATTAATACATTTATTTCATTAATATTTGGATATTATATAATTATATCAATTTTATTAATCTTTTTATATTTTTGATTTGTATTTATTATTTAGAACAAATTGAATTTTAGAAAATGAGTAGTTTCAAAAACAATCAATTCAATAATCATTATTACGAATTAAATTTAAAAAAAAATAAGTAATTTAATAAACAAATTCAAAGACCATTTAAGGGAGAAATCAATGAAAAAATTGTAAAAATAATTTATAGTTTTATTAGTGTTATTAAGTTTTATAGTTTTAACATTATAAATAATAAACTAAAGATTCTTGTCAAAATAAAAAAAAAAGGAGAAAACGCCCCTATTTTACATTTCAAATTAAAAAATATATATAATCTTTAAAAAAATAAAATGAATAAATATTTAATATACATGAATTTTTTATAACAAAGTTAAAAAATATTTTTATTTTATATTACTAAAGAGTTAAAATAAAATGCTTATAAACTTTAAAATATCATATCATTTTATCTTTAATTCCATTTATAAATTATTATTTTTATAATATTTTATCTACTTCACTTCTTTAACATATAGTTTTGAGTTTGAGAAAAATATTTTTATTTTATACCATGAAAGTATTAAAATAAAAAGTATATAACATTTAAATTATCATATCACTTAATATTTAGTTTATATTTAAAAATAACTATTATTCACAATATTTTATTTACTTCAATTCTCTAACATATCTTTTTTTTTATTTGAGAAATTTTTTAATGATAATTAAATCAACATGATATGGGAAACTTTAAAATATTATTATAAAAATCAAAATTTAAAAATTTAAAAATAAATTTCGTAAAAATGAATGTGATAATAACAATAATAATATCATAGAAATGAGAATATATTAGGATTAAAAATATATGTATTTATGCAAAAAAAATGTCATAGACTTCCAGAGCAGCCATGATATCTTGTACTCCTGATTCAGGTGAAAAAAATAGTTATATTTATGTTATTCAATAAAATATTTTTATTTTATACCATGAAAGTATTAAAATAAAATGTATATAACATTTAAATAATCATATCACTTAATATTTAGTGTATTTTAAAAATAACTATTATTCACAATATTTTATTTACTTCAATTCTCTAACATATCTTTTTTTGATTTTAGAAATTCTTTAATAATAATTAAATCAACATGATATGGGAAACTTTAAAATATTATTATAAAAATCTAATTTTAAAAATATAAAGAAAAAAATACTATAATATTTTTAATTTTTATAAAAAAATATCAACGTTACTTTTTTTATTACTATAATTTTATTACTAAACAAAATGAATAAAAAAGAATAATTAAAACAAAACATAATTTTTAACATTGCAATGAGATTTGTAAAATCAATTTTTAAAAAAGTAAAATTAGGATTGATATTAGAGTGACATGTGTCAAATGTTGCCAAGAGTTGTTATCATGACAACCTGGCATTTATATATAAGATATATATATATATATATATATATATATATATATATATATATATATATATATATATATATATATTACCCTTAATTTATTTCTTCTAAGAACATCGTTACTGAAACTACAAGATGCAATTTCATTAACTACCATGTGCCTACCATCATAAAGTTATGCCTATCACCAATATTTTGTGTGCCCCTCAGCATGCATTTCTATGCCTATCATCACACCATAATATGCCCCTAGGCACATATCCCATGCCCCTAATCACAATTAATAAAAGAAAGGCACAAAATATGCCACCAGTAATATATCTACATATACTATTTGAATTTAACTCAACCAATTAATTATTAGACACTAGCATATATTAAATTACTACCAAGATAAATTGAACTAGTCCCTAATACGAACAATAACCTTAAGACAAAGTCCCCTGAAAAGAATATTAGATTAAACAAATTTACAAAGATAAAGCTGATGACCATGTATCAATCAATAAGGTTGATCTTCTCTTTCAAGCAAAAAAATTTACAAAGATATAAGTGCGCAAGTGTTTATGAATGAATGAGAAACTATTCTGAATTGTTATGTAACAATGTGCAGAAAATTCTCAATGAAAGTTCAAGCATGCAAAGCACTTTGTATGAAAATTTGTGAGAAAATGATGGTAAATTGTTATGAAAGAGGTGAGTTTCAATTATGAAAATATAGTGTTTATATAGTGCCTTAACACCCTTTTGAAGGAGTACAAAACAATGAAACCATGCAAGAACAAAGTGGTGCCATTTGAAACACGTTCAAAATTTGAAAGATAAAATATGACTCTGTTACGTTCGGGAAATTGATTTCCCAACATGGGATAATCGGTTTCCATGAAGCGTTGCACCTTAAAATTTGAAAATCATGTTCAGGAAATCGATTTTCCAATATGGGGTAACTGATTTCCACATAAAAAGCTTGTTTTCCAAAACTGATTTGCAAAAGGGAAATCGATTTCCCTATTATGCGTAACCGATTTCCTGAAGGTAATTTTGAACAAAACTTTTATTTTTCAGCCATAAGACAATGTACTTTGGAAATTTATAACAGGAATGAATGCATATGATTTATGAAAATTGTTGAGCACTTTTTTATCAATGTAAATGTATGTTGGTACCTCTAAGATCAAAACTCCATGCTAGTCTTCATGTAGACATCTTGTGAATTTGTTGCTTGCTTTTATGACGAGTCTTACAACTTGAGGCATAATATTTTACACTTGAAGCTTTTCCATTATTTTTAAAAGATCATTTGACTTGTACTTTGTCTTCATCAAAACACACCGGATGGAGAGTCTTGACTTCACAGTGCCATCCTATTCTTATGTTTTAATTACTATATTCTGATTATTTAGTTAATTACCGAGGGTAGAATTGGGGTGTTACAAAATCCACTTCGCGTCCAAGGTAATATGTGTTTTTTATATGTGCACCAAAATAGGTACAAATATTTGTAACAAAGCTATACATTATATATAAGCACCAATGTCTTCCATCTAGTACCAAAATGTTAAGCAAACTTAAACACTATTTACATAAAAAATAAATATGTTGCAAACATATATTACAAAATCAGTGTTAGTTTGGCCTATAAATCTCAATGAAGCAAGATTCCTAACGTGTACGAACGTCTTTAGAGTCTTCAAATGTGAATCGTGTAGGGTTGTTAAACATATATGTATAAATCTGAAGTAAATGTATGATCGCTTGATTTGAAATAATAATAAATTTTTATATGATCAAAATCATTAATATGTTTTGTAAATGTATATTACCTGCTCCAAAGAATCAACAATGTTGCCTGCTTGTATCCTCAAGTATACGTAGTTATATAGGTAATCTAAAGAGTGTCAAACCAATAGAGACTTAATCTATTACGGTATTTATCTAAGGCTAATAAAATGAAGATTGGATATGTGAATAATAAAGTAAATGAAAGAGTAAAATAAATATCTGAAAAGCAATGTTGGAATATGGATCTCATCAGTTCATTGATACTCTTGGTGTTCATAAATTGAATCTCTATGGGACAATATTTTCTATTTTGAAAAGAACTAATTGAACGGGAACTGTCGCTTCCGCATATTCATAACTGGATTTTACCCTTTAAATTATACCATCCATTGTCACGGTTACACGTTAAAGAAATAAATCCTTTTTAAGTAATTAGACTCTTAACTCGATTGAAAAGTTACTTTGATTGGAAAGTTTAACATAAAAGAGTTACAAGCTTTTGCAGGGGTGACCAGATCTTAAACCTATAAATGCGCGCTTTCATAAATAGTTTTGAAATCATTTTCTAGAAATGTTAGACTTCCTAATTAAACGATAAGGTGCTTATGTGGTTTTAATCAATTAATTACTAAGCAACTTTAATTTTATCTTTTGTACAAGACGACTTTCGATCTTACACGACATATAAATGGTTCTACTTTCCTAGCAAACGAAAAAGTTAAGTTTAGAAAAGTTGTAATTAAAACTAAAACAAACCCTTAGATTTTCTCAAAGAACGACCATGTAGAGCACCATCGAATTGAAGGTCCTCACATTCCAACACTTATAAATTTAGCTATACATGGCTGGAACATAAAGAAAAGTAATTGATTCAATCGTGCGATAAAATGAATTAGACATGATAAAATAAATTTAACGTGCAATTAAATAAAGGTAGAAGAAGAATATGTGATAAAATTAAAGAGACAATAAAATAACTGAAATGCGATTAAATAAACCTGCTCCAAACGAAGGCTTGAATGGGTACAATGAAATAAAATTGTTGGACTTGAATGTGGGAAGTAAATTTACGGTAGGTTTGACTTTAAATAAAATGCTCCAAACTCGATTATAGACTCGGTCAATGATACGATAACTCTCTGATGTGAAGAGTTGATCGCTTACAAAATTCGGCAGTATTTGGCTTAAGTTTGTAAAGAAGCTTGGATGATTTGAAAAAATGAAGGAAGGGGTATTTGTGGGATTCCATAAACCCTAAAAATCCTAAAAACCTGCTTCAACTTGCGTGAAGAGAATCTAGGGGAAAGTGGGGCATCCTTTTGACCAAAAGGCCCATTTTCCCACTGGCTGGTCATCAAAAGGTGTGGCGACCGCCATACCCCCATGGGGAGCGCCATGGGTCCTAGATGGTGAGAACTTGGTCTTTTTTCTAGTGGAATGTGGGTCACTCGTGGCTACATCCATGGTGAATGTCATGGTGGTCGCCATGAATACAATGTGCCTCATTTCTCTTGTTTTCGCCCATTTTGCTTCATTTTTCCACGAACGACTTTCAATAAGGTAGTTTCCTCAAACATGAATAAAATAACAACATAATAGTGGAAATATAAAATAAATAGACGATAGACATGCATAAATCGATTCAAATAAGTGGTGTAATTTAGTGTTATGAAACTCTTCCACACTTGAACCTTTTCTTGTCCTCAAGAAAAATTAAAGTAAACTTTGATAATTCAAAACAACTTCGGGCTTGAAGACTTTTCTTCGGACAAATTATATCGATAGGTGCTAAATCTCAAAAACAAGAGCATCGTAATAACACATTCCACATTTTTGCAAGCGCAAATCTCTCTCATATACAGACCAATCTAAATCATGTCATTATGCTTAAGCCTAGTTTACTTATCCTTTTTACATATGTTTTAATTCAAGTGCAATCACATTAAGATTGTTATTCGTACATACTCATAGTAAGGCAACTGGTTAGTGACTCTGATCCTTTGCACGGGGTTCTGGTACTTTTAACCGGTGTAAACCCCTTTTATTCTCCCCACTATAGTTGCAAGGGATTAGATCGTAATCCACTCTATAAAGTTTAGCACCAGAGACCTCTAAACCAACTATCAATGAGTGTTTTATTTTATTTTTGTAGGATCTACTATTGTTGGGTTAAATGAGCTGCTGAGGGTCGCCTAGATTTAGAAGTTGCATTTCCTATTTTCAATTGATTATAACAGCAAAAATTAGGATCATTCATTTATATTCATCGGCTTCCCTATGTAGAACATGCTTAGGCCGTAGCCGACTGCTGAAATAAACTACTTAAGGACTTATTTTGGGGTGAGATTTCTAGGCTACAATGTAACAATTATCCACACCGATCTCTATAATTGAAAGACTTATGCTTTTAAAATGATAGTGATATTTCAGGAGATTTCAAAGTTCATAATCTGGCCTAGATTTATCTACTGGCCCACTAATTCTAGACATACACTATTTTTTTTGTAAAACTTTTTCGTTATGGCTCAAGAAAATGGAGAAACTCAATAAACAACATAAACTACGCATATAGGACTCAATAATACATGCCATGACTCGAAAAACATTTGATAAACAAACTAAAAACATGAAAAGTACAAAAAATTATAAATCAAAATTAGAAAACAAAAAATCTAGCAAGAAAACAAGTAAAGGTCCTCTCCGACACTTAAACTAAAAATTGTCCACAATGTTTTGAGCTAAGGCGAATAGGAAAGATAGAACCCGATGTGTAGTCATGATCATGGGCCTTGACGGTCTCGAGCCCTCCTTAATGAATAAATCTCCTGGTAAAGATGGTCTATATGCTCAGTTAGTTCGTCGACTTGTTCTCTTTGGTCACAGCGGAGGGCCGTGATTTCTCTTCTTAATGCCTAGAGCTCATAGTCAATGTTTTGAGGATCAGTAGTATCTGAAAAAGATGGTGATGAAGGTGCATACAGAGGAGAACGATTATTTTCAGGTGTAGGAGGAGTCCCAAGTTGTTGTGAGTTTACATCTTGGTTCTCTAATGGGTACCGCCAATTACTCTGGCAATGCACGCTAGTAAACTCGTCATTTGGTAAGGTGAAACGATGGACTACTTAATAGTTAATAAGAATTTTGAATTAGTCAAGTCCGTTACACCTTACTAAGCTATAGTTTAGGCAATGGTCAAAATAAAGCAGGTTGTACCCAAAGGTAGGGGTTAAGTAAGTCAGAAGATTGCGTAAGCCTAGTGCTATAACGATGTGGTTTACTAGTCCGCCTACATAAATGTTTTCTACAAGCTGATGGACAACCTTATTTAGACTTATCAACAGGAAAGTTACAGAGTTTACAGAGCAGTTTTGGAAAACACTCAAAATGAAAAACATTTATTCTTTACTCACATTAGTCTGGTTTGGTGCTTTTCCGAAGAATGTTTGGGTAGTAACCATATGAAAGTACCGAATGACAGGGTTATGGATGAGAGTGTTGTTCATTTCCTCATGGTCGGGATGAAGAACTTCAGTGATCTTTTCCCAAAAATGGTCTAACGTGACTTGCATATCATCTAGCACTTTGGAGTAGGCTTGTGGGCTATGTTGAAAAGCAAGGGATTTGGCTAGCTCTCTACTTGTGAGATGGTAATCTTAGCCAAAAAGTCTAAACATGGCTAGACCTCTATCTTGTCCGAGTCCTATGTGGGGCCAAAATTGGAATGAACTTAAGAATTCTAATGTGAGGTTTCTCTAGGTTAGGTGTTTTGCAACTGAAAAGCTATCCTAACTCATCTCGCTAAACACAAAAAGGATGCTATCGATAAGTCCTAGGGAGTATAAGGAAGGAAAATCTGGGTAAATGGTAAGTGAGATTGTTCTCGCTGCTAGGATATCAAAGCACTTCCTCTGGTCATCGTTTTTGAAAATGATATTCATTTCATCAAGTGTCTGCATCCTGAAATAATATTATTGCAAAAATCTGGCTAAGTAGAGATGTAGTGACCTTGAAAAGAAAAACACACACAAGTTAGATATTTAATGGTGAAAACAGAAATGAAATAAAGTAAAAAGAAATATGTGGGTTGCCTCCCACACATTGCTTTGTTTAACGTCGGTAGCTCAACGGTTGTATAGGCCTCAGAGTTAGATTGTAGGTGTAGCAGGTGGAGGTTCAGACAAGGCGTGGTAGTGGTAGTAAGTTGAATTATCGTTGATGGTATAATGTTTGAGTCTTTTCCCATTTACAATAAAAGGTGTCGACGAGTTACTTTGAATTTCAACAACACCAGATTGCAGAACCCTTGTAACTCTGAATAGCCCAGTCCATCTAGAGCGTAGCTTACCAGGAAAAAGGCACAATTTGGAGTTGAAAAGGAAAACTAGGTCTCCTTCATTGAATTCTTTTTACATAAGTCGCCTATCATGCTATTTTTTTAGTGCGTTCCTTATAGATTATAGAGTTTTCATAAGCATCACGTCGGAGCTCGTCCAATTTATTTATGTCCAATATAATTTTATTAACAACTGTCAGATAATCCATGTTTAGAGTTTTAATAGCTCAATATGCCTTATATTCTAGTTCAAACGGTAAGTGACAAGATTTCTCGTAGACTAAGTTGAAGGGTGTTGTCCCTATAGGGGTCTTATAAGATGTCCTATAAGCCCATAGTGCTTCCTGTAGTCTAGAGGTACAATCTTTTCTAGATATGGAGACATACTTTTCCACAATCTGTTTGATCTCCCAACTTGACACCTTAAGTTGTCCACTAGTTTGTGGGTGATAAGTTGTCGCCACTCTGTACTTAACTCCATATTTGTTTAAGAGAGTCATGATAATCCTTGAAATAAAATGGAATCCGCCATCAGTTATGATGAGGCGGGGTACTCCAAATCTAGGAAATATATAATTGTTAAACAGGATAATAACTACTCATGCGTCATTGGTAGGGTGTAGCGGTGAAATTGGTGAGACTAAAGTCATGGGAAAGACTTAACTCATTTTTAAACAGAGTTGCCACCGCGCTTTATTATTTCTAAAAGGAATGGGTTAAAGAGCGAATAAAACCCACAAAAGTTTTTAAAATCAAAACTAATAAACTTATCAGAGATTTGGCTACGGGGGGTTTGTTATACAATGGGAAGGTTTTAAGCACCTCTCATATCCATGTTACTCCATGGGAACCTCTTTGTTTTATGTTTTTGTCTTTGTTTATACATACCTTTTTGAAAATCCTATGTGAAAAAACTTGTTTGAAATAGAGGGTAGGGATGGGAAGAGAAGTTTTTGAAAGTGAGCTCGATAGGACATCGTATCTTAGGCCTACATACCCCTTAAGTGCAATAGGGAAGTCAGAGCTTCTGTAGTTCCTCTTAAAAGGAAAATAAAAGGGGGCCAAAGTGGCCAAAATCTTTTTAAAACACAAGGTCAATGGGTTAGGAGAAGTTTCACCGGGAATAATTCTTCTCTTAGCACCAAGGTTTAAAAACAAAAGACCTAGCTTTAACAATACAAAGGTTAATGGACTAAGAATAGTTTCACCGGGAATAATTCTATTCTTTAGTACCAAGGTTTGAAAACAAAAGGGTTTAAGCTTTAACAATACTAAACCATAAAACAAGTGAAAAGCTTTAAAATACTTAACACAAAAATAAAAGAGATTGGAGAAGAGTTTGAGTACCTTTGACAATTTAGTCAATACCATTCTCATCCTTATGGACAAAACAACAAACTTAAGCAATTAACATTGAACACCTCAAGTGTAAGGGTGGCAAAATGGATGGATTGGATGGATATGGATTGGATGGTTAATGGATGAACCAAACCAATCCATTAATCCATTACAATCCACTCAACTCTCTTAATAAAAATCCAATCCAATCCATCCATTAAAGAATAAGATTCATCCAATCCATCCACAAACAAATTTCAAATGGATGGATATCCATCCATCCAAAAAATAATTAAAAAATTCTTAATTTTTTTTTAATGTCATAAAAAAATAATTTTAAATTCTCAATTTTTTTGTTTTTCTCAAAAAACTCGACATTTCGTTTTTTCGAAAAAACTCGATTTTTTATTTTTTCGAAAAAACTCGAATTTTTGCTTTTCAAAAAAAACTCGATTTTTTCGTTTTTCCGGAAAAAAAAACTCGAATTTTTGTTTT
Organism: Vicia villosa; assembly: GCF_029867415.1. Lineage (NCBI taxonomy): Eukaryota > Viridiplantae > Streptophyta > Magnoliopsida > Fabales > Fabaceae > Vicia > Vicia villosa. The sequence goes on along the minus strand of NC_081181.1, from coordinate 48,224,796 downwards.
TCCCGAAAAAACTCGATTTTTTCAGAAAAAAAACACGACTTTCCGCTTTTCTGAAAAAAAACTCGACTTTTCCTTTTACCGGAAAAAACACGACTCTTCATTTTTCAGAAAAAAACTAGACTTTTCATTTTTCCGAATAAACTCGATTTTTTGTTTTTTCTAATAACCTCGATTTTTTCGTTTTTTTGAAAACACTCGATTTTTTTGTTTTTCGGAAAAAACTCGAAGTGGCCTCACATGCGCTCTTAGTCCTCTCATGCCTCTAGTCTGGGGTTCGAATCCCCCTCGCCCCAGACTTTTTGATCCTTTTATTTTTCAAAGATTTTCAACTTGTTTTGAAACATAACCAATTGAATGCATGCTATAGTCACCAACTGGCGCTTGGCCTAGTGGTTTTATTTTGGTTGGTAACCATAAGGGCGTGGGTTCAAACCCTCCAAGGACCAAAAACATTTAACTGTTTTCAATAAACATTCTACTGTTATCAATAAACAACCAAGCTACTAGTAAGGCTTTGTACATACATCTTCAAAGGCCTCCACTCCATCCAGGTTAGGCTTTAATGCTTTCCATTTACAAGCTTTCATATAAATTACTGTCAAATATAAACTGTATATATATTGTTTAGAACTACGTCTGAGTGAAACCTTAGGACAGATAAACTATATATATATATATATATATATATATATTATAGGACTATGGCCTAGGATTGAGAATATCTTCCCGGTGAAGGCTTTTTCCTAATTAGAGATCTTTAGTTCAAACCTCAAGATGAATTATTCCCGGTGAAACATTTTGAAAAAAGCCTTAGAACAAAAATAGGATACATCCACCCAAGAGGAATTATTCTCGGTGAAACCTCTTACCCATTTGCTTAGAGCCAAAATAAGTTCAAAACCACATAGCTTTCTCTTGTGCTATAACAAGGACCCTCGATGACCCTCGATTAGCCTCCTCTTTGGCTTTGTACAACGACCCACAAGCTTCTTAAAAGCATTCCCAGCTTCCTCTTGAGCTTGTATACAAGGACCCATCAGGTTTCTTATAAACATAGGAACAGGTCTTTAGTCACCTTTTAGCCTACCCTGGTAAGTTTCTTCCATTCTTAAAACCAGACTTTAAACAAGCCAAGAATGTCTCAATCTCAATATTGAGTTCACCTTTTGGAATGAGAGACATGGACATTCTCTGTCACCTTTATTCTCAAACTTCAAAAATTTTCCTCCTTAGCAGAGTCTAGGTTCCACATCTGTCTATCCTTAGTCAGAGTCAACCTTAATCTTGGGCTTAAAACAAGAAGTCTCATATAGTTAATGTTGGATCACGATTTTAACAAGTTTGCCACCGAAGAAATTACCGGGTCGAGTCGCGGATCAGTACGCTTTCTTTAAGACGTTTCGCGGTACTGCCCAAATTATGCAAAGCAGCTCTTAATAACCACGGCGCCTCCAGGATAAAACAGCCCAGTTCTATACTATACGATTACTACTTGCACGGTAGATAATCGGTCTAGAAATACACCCTCAGATGGTACTAAGACCATTCAATATGGTATACATACCATCTTAGTATCTGGTATAACAACCAGTCGTAGTAATTTCTCAAACCAAGAGAAATTTCAATAATTCTCTAAAGAGAATCCAAGAAAAAATCATACTTATAATTTCTCAACTCAAACGAGGAGAAATTAACATTATTCTCTAAGGAGAATTCAAGAAAGTACTCGGAAAATTCAACGAGTAGAAAGAAAGGGGGGGAAGTTGGCGCTTCGACAATTCGAAAGACGCGGAGTTATGAGAGTGAGGAAGGAAAAACTCAAAACAAGTTTTTGGTATATTTTGAAATGAAACAAGTGACTTCCTTATATAATGAAGTAAACTAGCCAAGATTTCTAATCTAAGCAATGTGGGACTAAGGAGTTTTTTTCAACCAACATACAATGTGGGACTTTAACTTTTTCAATTCATCAATGTGGGACTTTAATTTTTTCAATTCATCTCCCTATATTGGAATATATTCATAATGTTCCAACAATCCCCCACTTGAATTTAAAAACGTGTTTCAGAAGTAACGCCAAACGTTTCTAAGATTGTGCATAAGCAAAGGTGTCTACGACTTGAACCTTTGCGTAGCAAGTAGGATTCCGATTCAACAAGAGTGACACTATTGTCTTGAACTCTATCTCAGACATCAAACCCGCACACAACCTTTTCTTAAGGTGTATTCTTAATAGCCTGTGCTTTTAATGGCCCTGCACGTGTATCCCGGTTTAGTGAAGGCTCTAGGAATTCTGCCTCGAAACTCTATAGGAACCGACCTCAGTTCCACAATCACATAGGTGAGTCTATCAAGAGTACTCCTGTAGCCTAGGTACTCCCTCATATAGAGTATAGATCTCATTAAGAGTTTCTATTATCTCATCCTCTTATTACTTCAGGATTCATGCTTATTTTATTTACTCTAGCATGATCGCCTCATATTACTCACAACTTGTTATTACCCATTGAACCTATTTCTTGGGATCTCCAGTCATTTAGGTCGGGTTACCATCATGAGCAACTCATTTCTGTATAGGCATTAGTCCCATCTTTTTGGATGTATTATGGACTTTCTCTCTAGCTAATCCTTTCGTCAAAGGATCTGCTAAGTTTTCATCAGTGCGTACATGATCCACTCTTACAGCTCCTTTAGAGATACAATCTCTAAAGGCGTTGTGCTTTCTTCTTATTTGACGTCTTTTACCATTATAATAACGGTTCTCAATTTTTGCAATAGCCGCGGTACTATCGCAGTGGATCAATACAACTGACATAGGTTTATCCCATAAGGGAATCTCAGCTAGCAAGCATCTTAACCAACTTGCTTCTTCACTAGCATTTGCTAATGCGATCATTTCAGACTCCATCGTGGACTGAGCCAGGATAGTCTGCTTCTTTGATTTCCAAGATACAGTTCCTCCAACTATGTTGAATACATAGCCACTAGTAGCTTTGGAATCACCTGACAAGGTATTCCAATATGCATCACTGTATCCTTCAAGTACAGCAGGAAATCTCTGATAAAGCAGGTTGATATCTATGGTCCTTTTAAGGTACCTCATGACTCGCTCAATAGCTTGACATTGCTCGTTACTCGGTCTACTCGTAAATCTGCATATCAATTCTACGACATATGCAATGTCGGGTCTAGTACAATCAGTGGCATACTTAAGACTGCCAATGATGCTCGTATACTTTGTTTGTCTGACACTTTCACAAGTGTTCTTAAACAATTTCACACTTGGATCATATGGTGTGCATACAGGTTTACAATCAAAGTATTTATATTTCTTTAACATCTTTTCCAGGTAATGTGATTGATCCAAAGAAATTCCTCGTTCGGATTTTGTGATCTTGATGCCAAGAATCACACTCGCTTATCCGAGGTCTTTCATATCAAAGTTGTTGCACAACAATGATTTCATAGCATTAACAGCGTGAATGTTTGATCCAAATATGAGTAGATCGTCTACGTATAGACATATGATAGTGCAAATGCGATTCTCAGATTTGTAATAAACGCATTTTTCACTTTCATTCACTTTGTACCCATTTGATATCATTAAGTTATCAAACTTTTCATGCCATTGCTTAGGAGCCTGTTTTAATCCATACAAGGACTTATCTAACTTACATACCTTGTTTTATTGTCCATGGATCACAAAACCTCCCGACTGTTCCATGTAGATTTCTTCTTCTAAGTCACCGTTTAAAAAAGTTGTTTTTACATCCATTTGGTGTACTATAAAATTATAAATAGCAGCAATTGAGATAAGTACCCTAATGGATGTAATTCTAGTGGTGAATGGAGAGTAGGTGTCGAAGAAATCTACATTTTCTCTTTGTCTAAAATCCTTGGCTACAACAAGCCTTGTATTTATCAATAGTTCCATCAGGTTTTAGTTTCTTTTTCAAAACCCATTTACAACCGATTGGTTTGCAACCAGGAACCAAGTCTACTAAGTTCCAGGTCTTGTTAGATTCTAGAGAATCTATCTCATCATTAATAGCTTCTTGCCATAAGTCTGCATCCAGAGATGACAAAGCTTCTTGAAGATTTATTGGATCTTCTTCTACATTTTAGAGACTCTTACTCTTTTACTTCGTCGAAGTTCTATTTCTACATTTTTGTTGCTTTCTGTGCTTCTTATCACAAGAATGTGACTCGATTGAGTGCCCCCACTATTTCTCAATTTGAAGGGAAATTCGTATTCATAGAAATCAACATCATTTGATTCTATGATCGCTTTTGCATTTAGGTCATAAAACCTATATGCCTTATTGTTTGTTGCATATCTAATGAATACATATTCATATGCTCTACTAGCGAGTTTAACTCGTTTCGGATCCGGATTTCTGACATAAGCCAGACATCCCCAAGTTCTCAAATAAGACAAGATTGGTTGTCTTTTCTTTAATATATTATAAGGAGATATATTACTCTTTGACTTGGGAACTCTATTCAGGACATAACAAACAGTCAATAAAATTTTCCCCCACTAGTGAGGTGCAGCACCAGAATTCATCATAATTGCAACAAAAAATTCAGTAAGAGTTTTATTCTTTGTTTCTGCTTTACCCTTTATTTCAGGAGAATATGGAGCAGTCGTTTCATGTACAATTCAATGTTATTTATAAAAATTATTAAATAAACTAGAATCATACATATTACCTATCACTACAAATTCTTACTAAATCATTTTCAAATTCTTTATAAAGTTTTTAAACTTGTCAATTTCATTCACAAAAATATCATTCTTTATGATAATGGCGTACAAATCTACCCCAATAAATTGACTAAATATTTCCTTATTTATAAGAAGAAGAAAAAACATAAACATGATTCTTTATAATATCAGAAGTATACATGACATTCTTCAAGATTAAAGTCTTTTCATAGGTGGACCATGTTCCACTTCTCCAATATCGACAACATTAGTGGTGTGAGCATCTCCCAACAACACTTTCTTATCTTTAGTATTCGTGTATGTTTTAAACATAACACGATCATAACAAACACGACGAGAGACGCCTGTGTTTATCCACCAACCATCAAATCTATCAACCATGTTGATTTCAATGATCATATGAATAAATTTTCCATTAGCCAGGTTAACTCGTGCATTACGGGCTACACCAAGTTCAAGCATTACAAGATACATTTCTTAGCCATGACTTAGTTTTCCACAATTGAAACAAAAGGAAAACAACGTCATTTATTTGAGGTGGTGGTTGTTATCTAGTTGGAGCAATTGGGGCCATAGAAGGGTTCCCATTCTTAATTCGGTTCGCAATATTGCAGTTCTAATTCTATAATGATTTGCCATATGGCTTTAGAACCAGACCGAATTTATTTTGTTGTTTAAAGCAACCAAGACTTTTCTATTTAATCATGTCTCTGATATTCTTCTTTAATGAGAATAATCAGTCTCTAAATAAAAAATTATTTTGTTTTCTAACAAAGCATAATTCATAAAAACTTTCAAACTAGGGGCAGTTTGACAATAATAAAAGAAATTCAAATTGTTCATATAAATACATACCTTTAGTGATTATCTCATGAGCAATTTTTGAAGTTCGTGACTTTGGGTTTCCACTGACCTTTCATCTACCATCTGATACTTCACGTAGCTGCTAAAATCATTCTTCTGTTCTCTCGCTTCTTCAATGTCATACTTGTTTTTCAGATTCTCTTAAACATATTTTGAAGTATCGCAATTACTATAATAGTCATACAGATCATTTGCGATTTCATTCAGAATGTTATAATCATTCTTTCTATAAGGTGATTTCTTTTCTAAGTTGTAAATTATTCGTTTTAATCTGTGCAACAGATTCAACTTCAACATTATTACGTGTTCCTTTTTTAATCCTCAGATTTCTTACCGTTAGTTTGTTCGGTTGACCCAAAGGGAGCAACAAAATGTCCTCGGTCAAAATGTTAGCTATATTTTTCAACATTAAGAAGAAAAACATGAATTGTTTTGCTAACATTTGAAGTGACATCTCTCAAGCATGAACAGTTTGTCAAAGAAAGTATCCGCAGAAATACCAGTAATTTCTTCAGTAGCCATGGCAATTCGAAACGTCTTAAAATTGTTGGATCACGATTTTAACAAGTTTGCCACCGAAGAAATTATCGGGTCGAGTCGCGGATCAGTACGCTTTCTTTAAGACGTTTCGCGGTACTGCCCAAATTATGCAAAGCAGCTCTTAATAACCACGGCGCCTCCAGAATAAAACAGCCCAGTTCTATACTATACGATTACTACTTGCACGGTAGATAATCGGTCTAGAAATACACCCTCAGATGGTACTAAGACCATTCAATATGGTATACATACCATCTTAGTATCTGGTATAACAACCAGTCGTAGTAATTTCTCAAACCAAGAGAAATTTCAATAATTCTCTAAAGAGAATCCAAGAAAAAATCATACTTATAATTTCTCAACTCAAACGAGGAGAAATTAACATTATTCTCTAAGGAGAATTCAAGAAAGTACTCGGAAAATTCAACGAGTAGAAAGAAAGGGGGGGAAGTTGGCGCTTCGACAATTTGAAAGACGCGGAGTTATGAGAGTGAGGAAGGAAAAACTCAAAACAAGTTTTTGGTATATTTTGAAATGAAACAAGTGACTTCCTTATATAATGAAGTAAACTAGCCAAGATTTCTAATCTAAGCAATGTGGGACTAAGGAGTTTTTTTCAACCAACATACAATGTGGGACTTTAACTTTTTCAATTCATCAATGTGGGACTTTAATTTTTTCAATTCATCTCCCTATATTGGAATATATTCATAATGTTCCAACAGTTAATCACTCTTCTATTAAATCAAAATCCCCTGGAAAGGGTCAGCCTCCAAAAATCATTTCTTTAAAATCTAAATTCCCTGGAAATGGTTAGCCTCTATTAATTCCTTCATTTTAAAAAAAACCCTGGAAAGGGTTAGCCTCCAAAATCAGTCCTTTAAAGTCAAAATTCCCTAGAAAGGGTTAGCTTCCAAAAATTAAGCTTTCAAAAGATAAACTCTCCATAAATCTAAATTCCTTGGAAAGGGTTAGCCTCCAACATCAATCCTTCAAATCCAAATTCCCTGGAAAGGGTTAGCTTCCAAAAATTCAACTTTTAAAAGATAATCTCATCAGTTAAGTCCCATCTAGGTCAGTCTCAGTCAATAAAAACCAATTCCCCGGCAGAATCTACTTTAGGTCAACCACTCAAACAAATTCCCTAGTAGAGGTCAATCTTCAAACCTGGGTCTTTCATTCATCAATCCCTGCTTAACAAAAGCACAATCCCTAGGAGGGTCGACCTTTAATCTCTAAACAATAGAATAACCCTCAATAGAGTTAAAAATCCCCTCTAAGTCAAAAGATCCCACACTTGTAGATCTTTCCCTATTTTAAAAGTCAGCCTCAACCTTGGGCTTTGTACAAGGCACATACTCCTCTTAGAGTCAAAAGCCTACTCATAGGTATTCCCCTATCCAGAGTCAGCCACAACCTTGGGCTTTGTACAAGGCAGATAATAGAGTCTCCCTAGTGAGTCCTTCAATATCAAGTAGCCACAACCTTAGGCTTTGTACAAGGCAGATAAACAACATTTCATGTGTCAAAAGATTCCTAACCTTCAGGATCTTTTCCCCATAGAGTCATCCATACTCAGTTTCCTCAATAGTCAGCCACAACCTTGGGCTTCATACAAGGCACAAAATTGAGTCTTCCCTAGCTAAGAGTCAGCCACAACCTTGGGCTTCATACAAGGCACAAAATATAGTCTTCCCTAGCTAAGAGTCAGCCACAACCTTGGGCTTCATACAAGGCACAAAATAGAGTCTCCCTAGGTAGACTCAGTCATAATTCTAGGCTTTGTACAGAACACTAGATAAACCTTTCAATCCAAAATAAAATAAACACTCTCCAACTAGAGTCAGCCTCAATTCCGGGCTTCATACAGAACACAAAATCATTAAAAGTCAATTCCCAGTGGAGTCATCTCCCAGAGTCAATAATAAAAAGAAAACCTTTTAAGCCTCAAGCTTGGGCCTCATACAAACCAGCTAAATCTAATCTTTCAAATAGTAAATAGACATAGCTCATCTCTATAGGGAGATATTTCTCCTATCTCACCACAAACAATCATTTCAAACAAACAAACAAACAATCATTTCAAACATTCTCCCATTTAGGACTCGTGAAAGGCATGATCTGGCACACACCCAGACTTGTACAAATTTCCCTAATTTGGTCGAGAATCTTTCATTCAAGAGACACATGACTGGCATACTTGTACACAACCAAGTAAGGTCCATCTCTTAATGAAACAAACTCAGCTTTCTGTCACTTTAAAATGTTTGTGGTGGATTAGTAGAAATACCTCTCTGTAAAGATGATTTCATGTCTCTTTACTGTAAACAGAGATTTAATTCAAACTTCAACCTTGAGCTTCAAGCAAGGCACCAAAAACAATTAATTTCCCTAATTAGTTCCCCGAACTACAAAAAGCTCTAACTTCCATTAGGGATATGTAGGCATGAGGTTCACAAGGAATCTCAGCGAGCTAATAAAAAACCAAAAATAGTCAGTCTGTCTTTCTTTTAATTTAATTCAATTCTCTCTCCTAACACAAAGGAGAAACTTTCCCAATCAGTAAGAAGCAAACACAAACACATAGACACAAAGAAGGTTCCCGTAGAGTACTACAGATATGTAGGGTGCTTAAAACCTTCCCTATGTATAACCGACCTCCCGGACTCTAGAATTTCTAGTCTAGGTGAATCCCCACACTTAGCAAACTCCTAGGGTTTATTTGAGATCTTTTTCCCCTTCCTCCTCGTAGGATAATTAAAAAGTTCGTGTGCTATCGTAGGAAGAACTGAAATAAAATTCATTCCGCCACGGGCGCATTCTCCTTCCAAATTTTGCGTGAAGGGTCTAGCGTGCCATCCTCCCAAGTGAAACGGGGAGGTAAAAAAAACGACACCACAAAACTCAATGGAGAAAATCTGAAGAAGAGTTAGCTTTGGGCAATTCCAAGGCCCTAAGTGCACTGTTCAATGGTTTTGACAAGAACGTATTTAGACTTGTGCAACACTATGAGCTGGCTAAAGAAGCTTGGGATATTCTCAAAACAGCACATGAAGGCACGTCCAAGGTAAAGATGTCGAGACTTCAAATACTTACCACCAAGTTTGAAAATCTCAAGATGAAAGAGGATGAAACCATTTATGAATTTTACATGAATGTCCGCGAGATTTCAAACAACTTAGCAGCCCTAGGAGAAAAAATGACTGAAGAAAAACTAGTAAGGAAAATCCTCGGATCACTGCCTAAGCGATTTGATATGAAGGTAACTGCCATAGAGGAAGCTTAAGACATCAGCAACATGAAGTTAGACGAACTTATTGGTTCTCTATAAACCTTTGTGAAGGTGTTTTCATGTTGGCTGCATTATTGGTAAAACATACCTGGTTTATATTGTTTTATGCAGGTTGCATATGTGTGAAGCTAATACAGTTTTTATAGTGAATGTCATGATCGATTTCATAACATCTGTGTGTGACAGCAGGAGCTGTTATTGTTTATTAAATGTGTTTCCAGATTTATCCTAATTATCAGTTTAGGAAACATTTTATTGAGTTCTGCTTATTTCGTCTAGAAGATCCTACTCACAACACATTTTGTAACAGACAGTTGGCGTGTGAATTAGGTTAACTTTGTTAACCCTAATGTGTTTCTTAAAAAGCCCAAGGCCCAAGACTATATATATAAAAAGGACTGCAATCCTAGTTTGGAACGTAGACAGATGATTTTGTATTGTGAAGAACTATTGTTCTGTAACTGTCTCGTATGATCCAAGCAATTGTCTTTGATGATTGCGTTGGAATTAGTTTGTGTTTTTGTAATGTCACTCTAAGCTTTTAAGCACGAGTGTGTGTCTCCTGATTGAAGCTTTTAAGCAGATCGAGGTGTGTTTTTGAAGAGTGTCTTCTATCTGTAATTGTTTATTTGTTTGTGTAATCACTGCTGTGATTGAGGGGGAGTGGAACGGAGATATTCCATATCTAGGTAGAACCTAGGTAGAAGGGTCATTGGGTAGTGATTAAGTGAGAAGTTGTAAACGGGGTAGTTTAGCTTTGAATTGATACTACTGATAGTGGACTTCATCCCTGGCTTGGTAGCCCCCAGAGTAGGTTGTTTGAACCGAACTGGGTAAACAATTCTGTGTGTTCTTTACTGTTTTATGTTGTTCTGTTATTATTATCTGTGTTGCATACTTACTAGAATTTTCACGATTTATTTGCTTTGGTGGAATGAAACATTGTGCAAATATGTGATTTGCGGATAAGACAATGTAATGTTGTGGTGATGAATGAATTGTGATTTTCTATGTTTAATTAATGAAAGAATGATATGATAGAATGATTTGCGGAACATGGGCATACCCGTTGGTGGTGATAATGGTGAGTTTGTGAGAAGATGTATTTCATCGGACCGGTGATGTGTAAGTATGTCATATGTGTGTGCATTCAGTCATACATCATTTAATAACTAAATCCTGGTGACGTATGGATTAGTGGTAGACATAATTCCCATTGCGTGGAATTTGTGTCGGTAGGGTCGTATCTCGGTGGTGTTTAGATCGGTCGGGTGGATTAAGTCCACAGTTTATTGGTACCACATGCATAGTGTCAGTTGGTCCATATGCATATTGATATAACATGATTGAATGAATTTTAGTTTTATATTTTGGTGATGTAATTGTTGGTATGGTTGCTTGATGATTGTATGAAAATATGAATATAATGCAATTTGGGTGAATGGTATGCTATGATGTTATGTTGCTTATGAATGCATAATATTTATTAATTGTGAATGAGACTCACCCTTACATGTTGTCATTTTCAGATTGAGGATAGCGGCTTTCGACATGGTGAGGATTAGCTCATAAGTCAGTGTGTTTAGTATAGCGTCAAATGTTATGCTCTAATATTGTAACACTGGGAAACGCATGTTTTTGAGTGTATAAGTTTATAACTTTAATTGTTTGTTTTTGAGTTATTTTATGGGATATGGTATCAAAGATGTTATGCCTATCCGTTTGATTAATTTTCCCCTGTGTTGACATGAGATGTTGTGAACTATTGATGAATGTTCCTTAATGAATGCATGACAATGAAGTACGTTATTTTGTGTTTTAAATTGAATTGTGGTACCCTTGTTTCATGTTACTCTGATTATTTATTTAATTTCCGCGGGGTTTGGAAGGGTGTTACAATAGTGTTATCAGAGCATAGTTGGTCATTGTGACCAGAGTCTTAGTGTCAGTTATTCCCTTGTATGCGACGAGTGCGAGTTATCACTGTCGATACTTTTGGTGCTAATGGAATTGTTTTGTGATTAGCAGAACAATGGCTGGAAGAGGTGGAAGAAACAATGATGCTATCGCTGAGGCTTTGGGCATGATTACTGGTGTGCTAGGAGGGAATGCAAATGGAGTTGGGATTGGTGCTGACAGGCAATTGGGGAATTTTCAGAGGAACAATCCTCCGTTGTTCAAGGGCACGCATGATCCTGAAGGTGCTCAGAAGTGGCTAAAGGAGATCGAGAGGATTTTCAGAGTCATCGATTGTGCTGAGATGATAACACGAAAACGTATCACATATTTGGCTTGATTTACATAGACTATTTCCCTATTTTATTTTAATTAAGTTGCTTTATGTTGGTATTATGCTGGTATTTTAATGTGTTTCAGGAATTTAATGTTTACAAGGCTCGCTTGAGAAAAGAAGTAAAAATGAGAAGAAATGAAGTAAAAAGGATAGAAAGTATAAAAGAAAATAAGGGGGTGAAGAAAGAAGCATATGTACAAAGCCCAAAGGCCCAATTGTCCCGCGACGATGGGCACTCTCCAGCCCTTGCCGGTCGGCGCTCTCCAGCCTCTGCCAGTCAGTACACTTCCCCTCCTGTCGGTCGGCACCCTTTGCTGTTTTAGTGTGTGACGTTAGTCACACACTCAAACGTGCTCGTCACGTCCTAACTTCCTCATATTCTCCATCCTTCCTCATTTCTCTCCAGAACCAAGTCTGAGACGGACCACCTAAATTTCCTCCATTATTTTCTCAACCCAGAGGCGGAAGCATCAATATAAATACGGAGCATTCCATCAGTAGCGAGATATCTCTTCTTTTCGGCATAACTTTTCTTTGTTTAGTTTTTAGACAGATTTTCTACCATGTAAAAGTGGTAGTTTCTCACATCGAGGAACTACCATACCATTAAATTTAGTTTCTGTTTCCTTTCATTACGTGAAGATAACTTCAGAAGTTAATTCCAGTTTCTTTTATTTCATCATTTACAGGTTTCATTTTATGCCTTCTTATTTATTCTCATTTATCTTTGTTAATTTAATTGTCATGTTCTTCTTAATTTCAATCCGCATGTTAAATTTGTTTACGCTTATTTCTATGTCCGCCTAAATTATTTTGAGTCCGGTATGTGAGGACCATCGTCTCCGACGGGACTCGATAATTATTTTATTGGCTTAAATTATTATTATTAAATTATGTTTTGGCTTTAGTTTTTATTCTTAATTTAGGAAACCTTGTCACGAGTGTGAGAGGTTACTTACCACGATTTCGTCACGAGAGTGAGAAATCTATTAAGGTTCGAACCGACACTGCGAGAGCGTGGGGGTCAAACCAGATAGTAAAAACTAGGAATTAATCCTAAACACAACGAGAGCGCTTTAGGATTAATTAGAACTTGTTTAGTTTTCAAACCGCGTTCCTTGATTTAAGTGGGCGAGCGAGTGCAATATCCTACGGTTGAAGAGCGTGACTTTATTCAAAACCACGAGAGTGTGAGGTTTAGTCTTTAAGCTAGTATTTTCTACTAAATATGTTTTTAACATTTTTATAAGCCAATGAATTACAAAGTTCCCGAAGTACGCGGAATCACATTCCGGTATCTCTTCTCCTATATTCATCTTAATCTTAGTTTTATTTTAGTTTAAGTTCTTAGTTTCCCCTTAATCAAACATTCATTAGCCTTAGCTTTACAAAGCAACAATAGATTACAGTAGGTTGACATTGGTCTCTGTGGTTCGACAATCTTTTATATTACTTCGATAAATCCGTGCACTTGCGGACGCATCAAGTTTTTGGCGCCGTTGCTGGGGACCAATTTAGTCAATTTTGTAACTCCGCTGTTACACCGTATAGACTAAGGCATTAAAATAAAAAAATAAAAAAAAATTTCTTATAATCCTAGGTAGATGTATCACCCAATTTTTTTCTACAACTCTCATTCCCAATATCTAGAGGAACCGCACCCAAATTTACCTCATGATTCCCATTCCCAATATCTCGAGGAACTGCACCCAAATTTCCCATATGATTACCATTCCCAGTATCCCGAGGAATCACAAGAACCCCATAAATCTGACCTCGAAATATTATTGGAGAATTTCAACACGTCACTACCTTGAATCTTCTATTGAGGATTTCAATTTGACACCAACTTATCCTCAACTGAATTTCCTCTACAATCAACACAACCAATATTTTGAGGAGTCACCAGAATCCCATAAATCCGACCTTGAAATATTAATGGAAAATTTTATTGAAACGCAAACTCTTTCTAGGCTAGAATCTACAATGACGGAGTGCTTTGTGGAAACACAAAATGCGATGCTGACCCACTTTGAAGAACCACAAGAATCCCATAATTTCAACTTCGAAGCATCAATGGAGGATTCCGATGAGGCGCTAACTCACTCTAGGTTAGAATCGATGTTGGAGCACTTTGTAGAGACACAAACCGTCCAAAACCAAGAGTTTATCAAACAAAGTCTTCAAAACAACGAAACCCTTAGGCAACTGACCACTATGGTTGAGTCCCTCGCGACTCACAACATGGCATTAGAGACTCAAATCTCCCAACTTGAACAAAACCCTCTAGGACCCTTCCCTGAGGAGCATGTGGATGTTGAAAGAACCATTAGTGAAAAAATAATTGAAATTCCTGAGGAGAGTGATTATGAGGAAAGTAATTACAAGATTAAGAAGAGTGATGGTGTGGTTAAGGAGAGTTCTAATGAGAAAAGAATGGAGATTGAGAAAAATCCACCAACACCAACTGAAAGGGAGGTTGTAGAAGAAGTAGAAAAGGAAGCACCTATCGTTGTTCCTCCTCCCTATACCTCACCGATTCCTTTTCTTCAAAGTTTTATGGAAGCTACGATAAAATATGCGAAGGTATTGGAAAATACCCACACCAATGCACCCTTGTTTGAAGTCTTGCATAAAAAGAGAAAGTCCGAGGACCATGAAACTAGGGATGTCATTACTGTTAAGAGGGGAAGGTTAGCATTTGAGGTGATGGCTGAAATCACTAAGCTCAAACTTGAAAATCTGATACTTAGGATAGATCCAGAACCACCACCACAAGTTCAAAAGAATAAACCACCACATAGAAGAAAGAAAAGAAAAGGTGAGAGATATGTGAGATGGCGCGATAAGTGGCCATGGAAAACAACAATTACTAAAAGTTTAACCGAGGAGTCATTCTTGAGAGAACCTCCATGAGTGCTTGCACTCTTGAGCCGTCGAGCTATCGACGTTAAACAAAGCGCTGCGTGGGAGGCAACCCACGAGATTTAAATTTAATGTTTCCCTTTGATTGTGTGAATTTGCAGAAAATAAAGAGTTGGATCGTTTGTCACGTCTCTGCTACCTCTAGGCGAAGAATCTCTAGATGAAAATCTTGGAAATGAGCAAGGTGCCCACGGACATTCCTCCGAATGTCGCTGCTGGTGGTGTCACTGATATTAACAACAAAAGCAAAATCAGAGAGGATTTGGCACGCAGAGGATCTAGCATTCACATAGGTTTTGTTTTTCCTTTTCCACCTTTTATCAAAACATTGAGGACAATGTTTGGTTTAAGTGTGGGGGAGGAACTTTACCGCTTTCATTTATTGCTTTATTGTTTTCTAGTTATGTTGTCAAGTCTTTATATGTGATTTTCAGTTTCTATTGAATCTCCCCGAAATTTTAAAAATTTTAACCACCAACAAAAAAAATATATATTCCTTTTGATGCATGGCGCACACACTCTGAAAGTATAGAGGTTGTCACAATTTAGGCTTTATTAGAAAGACTTGGAGATGTTTCAATAACATCGATACCGTCCTGACAACCTAAACCCTATAATTATGTAATATCAATTTGAGTACCCATTATGCTTAGACCTTATGCTCAAGTTTTTAAAGTAGCTCTTAAGTAGTTTATTTTAGCAGTCGGCACCATCCTAAGCACAAACTACGTAGGGAGTCGATGAATATAAGTGAATTATTCTGTTTTTAATAAATAAATGATTTAATTGAAAAATAACCTTCTAAGTTAGGTGACCCTCACCCGGTCATTTAGCCCAACGATCGTTAAGCCTATAAGGATTTAATAATAAGCACCAATTGTTGGTTGGCCCAGAGGTCACTGGTACTGGCCTTGGTAGGGCAGACTACGGTCCGATCCCCCGCAATCGCAGTTAGGAAAAATGGGGCTGCACCACTTAAAAACCAGAACCCCTTTCTAAAGAAAAGAAAAAGGATCATAGTCGCTATCCGATTTCCCTACTATGTGTGTGTACGGATAACGGGCTTAATGTGATTGCGCTTGAATGAAAAGAGTGAAAGTAAAACGAGAGATATAGGTTGAGTTATAATGGCATGATTCGGATTGGTTTGTATAAGGAGGGTGTTTTTGAACATTGTGTCATTACGGTGTTCTTGGTTTTGAATATCTAGTACCTATCGATCTAACATTAGCCTAGCATCCACGTATGATTAGGAGTCGTGTCGTGCCTTTGTTTTTAAAATAAAAAATGCCTAATCATTTTCTTTTACCGTGTTGGTTGATTGCTTGAGGACAAGCAATGATTTAAGTGTGGGGGTATTTGATAACACGAAAAATGTATCACATATTTGGCTTGATTTACATAGACTCTTTCCCTATTTTATTTTAATTAAGTTGCTTTATGTTGGTATTATGCTGGTATTTTAATGTGTTTCAGGAATTTAATGTTTAGAAGGCTCGCTTGAGAAAAGAAGTAAAAATGAGAAGAAATGAAGTAAAAAAGATAGGAAGTATAGAAGAAAATAAGGGGGTGAAGAAAGAAGCATATGTACAAGGCCCAATTAGCCCGCGACGAGGGGCACTCTCCAGCCCCTGCCGATCGGCGCTCTCCAGCCCCTGTCGGTCGGCACACTCCCCCTCCTGCCGGTCGGCACACTCCCCCTCCTGCCGGTCGGCACCCTTTGTTGTTTTAGTGTGTGACGTTAGTCACACACTCAGACGCGCTCGTCACGTCCTAACTTCCTCCTATTTTCCAGCCTTCCTCATTTCTCTCCAGAACCAAGTCTGAGACGGATCCACCTAAATTTCCTCCATTATTTTCTCAACCCAGAGGCGGAAGCATCAATATAAATACGGAGGATTCCATCAGTAGCGAGATATCTCTTCTTTTCGGCAGAACTTTTCTTTGTTTAGTTTTTAGGCAGATTTTCTACCATGTAAAAGTGGTAGTTTCTCACATCGAGGAACTACCACACCATTAAATTTAGTTTCTGTTTCCTTTCATTACGCGAAGATAATTATAGAAGTTAATTATAGTTTCTTTTATTTCATCATTTACAGGTTTCATTTTATGCCTTCTTATTTATTCTCATTTATCTTTGTTAATTTAATTGTCATGTTCTTCTTAATTTCAATCCGCATGTTTAATTTGTTTACGCTTAATTCTATGTCCGCCTAAATTATTTTGAGTCCGGTATGTGAGGACCGTCGTCTCCGACGGGACTCGGTAGTTATTTTATTGGCTTAAACTATTATTATTAAATTATGTTTTGGCTTTAGTTTTTATTCTTAATTTAGGAAACCTTGTCACGAGAGTGAATGGTTACTTACCACGATTTCGTCACGAGAGTGAGAAATCTATTACGGTTCGAACCGGCACTACGATAGCGTAGGGGTCGAACCAGATAGTAAAAACATTAATCCTAAACACAGCGAGAGCGCTTTATGATTAATCAGAACTTGTTTAGTTTTCAAACCGCGTTCCTTGATTTAAGTGGGCGAGCGAGAGCAATATCCTACGGTTGAAGAGCGTGACTTTATTCAAAACCACGAGAGTGTGAGGTTTAGTCTTTAAGCTAATATTTTCTACTAAATATGTTTTTAACATTTTTATAAGCCAACGAATTACAGAGTTCCCGAAGTACGAGGAATCACATTCTGGTCTCTCTTCTCCTATATTCATCTTAATCTTAGTTTTATTTCAGTTTTAGTTCTTAGTTTCCCCTTAATCAAACATTCATTAGCCTTAGCTTTTCAAAGCAACAATAGATTACAGTAGGTTGACATTGGTCTCTGTGGTTCGACAATCTTTTATATTACTTCGATAAATCCGTGCACTTGCGAGATCAAGCAAGGTATCAGGTATCAGAGGATTCGGCAATTTGTCGATTTGGTGGACTGTAGTAGGATCTTCGAAGAGGATAACTTTAAGCTGAAGTCATCTCACTCTCGCGAGTTGGTTGACAAGAAAGGTAAGAAGCCTATGGATAGAGGTAAGCCATATGGTAGGGGAAATCCTAAAGCTGGAGATTGGAAGAGGCCTAGTGGGGGGAGATTCTGGTGCTCCCGTTAGGTGCTACAACTGTGGTGAAACTGGGCATAGAAGGAATGAGTATAAGAGTGGGGAAAAGAAATGCTTCAAGTGTGGTAAGGCGGGTCATATTGCTTCTGAATGTTGGATGAAGACCATGACTTGCTACGATTGCGGCGAAGAAGGCCATATTAGCCCACAGTGCACTAAACCGAAGAAGAATCAGTCTGGTGGGAAGGTCTTTGCTTTGTATGGGTCAGAGACTACTCCGGAGGATCGATTGATTAAAGGTACGTGTTTTATCCATGGCACACCTTTAATTGCAATTATTGATACTGGAGCAAAGCATTCGTTTATTTCGTTGGATTGTGCTAAAAGATTGGGATTAGAAATATCTGATATTAATGGAAGTATGGTTATTGACACTCCTGCGTCGGGTTCAGTAACTACTTCTTCTGCTTGTTTGAATTGTCCGGTTGATATTTTTGGTAGAAAGTTTGGGATGGACTTAGTGTGCCTTCCGCTTGAACAACTTGATGTTATTTTGGGAATGAACTGGTTGGAATTCAACCGGGTTCATATTAATTACTTTACGAAGACGGTTATCTTTCCTGAAGAGAGCAGTCTTTAGGATTTGGCGATGACTACTAAGCAGGTAAATGAAGCGGTTAAAGATGGGGCTGCAATGTTCATATTATTTGCATCCATGGAGGTGAAAGGGAAAGCGGTGAGAAATGAATTTTTGGTAGTACGAGACTTTCCAGAAGTTTTTCCAAAAGAGGTTAGAGAGTTTTCACTTGAGAGGGAAGTGGAGATTGCGATCGAATTAATTCCAGGGACGAGTCCTGTGTCGATGGCACCTTATCGCATGTCGGCATCCGAGTTGGCTGAATTGAAGAGTCAACTAGAAGAGTTGCTTGAGAAGGAATTCATTTGTCCTAGTGTTTCGCCATGGGGTGCACCGGTGTTGTTGGTAAAGAAGAAAGAAGGTTCGATGAGACTATGCATGGATTATAGACAACTGAACAAGGTTACTATCAAGAATCGATATCCATTAGCGAGGATTGATGACTTGATGGATCAGCTGGTCAGAGCAAGCGTATTTAGTAAAATTGATTTGAGGTCTGGGTATCATCAGATTCGTGTGAAAGCAGACGATATTCAGAAGACTGCGTTCAGAACGAGGTATGGTCATTACAAGTATACCATGATGCCATTTGGGGTTACTAATGCGCCTGGTGTATTTATGGAGTATATGAATAGGATCTTTCATCCTTATCTCGACAAGTTTGTTGTAGTGTTTATAGATGATATTCTGATATATTCTAAGAGTAAGGAAGAGCATGCGGATCATCTTAGAATTGTGTTGGAATTATTGAAAGAAAAGAAGCTTTATGCGAAGTTGTCGAAATGTGAATTCTGGTTGAGCGTAGTAAGTTTTCTTGGTCATGTGATTTCCAAGAATGGTATTGTCGTAGATCCGACGAAGGTAGAAGCGATATCTCAGTGGGAAGCTCCGAAGTCAATTTCCGAGATTCGTAGTTTCTTGGGTCTTGCAGGTTACTTTAGAAAGTTTATCGAAGGATTTTCGAAGTTAGCGTTACCATTAACCAAGTTGACTAGGAAGGGGCAAGCATTTATTTGGGATTCTAAGTGTGAAGAAGGATTCCAAGAGTTGAAGAAGAGGTTGACTAGTGCTCCGATCTTGATTTTGCCAAGTCCGGCGGAATCTTTTATGGTTTATTGTGATGCGTCGTTAATGGGATTAGGTGGTGTATTAATACAGAATCAACAGGTTGTGGCGTATGCGTCGCGACAACTCAAAGTACATGAGAGGAATTATCCGACTCATGATTTGGAGTTGGTGGCGGTGGTCTTTGTATTGAAATTATGGAGACATTATTTATATGGTTTGAGGTTTGAAGTATTTAGTGATCACAAGAGCCTGAAGTATCTCTTTGATCAGAAGGAGCTTAATATGAGGCAGAGAAGATGGTTAGAGTTTCTTAAGGATTATGATTTTGGGCTGAATTACCATCCGGGTAAAGCTAATGTCGTTGCTGATGCGTTGAGTAGGAATTCTTTACATATGTCTATGCCAATGGTGCGAGAACTAGATTTAATTGAGCAATTCTAAGATTTAAGTTTAGTATGCGAAAGTACTTCTAATAGTGTTAAGTTGGGTATGCTGAAGCTGACGAGTGGTATTCTTACGACATTAGAGAAGGTCAGAAAGCCGATGTGGAGCTAGTTTATAAGTTGACATTAATTAATCAAGGTAAAGGAGGTGAATTTAGAATCGACGAGAATGGTATAATAAGGTTTGGTGATCGCGTTTGTGTTCCTGATGTTGCTGAGCTGAGAAAGAGTATTCTTGAGGAAGGACATCGTAGAGGATTAAGTATTCATCTTGGTGCTACCAAGATGTATCATGATTTGAAGAAGTTATTTTGGTGGCCTGTAATGAAGAAAGAGATTGCAGAATTTGTTTATTCTTGTTTGACATGCCAGAAGTCAATGATTGAACATCAGAAGCCATATGGAGCTATGCAACCGTTGTTCATTCCGCAATGGAAGTGGGACAGCATATCCATGGATTTTGTTTCTGGGTTGCCGATGACAGTTAAGAAGTGTGAGGCCATTTGGGTTATCATTGATAGATTGACGAAATCTGCTCACTTTATACCGATGAGAATGGATTATCATATGGAGAGGTTAGCTCAGTTGTATATTGAGAAGATAGTGAGTTTACATGGTATTCCTTCAAGTATTGTGTCAGATAGAGATCCAAGGTTTACGTCGAGATTCTGGGAAGGTTTGCAGAAAGCATTGGGTACTAAGTTAAGATTGAGTTCTGCTTATCATCCGCAGACTGATGGTCAAACAGAGAGGACGATTCAATCGTTGAAAGATTTGTTGCGTTCTTGTGTGTTGGAAAAAGGTGGTGCTTGGGACATTTATCTATCGTTGATTGAATTTACCTACAATAATAGTTTTCATTCGAACATTGGTATGGCTCCGTTTGAAGCGCATGGTAGAAGGTGTAGGACGCCATTATGTTGGTATGAATCTGGTGAGAGTGCGGTAATAGGACTAGAGATTGTTCAAGAGACGATAGAAAAGATTAAGATGATTCAGGAGAAGATGAAAGCTTCTTAGAGTCGTTAGAAAAACTGTCATGACAAGAGGCGGAGAACACTTGAGTTTCAAGAAGGAGATCGTGTGTTTCTGAGGGTTACTCCGACGACTGGTATTGGTCGAGCGCTGAAGTCAAGGAAGTTGACACCGCGTTTTATTGGTCCGTTTCAGATTACGAAAAGAGTAGGGGAAGTGGCTTATCGTATTGCGTTACCATCGACACTTGCAAATTTTCATGATGTATTTCACGTGTCTCAGTTGCGGAAATACATTGCGGATCCGTCTCATGTGATCCAAGTGGATAATGTGCAAGTGAGGTATAATTTGACAGTTGAGGCGTTGCCTATGAGGATTGAAGACCGAAAGTTGAAGCAGATGCGTGGAAAAGAGATAGCTTTGGTGCGGGTAGCTTGGGGAGGAGCAGCAGGTGAGAATGTTACATGGGAACTGGAGAGTCAGATGAAGGACTCCTATCGTGAACTCTTCACTTGAGGTATGTTTTCGGGGACGAAAACTCTTTTAGTGGGGGGAGTTGTAACACCTCATATTTTCTGTTTATTAATTTTATTTGGATTTAAATTAATTATTTGGAATTTTGGTATTTTAATTTGGATTTAACTAGAAAAATATGGAATAAGAGCTATTGGGCTTAAGGTGTGATGTTAGTAAAAGAGGGGTGCTATTTGGTTAGGCCTTTTACTAAGTTGTGTTTATTTTACTTTATTTTTCATAAAATAAGAAAAGAGCCAATTAGGAGAAAAAGAGGAACACGTGAAAGAGCAGAGAAGAGAAGAAGAAGAGGAAGAAGAGAACCTTCAAGAACTCCGATCGAAGGTAAGGGGGACTCTTCCTTTTAGTATCTATTATGTGATTATAGGTAATAGGATTGATTAGGATATTATTTGATTCAATTGGTTGTATTGGGATTGGGATTGTTAGATTTGGGAATGAAATATTTTGGGGGAATTGTTGATATTGCATGAAATTATGAATGGAAAACTGTGTTTTCATTGTGTTTGATGATGTGTGATAATGTCTGCAATGTTTTATACCTTTATGTGATGTTTGGAATGCATTTTGGGTGGAGAATGGGTGAGATCGCAAATCTGTTGCAGAGATGAAAATTCTGCATAATCGCACGTCCGCTAAGCAGAGCTAGTCCGCTAAGCGGATGCTGTTTGTTTTCCAGAAATTGTTTGAGCCCGCTAAGAGGAGGTCCCAACGTAGTTTTCTTCTGTCATGAGTCGCTGGTGGGCCGCTGAGCGGATCCTGCTGTGCAGAAATTTTCCAAACTTCGAAATTGCGTATCTTTTGATCCGTGTACTCTTTTTATGTGCCGTTTTGGGCACTGCAAAGCTAATTAAATGTTTTATAATAGAGAATAGAAGTATAGGAAGTGGACGACTTTATTTTTAAAACTCGATTTAATTGCTTTGGTGGAATGAAACATTGTATAAATATGTGATTTGCGGATAAGACAATGTAATGTTATGGTGATGAATGAATTGTGATTTGCTATGTTTAATCAATGAATGAGTGATATGATTGAATGATTTGTGGAACATGGGCATACTCGTTGGTGGTGATAATGGTGAGTTTGTGAGACGATGTATTTCATCGGATCGGTGATGTGTAAGTATGTCATATGTGTGTGCATTTATTCATACATCATTTAATAACTGAATCCCGGTGACGTATGGATTAGTGGTGGACATAATTCCCATTGGGTGGAATTTGTGTCGATAGGGCCGTATCTCGGTGATGTTTAGATCGGTCGGGTGGATTAAGTTCACGGTTTATTGGTACCACATACATAGTGTCAGTTTGTCCATATGCATATTGATATAACATGATCAAATGAGTTTCAGTGTTATATTTTGGTGATGTAATTGTTGGTATGGCTGCTTGATAATTGTATGAAAAATCTGAATATAATGCAATTTGGGTGAATGGTATGCTCTGATGTTATGTTGCTTATGAATGCATAATATTTATTAATCGTGAATGAGACTCACCCTTACATGTTGTCATTTTTAGATTGAGGATAGCGGCTTTCGACTTGGTGAGGATTAGCTTATAAGTTAGTGTGTTTAGTATAGCGTCAAATGTTATGCTCTAATATTGTAACACTGGGGAACGCAAGTTTTTGAGTTTATAAGTTTATAACTTTAATTGTTTGTTTTTGAGTTATTTTATGGGATATGGTATCAAAGATATTGTGCCTATCCGTTTGATTAATTTTCCGCTGTGTTGACATGAGATGTTGTGAATTATTGATGAATGTTCCTTAGTAAATGCATGACAATGAAGTACATTATTTTGTGTTTTAAATTGAATTGTGGCACCGTTGTTTCATGTTACTTTGATTATTTATTTAATTTCCACGGGGTTTAGAAGAGTGTTACAACAGCACCCAAAAATCCCCAGTTTAACTATTTTTCACCGCTGTAATCGGTTACAACTCCGCTGTTACCCGGTTACAGCGTACCCAGTAGCAGAAAATCATATTTTTTACAACACTTCCTCTTATCCAATTCAACCCAATTCGTACTAACACAATGATAACATCAAAACAGCACTAATTCACACATTCTACTACACTTCTAACATGTATTGGAGTTACCAAACATCAAGTATATTCCGTAGTCAATCAAATTCATCAATTTCTCCAAATTACACCCTATAAACCCAAAATCCCAAAACCCCGAAACCCAACATACATCTAATCGAGATAAACAATACACCTAATCAATTTTATCATTCCTAAATTGATAATATAGGCTACAAGGATTAGTCACCCCTTACCTTAGCCAAAGATTTTTGAAAGTCCTCTTCCTTTACTCTTTCACGTACTCTTGGTTTCTCTTCTTCTCTTCTTTGATTTCTATTTCCTTTTCTTTTTCCCACTTCCTTTATTTTATGAAAATAAACTTTAAGTCACTAAGAGCCTTGCTTACACCTCTCCTTTACTAACCACCACTCTGGCCCAATAACTTTATTTCATAATATTTCAATAAATCACCAAAACTCCCAATAATCCCTTTAATAATTTAAATTCAAATTAAATTAATAATAGAAATTATGGGACTTGAAAAGAAGACTAAAAACTTCAAGAGAAAGAAGGACAGAATGTCAAAGAAAGCATATGTAGCATGGGATGATAATGAAATAAGTTCATCTTTCGATGAAGAACATGTGAATCTTGCATTGGTGGCAACACATCATTCCAATGATGAAGATGATGAGGTTAGTAGTGAAATTTGCCTTTATGATAATGATGCATAAGGTTCCATAAATGAGCTCTTAAATGAATGTAAAATTCTGTACAAAACAATATCATCTCAAAAGAAGCAAATTTCATCTCTAGAAGAAAAAGTTGAGACAACGGAAAAAGATGTCAAAGATGAAAAACAAAAGATTATTACTGAACAAAAACAGAATTTTGTATGCAATAATTGTGAGTCACTTTCTTTCCAAATTGTCTAATTAAAAAGAATTCTTGAAAGGTATGAAAAAGGACACGTTGGATTGGAAAATGTTCTCAGCCAACAAAGGTATTCAAATGATAAAAGTGACCTTGGTTATTCTAAGTTTTCCAAACTAAGTCCTAACAAAACTATCTTTATTAAGGCTAGTGACCAATCATCCAAAGAGAAAGTGAAAAAACCAAAGGATGTTCATCATTATCCAAAAAGGAAAAATGTATTAAAAAGAAATCTCATTTTCCAAAATAATAAAGCAAATTTGTTCCTACATGCTTTTATTATGGTATAAGTGGCCATACACCTAATGCTTACTATGTTAGAAAATGTAGTGTGGCAAGTGGGCATTATGTGTGGGTTAAGAAAGACACTAACTATGATGGACCCAAGGCATATTGGATACCAAAGAAAACTTAATTTGTTTTGTAGGTTTGGTTGGAGATCATTTCAAAATCTATGTTTTGTTGATAATTGGTTGTTCTAAGCTTTAGAAGGGAGAAATAAATTAACTTTCAAATCTAGTTCTAAAGTCCAAGGGTTATGTCACATATGAGGACTACCATAAAGGAAAAATTCTTAGCATTGGCAAACTTGGAGAACTAACTTTCACATCCATTGAAAAAGTACTTTATGTTGAAGGACTAAAGCAAAATCTTCTAAGTAAAAGCCAACTTTGTGACAAAGGCTTCAAAGTTAAGTTCACCAAGGATGAATGGTTGATGAAGCCAATCTAGAGGTAAAACTCATAGGTAAAGAAGTAATATTTTTCATGATTTATATAGATAATTTATCTTTTTCCCATCCTTTTTTGCTAATGACAAAGGGGAAGAAGACATATGTGTATGCTTGTCTCTAACTTTTGTAGTCACAAAGAAGTCAAATTTTTTATGAATCAAGAGAGAGCTTTGATCAAGGGGGAGTTATCAAAGATAAGGGGAGCATTCACATAAGAACTTCTCATTTATTCTAAGAGATTCAAGCATTTCAACTTTCAATGGTTGTCATCATCAAAAAGGGGGAGATTGTGAAGTCAAGCTTCTCCAACATTTTGTTTTGATGAAGACAACTTTAAATCTCTCAAGACCATGGACATATATAAAAAAGAAAGAAAAAGATACATGACTTTGTTCAAGATTTTTCATCAATTTTCAAGGTATATGAAACTCTTTATCATATACAATCTAATAGTGCTTAATGATCATGCATTAATAAATTTCATATAAACCTTGGTAAAATTATTTTCAAATGTTTTTACATGTGTTAGAAAATATTTTTATGCCATTACATATATCTTATGCATACTTTCATTGAATTGTGAATTAGCTCAAATGGTTGAAAGACATGTTTTAAGGAATTAAAAGGTTTTGGGTTCAAGTCTTGTGTGTGGAATTTTTTTATTAAAAATACTTTCAAAATATTTCAGCATGCATTATGATGCCATTTCCCTTCAATCGATTGAATGGTCTTGAAAACAATTTTAAAAATCTTGCAATAGATTGTGTCAAAATGGTTTTGTTACTGCCAAATCAAAAAATGCAAAAACCAATCAATTCAATCGATTGCAGTGTTAGTTCAATCGATTGAATGGTCTTTAGAAAATGCAATTTAAACTAATGCATGGGATATGCAATCAGATGCATTAGTTCAAAATTTCAAATTTCTGTATATTTTTTAAAATATGTTATAACGTAAAACACCACTTCACCTACTCCACTTCATGGCGCCTTTTCAATTTAAATGGATTATTTTTCAGTAGTTTTTTTCCAACCATTGCCATGATTATGAAGAGTTGTTTTCACTCTATAAATTGAATTTCAAATTTTATTATATGGTTACCTCTTTCAAACAATTATAAAAAACTCTCTGCATAATTTCTCAAACAGGATTTTCATACAGTAATACTTTTTTAATAACATTTTCATATCATATTCATAAAAGTATCTTGAGCACTTAAGAGAGTATTGTGTTATTAAGTTTCATGTTCAAAGAGAAGAAGTCCTTCATAGGATTTATATACTACAAACTTCTTAATAATGTTTTCCACAATTGTTTCGTAATTCCTTGTTGTCTAGGATTGTTAGAAACAACAGAGTAAAAAGGAAAGGATTCTTTTCGTGTTCTACTTGTTTGGTTGTACCTTGCAATCTAGGATTGTTGGTAGCAAGAGGTTGAAAGTGAGAGGATTGTTCTCATTTCAACTTAATTGATCCAAGAGGATTGTTCTTGGTGGTTTCGTTGTTAGAAGATTGTAGGAGAAGTCTTGGGTTTAGGCTTGTACAAATATCTAACAATAGTGAAATCTCTTTCGTGTTGAAAGGGGATTGGAGTACTCTCGGACTATGAGGGGAACCAGGATACATCCTTGTGTTCTTTACTTTTCCGCATTTACTGCTTTCATCACAAATCAAAAA
Source organism: Vicia villosa (assembly GCF_029867415.1). Classification (NCBI taxonomy): domain Eukaryota; kingdom Viridiplantae; phylum Streptophyta; class Magnoliopsida; order Fabales; family Fabaceae; genus Vicia; species Vicia villosa. The sequence goes on along the minus strand of NC_081181.1, from coordinate 48,198,053 downwards.
CCAGAAAAGAAAGAAACACATGTATAAACTCTTGCAGCAAACCAGAAAAATAAGAACAAGTATTCTAAAACCGGATAAATTTTCAAATTCCTAATTCACACCCCCCCTCTTAGGCGCACTCTCAAACTTACAAGTCTCTCATCATTGCACACTGCAAATCATAATTAGGGTGAGAGAGGTTATTTGTTATTTTATAACACTTGTAATCTTGTTTCAAAGAGAAAGTAAAGAAAAACAGTTTATAACCAAATTCATTATGTTCTTCTTGCTTCGCTCTTTCCTACCCTTGTTCATATTATACTTTTTTCTTGACATTGATTTCATAACAATTGGAGTTGAAAGAAAGTTTAAAAAATAGTGACTAACTTGAGTCGAATTTTGAGTTGAACCAATTATTATCAAATCGAGTTATTGCGAAAAAATGTTAATCAAATTTTGAGTTGAACTAATTATTATTGAGTCGAGCCAACCTGAACAAAGTTCGACTCGACTTTAAAATTTTCAACCCTATTTACGTTTTCAAACAAACCTCGTATTCTTTTTTAAAAAAAAACAGAGCAAATTAGCTAAATTAAATATCTTTAACAGTATCTGTTGCAGGCACTTTGAGGGGGTCAACGAGGGAGCATATTTTACATTTAGGACACACCTTTGTGAGAGACACGCCACTTGTCCACCTAAAACCTTAAGGTGATAGGTGTGTGGGTTCTCTCACTTATAAAGTGTTCATTCTTCATTTTTCTAACCAATGTGGGATTTCTTCCTCACACTTGATGCTCAACACTCCCCCTCAAGTGTGAGTCTATACACAATGCTATCCCTCATTTGGAAGTTCCCTCTTCCACATTCACTTGTATCCGTTGTGTTAGAACAAGATTTGTTCTGGTCAATATTCTTATTTTGATGATAACATTATACATGAATTTTGTATAAGACAATGTGGTACTCTAATCCTTTGCATTTTCCATTTCAGGAAATACATAAAGACTATGCACCATTCAACGCTCAGAAGCAATGACTCAGAAGGTTCTGGATGGCTACATCAGAACATGCTCTGGAAAGACATCAGAAGATGGTCAAGCAGAATCAGAACATGGACTATGAAGCATCAGAAGAACATGAAGTCATAAGCAGAAGCACTGATGTTTTGAACGGTATCACGCTCAAGCACTTCAAAGTCAGAAGACAAGAAGATGTTCTGCACCAAGCTGATTGACTCTGATATTCAAACGTTGTATTCACAAATCTGAGATCAGAAGCAAGTACAATATGACAGGCTATTAAGTCTAATCTCTGACTTACAAAAGGAATGTTAGAAGCTACAAAAGTCAAAGTTAGTAAAAGCAGCAAAAGCATGGCTCGAGGTAGTTGACAAAAGTGTGAAACATTAAATGCAGCGTTGTACTATTCACGCAATGCATTAAATGCAACCCAACAGTCATCTTCTCAAACGCCTATAAATATGGAAGTTCTGATCAGAAGAAGCAAACCAACTCTTGCAAAAATACTGAAACGCTGTCAAATTCAAAGCTCACGAACTTCATCTTCAACCTCACAAACTCTTGTAATATTTTGTGAGTGTTAAGCTTAGAACTTAAGAAAAATATCACTGTTGTGATTATAGCTTTCTAAGAAGCAATTCATACTCTTGTAAACTTTATTTTTACATTGATTGTAAAAGGTTCCTAGAGTGATTAGTTAGATCAGTAGACTCTAGAAGACTTAGAGGTTATCTAAGTGGTGATTTCCTAGAGTGATCAAGTTGTGATCAGTATACTCTAGAAGACTTAGAGGTTATCTAAGTGGAAAACCATTGTAATCAGATTGATTAGTGGATTAAATCCTCAGTTGAGGTAAATCACTTTAAGGGGGTGGACTGGAGTCGTTTCATTAACAACGAACCAGGATAAAAATAATTGTGTTCATTGTTTTTATCTTAAGAGTTTTTAAAGTCACACTTATTCAAACCCCCCCCCCTTTCTAACTGTTTTTATATCCTTCAATTGGCATCAGAGCGCCGGTTCTAGGTGCAAGCACTTAACCGTGTTAGATAAAATATTCAGGGAGAAAAACACAAAGTCAATATGGTTGAAACAGCTGCATCAACTGCTACACCTGTTTCTAATGATCAAAACAACAATGGAAATTGTTTCAATGGATATTCTAGACGACCAGTATTTGATGGTGAAAACTTTGAATACTGGAAAGATAGACTTAAAATTTACTTTCATGGTCAAGATGGTGATTTATGGGATCTAGTCTTGGATGGTTACAGACATCAAGTAAATGCTCGTGGAGTAAAGATGTCAAAACAAGAAATCAGTGATGATCAAAAGAAGCTATTCAAAAATCATCACAAGTCAAGGACTACTCTAGTGAATGCTATTTCTCATGCTGAATATAAGAAAATAACAAACAGAGAAACTGCTCATGACATCTTTGAATCCTTGAAGATGACTCATGAAGGTAATGCCCAAGTCAAGGAGACAAAAGCTCTTGCCTTAATCCAAAAGTATGAAGCCTTCAAGATGGAGGAAGATGAAAACATTGAAGCAATGTTCTCAAGATTCCAGACTCTGACTGTTGGATTAAGAGTACTTGATAAGGGATACACAAAGGCTGATCATGTCAAGAAAATCATTAGAAGCTTGCCCAGAAGATAGGGCCCAATGGTGATTGCATTCAAGATTGCTAAGAATCTAAATGAAGTCTCTCTTGAAGAGCTGATCAGTGCCCTGAGGAGTCATGAAATAGAGCTGGATGCTAATGAACCTCAGAAGAAAGGTAAGTCTATTGCTTTAAAATCAAATAATAAAAAATGCACTAACGCTTTTCAGGCTGAAGAAAAAGATTTTGAAGAGTCAGAATCAGAAGAAGATGAACTGTCCATGATCTCCAGAAAAGTAAATCAACTCTGGAAGAGTAAACAAAGGAAGTTCAAGAACTTTAGAAGTTCTAAAAGACCTGAAAGAGGAGAATCTTCTGGACACAGAAGATCTGACAAAAAGAAGGTGACATGCTTTGAGTGCAAGGAGCCAGGTCACTACAAGAACGAGTGTCCAAAGCTTAAGAAGGAAATGCCCAAGAAGAAGTTTGAAAAGAAGAAAGGCCTTATGGCTACTTGGGATGACTCAGATTCTTCTGATCAAGAGTCAGACTCTGAAGACGAGCAGGCAAACTTTGCGCAGATGGCCACTGTTGATGATGAATCAGAATCTACATCAGACTCAGATTCTGAAGAGGTATTTTCTGAACTTTCTAGAGAAGAGTTAGTTTCTAGTCTAACTGAACTTCTGGAAATCAAGGCTCAACTTAGTATCAAATACAAGAAGCTGAAAAAGCTTTTTGCATCTGAAACTAAGAAGTTTGAATTAGAAAACTCTGAACTTAAGGAAAAAGTTTTAAAATCATCCAAAGGTGTTGAAACATCTTCTAGTTCAGAAAAGTCTATTCCAAGCATGAACAATATTCTTAAGGAATATGACTTGAGTTTCAGGAAGTTTTTATCTAGAGGTATTGGAAGAAGTCAACTTGCCTCTATGATATATGCAGTTAGTGGAAACAAGAGAGTTAGCATAGGCTATGAGGGTGAAACCCCATACAAACTTGAATCTGTGGATGATATGAAAATCACATACAAGCCCTTTGTTATACCCCAAAATTTGCCCACATCTTTTTTCAAGAAAACTCCAATCTGAAAATTAAAAGTCTCATATAATCATGGATTTTTATTTCAACAAATATCCTGATATATGAAATACTTAGTTTTCAAAAAATTTCTTACAGTATTTTGGCTTGCAGTTGAATTTATTCTTACGCAAACGCCAAATACTGTTTATTACTTCGCACATGCTATTTATTTATTTACAGATAAATAGTACTGACACAATTGGTACAGAGTTAAATCTTTTTGCAGGCGCAGAATCAGGAAACTCAGACTGTACTGGTAACAAGTAGATTATTATTATCCTTTGTTTCCTACTAATTTTTGTACTATATTCCATTATTTTCAAAAATCTTTTCAAATCTCTTTTTCAAAAATCAAATCTCTCTTTTTCCCAACACTATCTCCACTTTCTTTCAAATCTTACTTCCACTCAAATTTTCCTTTTGTACGGAATCACATCATTCCCCAACGTCTCTATCCTCCTTTCCATTCTATAAATACCTCCCACTTTCTTCCATAAAATCTCACATCAAATTCTAATTCATCTCTCAAATTTCTACTTCATAATCCATCCTTTCTTCTTCCCCGACAAAATGGCGAAGCGGTGGGAAACGTGTTTTCTTATGGTCATCACCATTGCTACGGTGATCATGACTTTCTTCTGCCTGCATAGTCCTGAAGAGTGTGGACCTGCAATGGTTGCACTCCCAATCATCTACATGTTATTGTTCATAGCATGGGTCATTAACCGTCATTCTTAAAATCTGCCGTGATTCTTATTTCTTAAATGTACCGTTTATTCGTCGTACTGTTCAATATAGTATGTAATATTTGTACTGTCAGTATTAATGTTGTACTATTTGTCATAATATTGCTTAATTACTCAGATAATATTTTGTGTGCTTTCTGCCAGTCAAATATTCATTTTTCTGTGCATTAAATGATTTTCAGGGTTATTATCGGTAATTTTGCCCGCGTACAGTAAAAATTAGTTATTTATTATGTCTGTGTTTTTTTAACAAGTCATGTAAATAAACTTTCATTTTTCACATAAAACAAAAACAACAAAAAAGAAAATTAACTTTGACTGTTGATTTTTCACTCTAACTGCTACGTCAATACCTGAACAGTCAGTTGACAGCCAAACTGCTGGCAGTACAATTCTCAGTGTTTTGTACCATCAATCAAATCAATCTTTCACAATTCAAAATTCCAAGATTTTTGTTCTAGAAGTCTTCTGAATATCACGCGATTAGCAGAAACTCAGCACTGCACAAAAATCAGGTACGCTTAACTGTCTCCGACATAAACAGTCCCTGACTAGGGTTTTCTTGTTTTTACAGGAGAAACAAGTTTTTGAGAGCTCAAATGGATTTGATACACATCCATATATCTCAAAGTACCATCATACAAATTTTCAAACTTCAATTCGCTCAGACGTACCGTCAGCAGCTCAAACAGTCAACAGACGACCCGTTTGACCAAAAAAGTCAACAGACAGTCAAAAATGAAATTTTTTGTCAAAGTCCATATTTTGTCAAAGGATTCATCATTTGATCATTGGATGATCATAATTCATCAAGGAAAGATCAAAAATCAACAAAACCCTAAGATTCAAAATTAGGGTTTTTGCCTGAAAAGTCAACTCAACTTTGACTGATCATAACTCTCTCATCCTTCATCCAAAAAATTCAAACCAAAGCTTATTTTGAAGGAAATTCAATTATCTTTCAAATGCCATTGATCCCATGGTCATTGGATTCACCATTTGAAAAATATGATCAAAGACATTACAGGTCATTTTCAAAGTCAACAAAAAGACACTTTTTTCAAAAGGACACACAAGGAGCTTCAAAAATCATTTTGACATGAGACCAAAGGAATTGGTTAGAGGACTCTTTGAGGTTTCCAAAAAGTGCAAGATCTCCTTCATATGACAAAAATTGAAGGATTTACACCTTGTTGAAGTTGGCTAAATTTTGGGAAAATGCATGAAATCAACATTGCTCAAAAATGTATTTTTTCCAAATGGGGCCAAGTTTTCATGGTTCAAACATCTTTGCCATGTTATTATGGGCCTCCCACGACCAAGACAAGGCCCACACCTTTTTTATCCATTTTTGGCATAATTTTATCTTATTTTAAGATTAAATTAAAAGGAAAATGAATGGATAAAGAGTAGCTTACAAATCAAGCATGACTCACCCCAAGGAATCTTCATTTTTCTGCAGCCAAATGAGGTACAAGGCAAGAGAAGTAAAGGAGAGGAAGACTTGGTCAATTATTCAAGGATTTTTAATATTTAAAAATCAAACTTTCAACCAAGCAATCAATGCTCTTAGCTTCACTTCCAAGCAGCCTTTGGCCTATAAATGAAGCTGAATACATCAACAACAAGGGACACACGAAAATATATCAAGAGCATAGCCATCAACTTCACAAAATTCTCAAAAAATCTCATAACTTATGTAATTTTCGTTTTCATATTTCCAGCCACTATCAATACAAAATAATCATCCTATTACTCTTGTATAACATCATAGGTAAGGATTGACTCATAACATGTGAATGAAACAACCTTAAACATGCTCACGATCATCTTCATGTTCATAAACATGTAGCTTTCGTTTTCGTGTGAATGCTTAACTATAATACAAACTAATCATTTGAATGGACTTATGGCATGACATAGAGTAGATTCGAACGATTACATGCAAGTTCTAACGTGGTTTTGAAGCTCTACCATTTTTGAGCTTCAAAGATGTAAACCTTTCGTTTTCTATGATAGAGGCCCCAAATGAAAAAACCAATACCACCAATGAACTCAGAGCATCCTAATTAGGGGATCTGGGTTGCTTTTTATTGTTTGGAACTAACGATTTTGCAGGTCTCTAAAAGTATGGAAAAAGCAAAGAAAATCCGCAGGTAATGTTGTAGGTAAATCCGCAGCAAATTCCATAGGTAAATTGAAGAAGATGATGAATAGTGATGAGGACCCTTTGACTGCACGCGTGGCCTGTCCTCATCTTTCTATTCGCCAGTCAACTGCACGTGGGTCCCACGCTGGACTCTCAAAGTCAGCATAATCACATGCTATTCCTCTAACCATGTGCATCATGTGATTTGCAATCTGAACCACAAGATCCACTAACCAGCTCATCCAACGCTCCAGACAAGTGATCCTCACCATGGACATCACTTAGTTTCCACACCTGATCGTATCCTTTTATTCTTTTTATTTCTATTTTAATTTTCTTTGCAAAATTATTTAAAAATAGTTTTAAAAATCCAAAAAATATACAAAAAATATTTTTAGACTTCTAAAATAATATATTATTTTCTGAAATAAAAATATTTTATTTTTCTTCATAATTTCAATATTTTGCATAATTAATTAGTATATATTTATATATTTGCTTTTTAATTATTCTAACCAATCAAAAAATCATAAAAAAATTGTTCTTTATATAAAATATTGTTTATATATTATAAACTAATTTTGTACATATCTTGAATAATTTTCTCTTTAAGTTTTAATTATTTGTATAATTATTTGCATAATTATGTTTTAATTAACTTAAATCAATTTCAAATCAATTCCAAAAATTCCAAAAAAAATTAGTTTTGTTTTAAAATTAATTGACAAATATTTTGTACATATTTTAAACTTAATTTCTAGGTTTAAATCTATTTTCATCTTTTTTCTTCATTTTAATTTAATTAATCATGCATTAATTATAATTAAAATCAATCATAAAAAAATCCAAAAACATGCCTTTTATTTTTCTTGCAATTTCAATTCCTAGATAAATGTATAGGATGTCAAATTCATGTAAATAGGCTAGTTTACATTTCCTGCACAATCGATGTAATAGCGTAGATTTACTTTCCGCACTTTACATTTCCGCATTTTAATTTCCAGCAAATATAAACTGCGTGTATGTCAAAGATAAAATTGAACCGTTAGATCACTAACTTCAAAGATAAAATATCTGAATCCAAACACAATCACACTTGCACCTTTTAAGGTAATCCCTTCTCATTCTTTTCAAAATCAAAGTCAAAATTCTACTGTTTTGAGTACAAAATCGAACCTTGCGTTTATATCCGGTGAAAGGATAGATTTTTAAAGGAAATAGGATAAAGACCTTACAACTCAGGGTAGACCTCCTAGTTTGCTTGCTCAAATCAAAACAAACAAAATTCTCATACACTGTTGTTTTTCAAAACAAAACTTTCAAAAAAGACAATACTTTGTATACATCCAAACACGGATTATTACAAAGTTAACGTTCTTTTCAAAACATCTTTCGAAAGATAAACAAGCATTTTGTATACATCCACACACGGATCATTACAAAATTCAAATTACAAAGGTATTTGAAACCACATATGAGCAATTTCAGAGCAATTGAAAAGTGATCGAAAAACAAGTGAGCTAAGCAAACTTAAGAGCCCATGGATAACCATGGATACAAAGGGTGCTAACACCTTCCCTTTGTATAACCTACCCCCTTACCCAGAATTTCTTAAAGGTCTTTTTTCTGTTTCTTTTATAAACCTTTCCTTAATTGGATAAAATAAAAGGTCGGTGGCGACTCTGTGAATTTTCAAAAAAATGCAAAAGCATTAAGCGATAAAAAAGAGTCAGTTCACGTATCTCTACAGAACAGAGGTATGGCCCGGGATTAAAAAACGGAGGTCCACACCCTTGTATGATCAATTCAAGTATGGCCACTCCCATGATATTAGGCTCACATCACATGCTAAGAGTTTCCACATTACACACACCAAGAAGCATGTTACACATAATAGAAAATATCATGTGACTCAGAATAGGGAATATCATGTTGTTCCTCCTGTTAATTTTCATGCTAAACCCAAGTTCAATCAGAACTTGAGGAGAACTAACAAGAAAGGACCCAAAAAATTGTGGGTACCTAAGGAAAAGATTATCCCTGTTGCAGATATCCTTGGCAGCAAAGAAGACAAAGGAAAACATGTCATGGTACCTGGACTCTGGGTGCTCGCGGCACATGATGGGAAAAAGGTCTATGTTCCAAGACCTGGTGCTTAAATCTGCTGGAGAAGTTAAGTTTGGAGGGAACCAGAAGGGCAAGATCATTGGCTCTGGAACCATAAGTATTGGTAACTCTCCTTCCATAACTAATGTTCTGCTAGTAGATGGATTAGCTCATAACTTATTGTTCATAAGTCAATTAAGTGACAATGGTTATGCCATAATCTTTAATCAAAAGTCTTGTAAAGCTATTAGTCAGAAGGATGGATAAATCCTATTTACAGGCAATAGAAAGAACAACATTTACAAGATTGATCTTCAAGATCTTAAGAATCACAAGGTCACTTGCCTTATGTCTGTTAGTGAAGAGCAATGGGTCTGGCACAGAAGATTAGGTCATGCTAGTATGAGAAAGATTTCTCAGATTAACAAACCTAATCTGGTTAGAGGACTCCCTAATCTGAAATATAAATCAGATGCTCTTTGCGAAGCATGTCAGAAAGGGAAGTTTTCCAAACCTGCATTCAAATCTAAGAATGTTGTCTCTTCCTCTAGGCCGCTAGAACTTCTGCACATTGATCTTTTTGGCCCAGTCAAAACTGCATCAATCAGAGGAAAGAAATATGGATTAGTCATCGTAGACGACTATAGCAGATGGACATGGGTAGAGTTCTTGAAACACATGGATGAGTCTCATACAGTGTTCTTTGACTTCTGCACTCAGATCCAATCTGAGAAAGAGTGTAAAATCATAAAAGTCAGAAGTGATCATGGTGGCGAATTTGAGAACAGATTCTTTGAGATTTATTTCAAAGAAAATGGTATTGCCCATGATTTCTCTTGCCCTAGAACTCCACAGAAAAATGGAGTTGCAGAGCGAAAGAATAGGACTCTACAAGAAATGGCCAGAACCATGATCAATGAAACCAATATGGCTAGGCATTTCTGGGCAGAAGCAATTAACACTGCGTGTTATATTCGGAATAGAATCTCCATAAGACCTATTATTAATAAGACTCCTTATGAATTGTGGAAGAACAGAAAGCCCATCATTTCTTATTTCCATCCATTTGGATGTTTTTGTTATATTCTGAACATTAAAGATCATCTGCATAAGTTTGATTCTAAGACACAGAAGTGTTTCCTTCTTGGATATTCTGAACGCTCTAAAGGCTATAGAGTATACAATACTGAAACATTGGTTGTTGAAGAATCAATCAATATCAAATTTGATGATAAGCTTGGTCTTGAAAAGCCAAAGCAGTTTGAGAATTTTGCAGATATAGAAATCTCTAATTCAGACGCTGAAGAACCTAGAAGCAAAGTATCAGAAGATCAAGTTGCTGCTTCATTAGAGAATCTCAGAATTTCTGAAGAGCCAACTATCAGAAGATCTTCTAGACTCAACTCTGCTCACTCAGAAGATGTTATCATTGGGAAGAAAGAAGATCCTATCAGAACAATAGCATTCCTTAAGAACAATGTAGAATGTCAATTTGGTCTGGTATCTCTTATTGAGCCAACTTCTGTGGATCAAGCTCTAGAGGATGTTGACGGGATAATTGCCATGCAAGAAGAACTCAATCAGTTTACAAGGAATGATGTCTGGGATCTGGTTCCAAGACCTAAAGGATTTAACATCATTGGAACTAAGTGGGTCTTCAGAAACTAGCTAAGCGAAAAAGGAGAAGTTGTAAGAAACAAAGCCAGACTGGTTGCTCAGGGCTATAGTCAGCAAGAAGGTATTGACTATACTGAAACCTTTGCACCAGTGGCCCGGTTAGAATCTATTCGCTTATTAATTTCTTTTGCCACTCAACATAACATCACTCTGTATCAGATGGATGTTAAGAGTGCCTTTTTAAATGGTTATATAGATGAGGAAGTATATGTCCACCAACCTCCTGGTTATGAAGACTCTATGTCTCTAGAACATGTTTTCAAATTAAAGAAATCATTATATGGCCTGAAGCAAGCTCCTAGAGCTTGGTATGAAAGATTAAGTTCTTTCCTTCTGGATAATGGTTTCACTAGAGGACAAATGGATACTACTCTCTTTTGTAAAACCTTTAAAAAGGATATTTTAATTTGCCAAATATATGTTGATGATATTATCTTTGGAACCTCTAATGCTACACTTGGAAAGGAGTTTGCTAAGTCTATGCAGGCTGAGTTTGAAATGAGCATGATGGGAGAACTCAAGTACTTCCTTGGGATCTAGATCAATCAAACTTCTGAAGGAACTTATGTTCATCAGACCAAGTATGTGAAAGAACTTCTGAAGAATTTTAATCTTTCAGAAAGCAAAGAAGCAAAGACTCCTATGCATCCAACGTGTGTTCTAGGTAAGGATGAGGTAAGTAAGAAGGTAGATAAGAAGCTCTACAGAGGTATGATTGGATCTCTTCTATATCTTACTGCTTCTAGACCTAACATTTTATTCAGTGTTTGTCTGTGTGCAAGATTCCAATCAGATCCTAGAGAGTCTCACTTAACTGCTGTTAAGAGAATTCTGTGGTATCTGAAAGGTACTACTAATGTTGGTTTAGTCTACAGAAGATCTGAAGAATACAACTTAGTAGGATTTTGTGATGCTAATTACGTTGGAGATAAAGTTGAAAGGAAAAGTACTTCTGGAAGTTGTCAATTTCTTGGAAGTCATCTGATCTCCTGGTACAGCAAGAAGCAAGCTACAATTGCCCTTTCTACAACAGAAGCAGAATATGTTGCTGCTGCTGGATGTAGTACACAGATGCTCTGGATGAAGAGTCAGCTAGAAGATTATCAGATATATGAGAGTAACATTCCTATATTCTGTGATAATACTTCTACTATTTGTTTATCTAAGAATCCAATCTTACATTCCAAAGCTAAACATATTGAGATTAAACATCATTTCATCAGGGACTATGTTCAGAAGGGTGTTCTATCTTTAAACTTTGTTGATACAGACCATCAATGGGCTAATATCTTTACAAAACCCCTTGCTGAAGATAGGTTTAAGTTCATTCTGAAGAATATCAATATGGATTTATGCCCAGAATGAAAAGATGAGAAGTTCTGATATATGGATTAGATTTGAAATGATCATTTATTTCTTTTATAAGAAGTTCTGAAAATGTGATCAGTTAGGTATTCTGATTCTGTTATTACTAACGTTTCATATGTCTAAGTTGATTCAGAATCTCTTTTAAAGCAAAACAGCTGTCACCAGCTATTCCAGAAGATGAACACGTGTTCACTCTAATTGGACAAACATGCGTGCAGTTGATGAGACGCCGCCCTAGGTAACTTTGCAAATCATTTCAAATATCACGTTTTACCCTAACGTCACTCATCATTAAATGCTAATTGATTCAATCTCTGTAATCTCCTTCATTCAGAATCATACTGCATTTCATTTCAAATCGGTGCCTATATAAACTCATCTCCATAACATTTCATCTCTTTCCATTCTCTCTCATTGTTCATTGTCTGTGTTTGTTCATCTCTCTCTCTCTCTTTGCATAAACCCTAGTTTCTAAACCCAGTAATCTCAGTGTGAATCAATGGCTTCCTCTTCAAATGTTCAACGCAAGGCATCATCCTCAAACCAAGTTCAACAAAAGAAATCTGCAAACCCTCCTTTGAAGTCCTGTTCGATTCCTTATGATGAACTGAAGGTTCTCTGTGAAACAATGGTAGATTTTGAAAACCTTTTGGCTCATGATTTCAAAATCAAAACTGGAATGCTAGTACAAGGATGGACAAATTTCTTTGAAAGGTTGATTGGACCAGTTTACCCTTTATTGGTTAAGGAATTATGGACACATGCTACAGTTACTTCAACTGCCATCATCTCCTTCGTGCTAGGGCATGAAGTTGTTGTGACTGAGAAACTGGTAAGAAAACTGTATAGTCTTGATGGTATAGATGGAATCACTGGAGCTCTTCATGGAAGAACTGATTGGGATAAAGTTGATCGAGAGTTATTTTCTGCTGGTGTTGCCTCTCCCTACACTACTGACTTGAAGCCTCTCTACAGAGTGTGGGCTAAGATCATTTTGGGATCTCTTTACCACAGAAAATCATCAAGTTCTGCTACCTACATCAATCAAGATCAGAAGTATGTCTTGTTCTACATTGGAAAAGGCATGAGAGTGAATCTTCCTCACATTCTGTTTCAGCATCTGAAGACAAATGTTGAAGAATCAAGGGATGAAGAACGTAAGAAGTATCAGTTTAAGAAGAATACTATTCCTTTTGGAAGAATGATATCTGATATTCTGACTGAAAGTGGTTTGTTAGATACTCTGAGAGCTACGGGTTTTTCTCAGAACTTTACTGCTATTCGTGGGAGTATTCTAAATTCTCAGTCTCTAAAAAGGATGCTTCTGATTGAAAAGGTGACCACTCCTCCAAAAGTGTTTCCAGATATTCTGACAAGAAGAACTCCTATTGTTGGTTTCTCTCATATGTTCAAAGAGGAACTTGATAAAACTGTCAAACGTTATCTGAAATCATGTGTTAAAGCACAAACTTCTATTAATCTTGCTTGGATTCGTGGAAGAACTCTTCCATCTCTAGATGAGTTAAGGAAGAAGGAAAAGAAGAAGAAAGAGAAGAAGCTGAAGAGAAAGGTCACAGAAGAAGGACCTGATGCTAAGAAAGCAAAGAAACAGAAGAAGTCTTCAGGTATTGTAATTTCTGAATCTGTACCTGCTACTAATTCTGAACGTATATTAACATATTCTCTTAAAGTACCCAGAACCTCTGAACAGTTTCAGAAGCTCATAGAAGATGCTTTCAAAGCAGACTCTTCTAGCTCTCAATCTACCTCTGCCCCTCAGAAAAAGCCTTCTCCTTCTGAAATTCCATCTTCTTCTACCATTTCAAATCAACTCCTTTCTTTACCAATTCTTAACCCCCAACCACTAAATGCTGTTTTTCCTCAAATACCTTCTGAAAATATATTCTCTACAACATCCATTCTTTCTGCAATCTCACCTATTATTGATCATTCAACCACCTCCACCGCAGATTCTTCATCATCTCTAACCTCTTCTTTCACCTCTGTTTTATTCTCAAGAGAACCTGAACCCTACTTCATTCTGAACCCAGATTCTTCTACCACCAAATTCAAAACCCATAACCCTGAACTATCTGTTGGTGTAAGTTTTGAATTCTTAAAGCTGAAGGTACAGGCAGGTTTAGATGCCTTGAAGGTTGCACATAATGCCAGGACGGATTATGTTGCTACTAGGAGTCTTTGGAGAGCTTTTAGAAGAGAGATAAATTCTGACTTTCTGAAGCTTCAGAAAGCATGTGAAGCAGAAGCTCCTGGTCCTTCTTGTTTTCTAAGGGATTTTAAAGACAGCTATTTCTTTCCCATCAAGAGCTGGAAATCTCTTGAAGAGAAAGAATTGGGTTATGAGCTTGAAGAAGTGCATCCTCTTGCTATGGTCATGTGGAAGCCTCATTACCATGTTCTGACTGGAGACTTTCAGTCTATATTCAACTGGCTAAGGGAGAATCCCTCTATTAATGCACCAGATATGGTATATCTAAGTGTTGAATATCCATCAGAACCAGTTGCTCCAACACCTCCACAGAATTTGGCTGACATTCTTCTGGCCCTTGAGAATCCAGTTGCTGCTATCCCTACTCCTGTATATGCTGAAGTTGCTTCTGAATCAGAAGCTGATGCTGAGAATCAAGATGCTGAGACTCATTCTGCTGAGAAATCTCCTGTTCAGGAAAATCAAGATGATGTTCTCATGGTCGATGCACATGCTGAGAATCCTCCTGTCATGGATAATAGCTTTGATGCTTCTTCTGTTGGACCTTCTGTTTTGATAAACACCATGAAGGCTCTTCAACAGAATCAAGCTGATCTAGTTTCTCGTTTGGACAAGCATGAGGATACTCATAATGAGTTCAAATCATTCATGAAGACGCAGACTGAAGACACTACTAAGATTAAAAACCTTCTGGCCATGTTAGCTAATAGGCTTGGCCCGTCGTAGTCTGTCTTGGTCTTAGTTGTTTTCTTGTTTTCTTGTTTTATGCTTCTATCTCTTTTGTGCTTCTGATACTTTGATCAATGAAATCTTTATCTTATTCACTTTATGTGTCTTTTATCATCTGAATCTTTTAATGCTTTTTAATGTTATGACAAAAAAGGGGGAGAAACATGATAATTGATTTGGTTTATTATATCAGTTGCTGGGATTAAGTCTCAACATTTCCTAACATTATTTGCAAGTTCTATGTCTTTGAGATATTTTTGCAGGATTGAAGATATTCTGAAAAAGCTCAACATGAGAAGCAAATACATGAGGAAAAACAATTCTATAAAGAAGCATGCTCTTGGAGAATTGAAGCTAGCTTAGTGCTGAGAAGCTTAATGATCAGAAGCAAGAAGAATATTCTGATATTCTTTTGTAGAATGCTCTGATACATTTTCTTCTTTTGAATGTTCTAATACATTTTCTTTATTAAGAATGTTCTGATCCATTCATGCTCTGATAATTTTTGTCTAGTATGCTCTGATACATTTCAGGATGTAAAGATGCTCTGATGATGCTCTGATACATTCAAGAATGTTCTGATACAATCAAGCATGCTATGATTCGATTGATTACAAAGAAGAAATTCAAAGCTCTGAAGCTGTCCTATGGAAGCAAGAAGCAGAAGCTCTGAATTTTCTGAAGTTCTAGGCAAAGTGAAAGTCTCTACTGAAATGGAAAAATACTCAGGGAAGTCTTTTATTTATAAATTCTTCTGGTATTTATTTCAGGGAGAGATTGTTAATCTCAGGGGGAGACATATTCACACACTCTGATTATATGCTTATGCTATATCTGTGTAATTGTCTTTTGTCATCTGATATTCTGATTGCAAATTCATATCAATTATATATGTTTTTGTCATCATCAAAAAGGGGGAGATTGTTAGAACAAGATTTGTTCTGATCAATATTCTTGATTTGATGATAACTTTATATATGAATTTTGTATAAGACAATGTGGTACTCTAATCCTTTGTATTTTCCATTTCAGGAAATACATAAAGAGTATGCACAATTCAGCGCTCAGAAGCAATGACTCAGAAGGTTCTGGATGGCTACATCAGAACATGCTCTGGCAAGACATCAGAAGATGGTCAAGCAGAATCAGAACATGGACTATGAAGCATCATAAGAACATGAAGTCAGAAGCTGAAGCACTGATGTTCTAAACGGTATCACGCTCAAGCACTTCAAAGTCAGAAGACAAGAAGATGCTCTGCACCAAGCTGATTGACTCTGATATTCAAACGTTGTATTCACAAATCTGAGATCAGAAGCAAGTACAAGATGACAAGCTATTAAGTCTAATCTCTGACTGACAAAAGGAACGTTAGAAGCTACAGAAGGCAAAGTCAGTAAAAGCAACAAAAGCATGGCTCGAGGTAGTTGACAAAAGTGTGAAACATTAAATGCAGCGTTGTACTATTCACGCAATGCATTAAATGCAACCCAATGGTCATCTTCTCAAACGCCTATAAATATGGAAGTTCTGATCAGAAGAAGCAAACCAACTCTTGCATAAATACTGAAATGCTGTCAAATTCAAAGCTCACGAACTTCATCTTCAACCTCACAAACTCTTGTAATATTTAGTGAGTGTTAAGCTTAGAACTTAAGAGAAATATCACTGTTGTGATTATAGCTTTCTAAGAAGCAATTCACACTCTTGTAAACTTTATTTTTACATTGATTGTAAAAGGTTCCTAGAGTGATCAGTTAGATCAGTAGACTCTAGAAGACTTAGAGGTTATCTAAGTTGTGATTTCCTAGAGTGATCAAGTTGTGATCAGTATACTCAAGAAGACTTAGAGGTTATCTAAGTGGAAAACCATTGTAATCAGATTGATTAGTGGATTAAATCCTTAGTTGAGGTAAATCACTCTAAGGGGGTGGACTGGAGTAGTTTCGTTAACAACGAACCAGGTAAGTTGGTCCCTTTCTTGAACCAAAGGCTCTGATAACACTGTTGGAGGCACTTCGTGGGGGTCAACGAGAGAGCATACTTTACACTTAAGACACACCTTTTTGAGAGACACATCACTTGTCCACCATAAACCTTAAGGTGATAGGTGTGTGAGTTCTCTCACTTCTAAAGTGTTCATTCTTCCCTTTTCTAATTAATGTGGGACTTCTTCCTCACACTTGATTCTCAACCGTATCATTTTTATTGCTTTAATGAAATTAAAATTTTCATTTATGAAAATTTCATTTATAGAATTAAGCCAACTGATGTACCAAATGAAAAAACAAAAATTAAACCAACTAAAATGTTCATTTTTTTTATAAGAAATAGAAATGGTTATAGAAGTTAGAGGTGGCAATATTACATGTTAATATATAACATGTCAATTAATTGGGAGTTATGATTTAATCTATCCAATTTCAGATTAGGTTATATTTTATTTTAATTAGAAAAGATATTAAAAAGGCTAGGTTTCATGATATAAAAAGTGTTTTAAATTTGTAATGTCAATATATTTTAAAAATATGAATAATTTTTTATTATTATATTATATTTTTTATTTTAAATTAAAGTAAAAAATATCTTGAAAATCTTTTGAGAATAAACTAAAAAAAAATTAATAAATAATATCATAAACTATTTTTATAAATTCTCTCAAACAAACCGTCTCAAAAAAACTTATGCTATTAAATATGTTAGGTTAAGTTAATATAACCGAGCATTTAGTCTTATTGTTATTTTATTTAAATATATTTAAATAAAATAGACTTTTACTAGACAAATAAACTAACCAAACATTTAAAAAAGTCATATTCAAACTTAAAATTAAACATATGACCAACTACATATCATACTTAACTTAAAATATTTTAACAAATCAAATTTATATTTAATAAAGTTTAACTCCACTCAACCATTGTGACTCCTATATATATAGAATGTATCAAGGTTGAAATTGAAAGATAATTTACTTTGATCTAAGCAATTTGCCTAATTTGGATATGACACAAAACACTTTCATTTTTGGATGGATTATTCACTTTAGATGTTGTATTATAATTAGCACAAACCCCAATTCTCATTATCTTTTACTGAGCACTGTTTTAAAATTTCTTGTTTTTATTACTTGTTTTGGCTAAAGTTTCTCTCTGACTTAATGAAATGATAGAAAGTTAAAACTCTTGACTATTAAAATTTGCTATGAAGCGACAATGAATTCAGACCATGACCTGTTTCTTTTTGAGTAATCACCCTTCATTCTGGTTTTGATAAGTAAAAAGTTTATGATAGTATTAATAAGTAAAAAAGAAAATAAAAGTCCTGAATAAAGAGTGATTTGATGGCTATTTGATCATATATAATTGCAATTCAAAGAATTGTAATAGTGTAAAGGAGTCGTGGAACTCTTTCTGCATCCATAACTTGGGGCCGTTTGTTGAATTTGGTGTGATTAGACTGCCTCATCATCAACTTCTATTTCCAACCAAATAAAATTAACACTTTTGTAATAATAATAAATTTAAATTAAGATGGAGTATTTAATTAGGATTTGAAGTGAGTTTGAATAAAGAACTATGATGAAAAAATTTGTAGTATTTGATTAAAACGTTTAACTTATAAAAATTAACTGTCTGTTCGTTTAGAGGTTTAAAATTATATCTTTTGAGCTTTAAAAATATAATTTCAGAAATATTATTTTTCAAGAATATTATTTGTGTTTGGTAGAAATTTAGATTTTTCAAAAATAATTGTAATAAATATCAGTGATAGTTATAATTAATTGAACTTATTTTTATGGAAATAGATAAAAATATGAGTATTGCTGTTTAGTAAAAAAGAAATTTAAGAAGAAATGCAAGAATGTATACATATCATTATTTTAGAAATTTATTGTATGAAATTTTGTCCATTCCAAATTGCACTTACATTATGAAATTTTGTCCTAACATTTATAATACACATTACATTATTTTATAAATTGCACTTACATTATGAAATTTTGTCCTTCGTCCTTTCCAAATTGCACTTACATTAGTTCGAGCGCCTCTTGTCAAGATGTCTCGTCTGAGTCTCCAGTTTTCTCCTCCATAACCCTTGGTTGTGCGTAGACGCATAAAAGGTCAACAAACGCTATATAGAAAGTCGTGGGACTTAACCACACCCTCTAGATTTCAGGAAATCAATCACTCATGCTTAGATTAAGATTAGTTGCTTAACCATACCTCTGTTCGACGAATATGGAAGGTGCCCGTCCTAGAGAACTTTAAGTCACCGTCATTGGCCAAGTTCAATGGATGCACTGAACCCTACGAGCATGTGGCCTCCATCAACACTCAGATGAACATCATTAGAGCACATGACTCATTAAAGTGCAAGCTCTTGTCTGGCACCTTTAGAGACACAACCTTGAGATGGTATTTGAGCCTCCCAAAGCTCTTTATCATCAGCTATCAATATCTGATGAATAAACTAGTCCATCAATTTTTCGCAAGCAGACACTAGAAGCTAACCACCCCAAGTCTTTCAACATTCGTCAAGGTCTTTTAAATTCCTTATGAGTGTTTCTCACCCGCTTCAACAAAACAACCATCAAGGTGATCCATCCCAATCAGGAAATGGTCATAGGAGCATTTTAGAATGGACTCAAAGCGGACCACTTCAAGGAATCTTTTGCCCAAAGACCAGCGGCGACGTCGGATGAGGTAGTGACACGGGCATAATGTTACATCAAAGGCGATGAGAGTAATAATGAGAAGAAGTCTTGTGACGGAAAAGAATGTACTCCTGGCGTAGACAACTCACGAATGAACTAATACACATCGCACATGAGAGACATAGCGACATGCAAGCAGAGTTAAAAGTCCAACAATGGTTTCACTCCCCCTGAACGCCTGCCAAGAGTATATATAGCGAGAAGTCCTACATATCCATAATATCCTCTAACCGATGGCTCCCGGGACGGAAGTCATGGGACTTGATCCTCGTAGTTGTGGCGAATTCCATAAGGTTAAAGAACATCAAAGGGAAGATTATTAACAACTAAAGAAAGAGATAGAGTGCCTCATTCAGTAAGGACATCTAAAGAAGTATATCAAAGGATGCTTAGCTAGAGGATTGGGTGAATCCAACTCGCAAGGTCGAGACTCATCGAATAACACATGATCCAAGAAGGGTAAGAAGTCAGCTAAGGATGGCGAGGACCAGTCAATTATCCAAACTCTGAATGCAAGATCTCTAGTCCCACCTGCAAAAAAACAAACTCGTCAAGTCCTGACCATTGATAGCTTACCCATTGAATTTGGGGAAAGTGAATCAGAAGATATATAGGCCAAGATCACCTTTTCGTAAAAAGATGTCGCTGGAATTCACCATCAAAACGATGACCCAATGGTTACCGTTGTTTGTTATGAAAATTGGGAGATCAAAAGAATCTTGATTGACCAGAGGAGCTCCCCAAACATACTCTATTGAAAGGCATTTGAGAGGTCCTTCCTGAATATGGAGAACCTAAAATCCTTTTAGGGATCGTTGGTGGGTTTCTCAGGCAAATCAGTAAAAGTAATTAAAGGGCTACAGAATGTTTGAGACTACCTTCCGAGCAGGTGAAAATGCCATAGAGATCAAGGTAAGGTATCTAATCATTGATGTGCTTTTATCGTATAATATGATCATATAGCGACCTACTATTAATCAGTTATGGGCCACCCTATCCACCTTATATCTATGATAGTTGAATCCCTTTGTGGTAGTCCTTGCCGCCTCTTAAGGCTATTAAATATGTTGGATCCCTATATAGGAATCCTTGCTTATTTTAAGGCTATTAAACATGTTGGATCCCTCTGTGTATCTCCTTCCTGCCTCTTAAGGATATTAAACAAGTTGGAACCTATGTAGGAGTCCTTGTCGTCTCTTAATGCTATTAAATACAATGGATTCCTATATGTGAGTCCTTGTTGCCTTTTAAGGCTAAACATCTTGGATCCCCTATGTATGTGGGAGTCCTTGGTGCCTCTTAAGGTTAATAAACATGCTTGATCCCTATGTGGGAGTCATTGCCGCCTCTTAAGGCTATTAAACATGTTGGATCCCTATATAAGAATCCTCGCATCGAAAATTAAGACAGATACTAAACCCTAGTTAGAACCCATGACGACTTAGGGTATGGCGAGTGGGCCTAGATAGTGAATCATAACCACGTATGAGTCATAGCAAAAGAACAAAAAGTATAATACGAAGAAGCCATAAGGGTGATGTTCAAGGTTATATAAAAAGCCCCTAGGAAAATTGTCGGGGGCACAATTACAAGGACAACAAAAAAATAATAAAAATAAGGGAGAGGCTTACAAGTCATTGACCCTATTCAAAAGCCAGCTTCACTTCAAGAGCATCCCTGGTGGAGGTTATTACTAATATGGCATCCTCCACCGTCTTTTTACCCTCATACTCAACTTAACTATCTAGGGCAGGTGAAGCGGGGGATCCACAAGGTTGAGAGATAGCTAAGACATTTCCAATTGGTCATCACGAACAATCTTGAACATGTCCATGAGGCTTAAGTCTAGGATGGGATGAAGAAAGGATATCTGCTCTTTATCCCTCTCAAAGTAGATATTGGAGACTTCGGCCAAATCGTCCTTTAGCATATATACCTCATCCTCTAATTTTTTCTAAGTACTGAGGGTATTTTTTAGGGATTCCTGCAGCTCCAGCTTCTTGAAGGCAAACTCCCCGAATTTATAATCTGCCTCATAAAGTTTGTTAGGCAGAGTTGCCTTCTCTATTTGCAATGTCTCAATTAGAATCTGACATTTGGCTAGATCTCCTTTGTTTTTGGAGAGCTTCGCCTTATGCTCTTTGTCTTCCTTAGCATGCTCCTCCATATGAATTCTCTCCACGAGGAGGACCCTCAGTAGATGGGTCTTGTAAAACCCAAATTCTACCCGGAAAATATAACAAAAAATCAGAGTATTTTAAAATTTCATACTGCACATGGGATGTCACATTTCAACATTAACAACACAACCAAATCAGATACATAACACTTTTAAGTTTTCGGAGGATCACATAACAACTTACAACAACTTTCAAACAAAATAGCCATTTTATTTACTAAGCAGCGGAATTCGTAGTTATACAACTTAAAACAACTGATCATCTTCATCCACTTAAAACAACTTGAAACATCATGGTACTTTTAATATTATTCAACTTGAAAATACAATAGTAATAACAACTAAAACGACATAAACAAAACATTTCCCCCCGAGTGCTACGTATCAGAGCAAGACCCTCTTGACTTATCAAAAGGCAACTTAACGACTTAATAAAAATACTTCAATGTCCACAGCTATACTTGAGTACCTGTCCATTTCCCATGGTAGAGGAAACATCAGCAGAAGGGGTGAGATA
Organism: Vicia villosa; assembly: GCF_029867415.1. NCBI lineage: Eukaryota > Viridiplantae > Streptophyta > Magnoliopsida > Fabales > Fabaceae > Vicia > Vicia villosa. Next base: position 48,175,945 of record NC_081181.1, on the reverse strand, counting down.
TCCAATAATATAAACAGGAGTATGATAACTAATATATTAGATTAGAATCATACAATTTTGCTACTATTACAACAACACTAAGTAATCACCAAACAACAACATAATAACGACAACTTTATCACGACAGGAAATTAACAACAGCAACTACTCAATAACAACAACAACTTATACAACAACAACAACTTAATAAGAACAACTTAATAGTAACAACAAAATGACATACAACTCATTATGCGACTCAATTATGCATATGCATGTGGTACCATTGGAGCAGAACTCCCAACTTAAAACATGCCAGGTTATCGAGGCATTAAGAACGCATAAGCCTTCAACATGGTACCATTAAGGCCAAGGCATAAGCCTTCAACTTTCAATGTGGTGTCATCAAGGCAAACTTAATTGTGCAGTGTATGCCATGCGACTTCAACTTCAACAACAAATACACAACAATGCAACAACAACAAAACAATAACAACTTAAACCTGCATCAACTGCACCAACTTAAATCAACATTGGTCATCATACCTACAACTCAAACATGTCCATAAATCGGGACAATTCAACTTATCAACAACAACTTAAAATCAACGGTAGTTCAGCAACAACAACATATTTGGCAACAACAGAATCCGCAACAAGTATTCAAACAACGTATTCAATAACAACTCATCAACAATACAATTCCATAACCCATAACAATTCAAACGCACCTGAAAATCAATTTATTTCTATATAATTATAACAAAACAAATCAACCAAAAATATCTACCAATATACACGACCGACCCCAACAATTTTCAATTAATTCCAGTTAACTAATTATACCACATAAATCTACTAATTCGGTTAGTCGGTACTGTTTTCACTAACTACTATTACTACTAAAATACTCCCTGTAACACCCGTATATTTTAAATTCTAATTTAATTGGAAATTTAATTAATAATTAGAATTATTGGTGGTTTGTGGAATTTAATTGGAAAAGAATGGTTTATGATGTTGGGCCATGTGTGATGTTAAGGAATGAGGGGGGTGTTATATTAGTAAAGGCCCTATTCTAAATAAAGGTTATTTTATAAAATAATGAGGAATCGGGAGAAAGGGAAAAAAAAGGAACGTGAAAAGCAGAGCAGGGAGATGAGAGATTGAAAAGCTGATACGTGAAGAGGAACAAAGAGGAAGAAGACCAATCAGGAATCTTTGGCTAAGGTAAGGGGTGATTACTCTAATTATATGGTATTATGATTTTGATGATGATAGGATTGAATTAAGGGATTAGAATCTCTATTTCGGATGTTAGGTTTTGTGGAATTCCAACACTGACATGCATGATTTGATGAATTGACTGCAATTGATGATGTAGTATTGTTACATGGTGTTATGGTATGTTGTTTGTGCATTAGAATCATGTATTTGGAGTATTTTGATGTTATTGGTGATCAATTTTGTAATGGTATGAGTTGGTATGTGTTTGGGATGCATAAAAGCCTTAAAAATCACGTTTTTCAGCTACTGGGTTCGTGGGAGCCGGTTCCCATGTGGGAGGAACCGAGTTCCACTGTTTTAGAACGTTAAAAATAGAATTTTTGGGTCCAGGAACCGGTTCCCATGTGGGAGGAACCGGGTTCCAGTACAAATTCCAGCAGCACGTTTTGAAAACTATTCTAACTTTAAAAGCTTCTAATTTTCGAACCGTAAGTCCGTTTTAGACGCCGTTTTGGACGTTGTTTCTTAAATTAAATACTCTACGATATAAAGTAAAGAAAACAACAATAACTTGATTTTATTTTGAAAATCTTGATTTATTTCGTTTATGGCGTGTTTTGTACATTGTGTGCATGATTTGGTTAATGTGACAATGTGGTGATGTTGTAATGATATAACTATGATTTGACGTTATATGTGGTGTGAATTATATATGATATAATTCTAGATGGTTCTGAAACCAAATATATCATTCGGTATTGCTTTTGGTGAGTTATTGGTAATGACACTGTTCATTTTGATCATGTGGTGATTGTTGTGATCGTATAATGATAATTTGATTTGTTTTGAATGATGCATGATACATGTACATACTTATTGGTGATAACTATGTTGAGTTATGTGAGACGATGTTGTTCATCGGATCGGTGATGTTGTAAGTATGTCATATGTGTGCATTCATTCATAAGCATTTTGGTGATGGATCCCGGTGATGTTTGTGGATCAAAATGGTGGGCATAATTCCCATTGTGAGGAATTTGTGCTGGTTGGACTGTATCTTGGTGATGAAAAAGATCACTTGGATGGGTTTAGCCCATGTATGGTACCACATGCATAAGAGTCTGCATGGTCTTTGTATAAATTGTGACATGTCAGGATGAAATCCGGTGTTATGATTGTGTTGTGTTATTGGTGCATACTATTGACTTGTGCTTGTGATTGGTATGAACTGATTAATCTGAATATGCTAAGTAGGGTGGATAATTGCTTATGAAATTCTATATCGGACGATTTATAATGCTATTTAATTATGATGTAGTCTCACCCTTACTTTGATGATTTCAGATTGAAGTAGCGGCTTAAGCGATCGGTGAGGATGACTCGTAGAGTTTATCCGGATATGTTGGGTCGTGTCGGTCATGCTCTGATCTTGTAACACTGGGGGACGATAGTCTTAGAGTTACTTGTGATACACTGTTTTTCCATTATTGGATTATGTACCATTGATTTTGTTGGAGATGTTTTATAACACTGTTGAATGAGTTCCGCTGTGCTGGACATGTGTTTTGATATTTTTGGATTATTCCTAATAAAGCATGACAAACGACTTGGAGTTTTCTTTATTTTATTAATTGTAACATCCTTGTTTTATGATTACTCTGATTATTATTGTATTTCCGCGGGGGTTTTAGAAGGGTGTTACACTCCCACCCAATATTGTTCTTGAAATTGTAACATAGTTAACTCTGCTACTTGGTCAATTTAAACACTTCTATCACTATTTCATTCTATGATCTCCTAATCATTCAACTTAAAACACTGCTATGAATTAATTTATTGATATACTCTCATTATACTATTATAGTTATTAATATATACTGCTACCAAAGTATACCATTGCCTCTTGGTATTGTCTCTTCTGCTAATTAACTAATAGGGCCAATTTCACTGTTTCTGCTAAAGAAACCTGCTACGTTATTATTTCTTATAATATTGTTTCTACACTTTTTTTTTCTTTACTAACAGTACCCTATTGATCACTTCATCTCTACGTATAATCATGTTTCCAATTCACTAAGTTACTAAAATAATTGCCAAAAACATATTATTTAAGTTATGAAAGAAAATACACACATGCATGGCCCACCAAAAGCAACATAGACGAACGTCTCAAACTCCCTCCTTAAACTTAGGGGCAGGCGCCTCCTCCCCTTAGACCATGGGGCGGCCGTCTCCCCTTTCCTTGTGGGGTCCACCCTTTTTCCTTTAGAACCTAGGGGCGGGCGTCTCCTTGTGTTGTGGCCCCACCACCATCAATCTCTTCTTCGTCTTCAACTGCACGTTTGCTTCCTGTACTTATTCTTCTGATCGACCAACAACTTTAATCCAGTATACGATTAAATCAACTTACCACAACAATTTAATACTCATCAATAACTATACGATCAATCGATCAACGACATCAATCTATTTCTAACACATCACAACAACACCAATTCTCAACCGAAAATAACAATTTAACAGACAACTATAAATCATGAAATCAACAATTTTACATAGAATCGGATTGCCCGAAGTAACAAACAAATCCATGGCACATAATCATACAACCCCAATCCCACATACCAATGATCATATTCCCGTTTATAGGATTCGAACCCACCCTTACCTTGGATTTGGAGATCGCCTTTAATATCCGATCGAGTGCAAGCCTTTGGCCTCTTTGCCTTTTCCCAGCAAATCCTCGATTGATTGCTCTTCGCAAATCCTCGATTGATTCCTCTTCTGCTCAAAACATCGTTCCTCTTTGTCAGCAACTTCGTTTCACGATCTTTTTTTCAACAATTTCCAAATCCTTATTTCTTTGTGCTCAGCAAAACCTAATATTTTTCCTTTTAATCTAATAAATCAAATAATAATATAATTACTATTATTTCTTAATGGGCCTAATAATCGTACACCTCCACATCGCTATATATACCACATCACAACTAAACCAAATTAAATAATAATATTATTACTAATCTTATTTCTTCAACAAAAATCAACTTTATTAATTCTCCGATTAGCCGACTAAATAATCCAACTTTAACTTAATAATTCCGATCGACATATCTATCCAATTAGCCTCTTAAAATAATACTGATAACATCAAATTTCGACTAAATTCCGATAAATAAATCCTTAGTAATTTAATTAAATAATCAATTAAATTTGGGGTGTTGTCTCCATGAGCTTAGACCATTTTGGGGATGGATGGTTGGAGACAACCTTATAATCCACTAAGAAATCCTCGGGGAAGGGAAGGCAAGAGCCCGTGAACTTGATGGCATAAAAGGCATCATATCTCTAAAAAGAGTCATCAATTAGTATAGTGCTCTTCAGGGGCAATGTGGGCTAGCTCGTATTTGTCACTTAAGTGTATTACCATTGGGAGAGGAATCAACAACATTCCTTTTAACCTTCATGCATGGAGTCTAAGTTGAGGAATCGACTTAAGTTGGCTCTTAACCCCCCATGGATCATACCTTCAAGGAAACTCCCTGAGGCTTCCTCTTGCAAAAGTGCTTCCTCATCTCTTCGGGGTAAATATCATACATTTTCTCTACAATAAAGACAAATATAAATGATTAGTATAATTTATATGAACGATAATGAAGTGAAACATCATTTAAATTCACTTATATATTTTTCCAGGGATTCCCCATTCCCCTGAGCCAAGGTAATAATGATATGGGACTCCAAGACCTTAAAGCCAATGAAATTCCGCACCACTTCAGCCTTATAATCAGTATGGAAAGTATAGTCGTACCCATTGATCATTGTGCTGTTGTCAGTCTAGGCAAGGGGAAACCTAGGGAAGTCATCCGCCCCAGTAGTAACTAAGGAGGAGATATCTTTCCCCATCATTCACACAACCTTTTCCCCCATCCTTTAAAGTGGTTGGAGTAAGTTTTAAACAAAACTCTCCCAAGAAGACCGACCATGGTTTCCCAACCCCCTAGGCATAAGTGCCTTAGTACAATAAAAACAGGAGAACATTTTGATCGTTGGGTGATAACTCATTATTTGTGAGTTATTTAAGCCTTTACTACTTTATTTTATATTATGTTAGCAAGCTTTATTTGGTTAAATTAATTAGGTTTCATATTTTTTAGCTTAACTAGCATGGAGCACACTATGTGCTACCTTTTGTGAGTTTAATGTGTTTGTTACCTGTGTAGGACTACTCTAGTGATAAGTTCTGGCACGATAGAAATATTGCATCAATTCAAACTCACTTCCAAGGAAGCCTTTAAGCCAGAAGATGTTGTAAGGAGTGAAGGTTCTCAACATTAGGGAAAAAGATGCATAAGAATGAAGTTGGAAGCACTGTTGAGCTAGAAAAACTGAATGGATAATATCAAACGCTACAAGATAAGACCTACAAAAGTTGTTGGATGATGAAGTTTACTCACTGATTGTCCATTTGCATAACATACCTTCCACATGATAAGTTGTCTCCTATACCCTGATATGTACTACCTAGGACTGGTACTAGAGGATACAGAGAAGGAATAAGTTAATTTTCGTGAGCCAAAATAATGGATAACCACAAGGCCTGTGATCTAATACTCGAAGAAAACCCTAAAAGTTAGGAGGGTTTAAAAGGGCCACTTTTAAGAAATGAATAGAGGCTTTAAAATTTGAGAAACTTGAGAAATAACATAAAAATATCTCGTTCGAAGAAGAAGTGTTAACCAGAAGTAAAAAGATCCTTTTATTCTTCCCCTTTTAAAGAAGTGTTTGTAAGAACAAGATTTGGTTCTGCATTCAATCTCTAAGTTTCGATGATAACAATACATATATTTGTTATGCAATAATTTTTTACTCTAAAAGTTTCTTAAGTGTGCAAATTCACTATTATGGTTGATGAGGATTGTTGTCTAGAAAATCATCCGAATCAGTGTGTAGCAACCTGCCCTAAAAATAAGCTTTTAGAGTCGCCACCTATTCTACCAAGGCGAATAGGAAACCTTACGCAGTTAAGAGATCGGGGTAAGATTATTATAATCAGGTCGAGGGAAGGTGTTAGGCACCCTCAACCCTTTCCTAAGGTTTTATGTTCAAAGCAAAGGTTTACGGCTAAATATTAAGGTTTAATAGCTAAGGAAATGAAAAGGGTGAACGGTAAGATTCGAACCTGATTAGAATTTTGAGGAAGGGGACTCGCCTTGTTACCAAGTGCCTACGTATCTCCTTAGGGAGAATCAGAGTCAACGTAGTTCGGGCACAGGGTTGTATGCCTTTGAATTTGATGTGATATGATTGGAAGGCTTTTTGAATGGCCTATCGTAGTTTTGAATTTTGTGGTTTCCAAGCCATTTTGAGTTGCCTTGACGAAAAGGATGAAAATCCGTAGTTTGATTTGAACTGTTTTGAATGTTTTAGATTTGGGCGTACAACCCTGGTTTGATATGTTACCGTTAGGTGCGATGATCAATAGATTTGATCATTATAGTTAACGGATTAAGTAGTGTATTGCTGGTTACTCTGACCGATAGATTCGATCGTCACGAGGAGCAAATAAAATGTATTTTAAATTTTGTAGTCAAATTATTGGTTTTATCATTGCCCCTCATAACCAATAGATTTGGTTATTACATGACAACGAATTCAATTATTTACATTTTATTATTTTATCTCTCGTCATTGCGACTAATAGATTTAGTCGGATCGAGGAGAGAATTAGTCAAATTAATATTAATAGATTAATTAGATTAAATTTATTTCTCGTCAATGCGACTAATAGATATAGTCGGATCGAGGAGAAAATTAATTAAGGGTTAATGTTTTGCCAAACGGTGGTGGGATTGGGCAAACCCTAACGCATTGGATAAACTTTCCTAGGGTTTTTGTGATTTAATAGTAAAAACTAATTAAATAAATTAAATTGATATAATCGAAATAATCGGAAAAAATCCTAACCCTAGTCATGAACCGAATCCTAATTTATATCTAATCCTAATTATATATTTTAACCTTAATTAAATTAATTATTTAAATTAAACAATATTAATTAATATTAATCTAAATATTCAAATAATAAAGTAAATAAATAAAAAAATTATATAAGAAAACCTGGATAGTAATCCTGTGCGTTGAGTCCTTGAAGTTCCATGGTGAACCTTCAGCCTTGTGTATGTTAGATCAGGATTGTAGGAGATCTGATGGTGGTAATTGAGGGTGCATGGTGAATGCATATGAAGGCATAGCACTGAATCCAGTGTTTGATTTAATTAAAAAAATATTGCCGTGGCCAGGGATCGAACTGCACACACCATGGCCACGCCTCTCTTTCTCTAACCACTTGTGTCACATGCTTTTGTTGTTAATTAGACAGAAACCAATAAATAAATATACAAACTATTATTAAATGGGAAAAGTCAAAGAAATAGCCTGCATGGGACCCAGCCAGTGGAGTGGAATGCTGACTGACTAATGAGGTTCAGCCACACGCATATGGAAAGTCACTTTTGCTGACCAGCGCACGAAACGACGCCACGTGCAGGGGAAGGGCTTCGTCTTCTTCCTGGTGTTTCCTGCGGATTTACTTATGAAATCTGCTGCGGATTCACCTGCGAAAAAACTTTCGAATTCTGCAACAGATTAAAAACTCCCAAAATAACGTTAGCTAAACAAGACACGAACCCAGAACCCCTTAAAATTGCCCCCTGAATATGATGGTGGCGTTAGATTAGCCTGAAAGTCCCTGCAAATAGAGGTTCGAAGAAGAAAAGCTTCGAAGCCCTATAAATGGTGGCACTCGGTTTACACGTTAACAACTCGAGCCAATGATCCAAACCTTACCTAAACTGTGCCAGAAACTCAAGTAAATCGTTAGTGAAGATTAAATCTCAAAGGAAAGCAAGATTTGGAAGCTTGAGATATGAACGAAAATGTTGAACATGGGACCTCCGTTTCACACGTTAGAAGGCTTGGTTTATGATTCAATATTACCTTTTGATGTTACAGGAGATGGATCGAACCAAAATCTGACTTTGATAGAGGCTATATGAAGCAATCCGAATTCCACACTTCTCCTTGGATTTTTAACCTTCAAACCCTAGTTCTTTGCCACCATCTTTCGTCCCCCCTCCCTTTGCTGAGTATTTTTTAGAATATATATGGCCCTATTAGGTCAACAAGAATGGCAAGGATCATATGTTTTTATTTTGAAGAAATTTTGCACCAATTCTTTCTACTTTTGGATCCACCTCTATCTAATGCATATTTTTTCAAATGTTATTGGCCCATGGATTGACTTTGAATTAATTGAATATTTAAGGAATGATTCATCATAATCTTTTCCATTCAAGTCATATTTTCATTTGATTTTATTTGAATTAAAATCGAATAAATTCAAAATAAAATAAATAAAACCATGAAATAAATAAAAAAAGATGACTTATGGGCCTTTTAAGATTTCCTTTCACGTTCATAAATCAAACATATAGGCCCATTACCCAAAAATTCAAAATTCCTTACTTAGGGTTTCATGCCTTTTCCCAAAATCGACCAACTTGTACCAAGCACATCTCCCTCATTTTTAATCATATGGAGGTGTTCTTATACTTTTTAGAAAGCTTAAAGAGTCCTCTAAATGATACTTTTGGTTTCACCCTCATTGAGTTTACCATGTTCATTTACCATCCTTTAAGAAAAAATGTCTTTTTGTTGATTTTTAGAAGGACCTATAATGTATTGGACCATATCTCTTGAATGAAGCATTTCTAGCCTTGGCATGTGAGAGACAAAGTTGTAGAGGACTCAATTTCCTTCAAAATAGGCTCTGGTTGGGAAATTTTTGATACTCCATGTGAAAGTTATGACCATTCAAAGTTGAGTTGACTTTTCCTATAAAAAACCCTAATATGAACCTTTTGACTTTTTTCATTTCTGAGTTTTCATTAATGGATCATGATCAACCTTTGATCAAATGATGGATATAACCTCACATACTTGATGCTTACCAAAAGTCAGGAGTTTTGACTGTACTTTGACCATAGTTGACTTTCAAGTCAAACTAGTCGACTGTGGATCATTTGAATGAGAAATCCTTGGGATTGAAGCTTGATAATTGACATGGAGATACCTTGAGGCATATGAGACACCTTGAGATACATTTGAGGCCTTAAAGATTCAAACTCCTTTGATAAAATGCAAACCCTAATTTTGAATAGGAGAGAGTGACTTGAGAAAACCTTTGAACTTTGAGTCATTGAAGATGAAATGAGGAGGGCAAATTTTGGGGTATGACAGCTGCCCCTGTTCAATCTTCTTAAACCTGAAGAGTCAGATAGGCACGTTTGCCTATCATGGTCTAAAGGTAGAAGATGATTGAACACTGCAATGCCCTGAAATTTGCATTTGTCGGGAAGAAGTTCCATGGGAGATGGGCTTAAAGATTCCATCCAAGGTAAATACCATTTTTCAGAATGTGAAGTAGATGCTTTCCGGAAGGAACCCTGTGCTTTGATTATAGCATGGCCTGAAAAGGCAACCTTGATTTTATGCAATATTATGATGCATGTAATGTATGATGTAGTGAGCCTCTCAAAATAAATGAGAGCAATGTATGTATATGAATTATGTATGAATGAGGCATGTTAATTGAATGATGCATGACTGTTAGCTATGTTAGTTGAAGTATGATAGTGACTTTGGAAAAGAAAATTAGAACCTTTGTTTGTTGTTGGTGAAGTTTTGGAGAAGATCACTGCCGCGGGACTAACGTGATAAACCCAATTGAGAAACCCTTCGTAAAACCCTTTGTATTTTCGAAGAAGATCATTGTTGAGGGACTAACGAGATGCATAAACCCGATTGAAGAACCCTTTGTAAAACCCTGTTGTAAAACCCCTTTGTGAAACTCTTTGTAGTCTTGAAGAAGATCACTGCCGAGGGACTAACGTGATAAACCCCATTGAGAAATCCTTTGTAAAACCCTTTGATCACTGCCGAGGGACTAACGTGATGGGTAAACGTAACTATCAATAGTGATGACTCGCAGTTTTGTTGTGTAAAAGATAGTTAACTTGCTATAGCGCTAGCAAGCTTTCGTAGTTTATGAACCCCAAAAGGATCACTTGCTATGACTCTAGAAAGCTCACCTGCACCATTTGGATCATTTGCCCTGATTCGGACAAATTTCACCTGCACCATTAGGATTACTTATCATAGTTATGACAAGCTCACCTGCACCATTTGGATCATTTGCCCTGATTCGGACAAATTTCACCTGCACCATTAGGATTACTTATCATAGTTCTGACAAGCTCACCTGCACCATTTGGATCATTTGCCCTGATTCGGACAAATTTCACATGCACCATTAGGATTACTTATCATAGTTCTGACAAGCTCACCTGCACCATTTGGATCGTTTGCCTTGATTCGGACAAATTTCACCTGCACCATTAGGATCACTTGCCCTGGTTCGGACGAGTTCACCTGCACCATTTGGATCATTTGCCCTGATTCGGACAAATTTCACCTGCACCATTAGGATTACTTATCATAGTTCTGACAAGCTCACCTGCACCATTTGGATCATTTGCCCTGATTCAAACAAATTTCACCTGCACCATTAGGATCACTTGCCCTGGTTCGGACGAGTTCACCTGCGCCATTTGGATCATTTGCCCTGATTCGGACAAATTTCACCTGCACCATTAGGATCACTTGCCCTGGTTCGGACGAGTTCACCTGCACCAATAGGATTACTTGTCATAGTTCTGATAAGCTCACCTGCACCATTTGGATTGTTTTCTCTGATTCGGACAAATTTCACCTGCACCATTAGGAATCACTTGCCATGGTTCTGACAAGCTTACCTGCACCAATAGGAATTATTTGTTATAGTTCTAGCAAACTTACCTGCATGAAAAAGATTTACTTGCTTAGAGACTCATGACTCGAGGGTCAGAGAAAATAGCATGTCACGTATTCACAACTCGAAGGTCGGAAAGGAAATGATGCGTTTAGAAACTCACGACTCGAGGGTCGGACATTCACGATCCGAGGGTCGGAAAACAAATCAATCACAACACGAGGGTTGGAAACTCACGACTCGAGGGTCGGAAAACAAACCAATCACAACACGAGGGTTGGAAACTCACGACTCGAGGGTCGGAAAACTTTTGTAGTATGTGAATGCACTATATGATATGCATATGCTAATGCGTATGTATGTATGCTGATGTAATCCCGAGATTTTATCTCCTTAAACCCATTGAACCTGTTTAATCCATGTTTGCCCTTCTACCACGGCTATGCTTATGCCGGCTTGGTAATGTGGATAATGCTTATGCTTATGCATATGCGTAATTTGTTTACGAGTGAAATGAAATAATGTCTTCTATAAGACTACCTGAAAAGGTTTGTGGAATGGATATGAAAATTTGTCTTAAAGAAGACTACCTGAAAAGGTTCTTAGAAAGGATAGAAATTTCTCTTAAAGAAGACTACTTGGAAAGGCTGAAAAATGTCTTAAAAAGACTACCTAGAGAGGTTCTTAGAATGTCTTAAAGAAGACTACCTGAATAGGTTCCTGAAAAAGGATGACAATTTGTCTTAAAGAAGACCACCTGAGAAGATTCCTAGAAAGGATCGTGTGATTTGTCTTAGAGAAGACTACCTGAATAGGCTGAAAGATGTCTTAAAAAAGATTACCTAGAAAGGTTCTTAGAATGTCTTAAAGAAGACTACCTGAATAGGTTCCTGAAAAGGATGACAATTTGTCTTAAAGAAGACCACCTGAGAAGATTCCTAGAAAGGATCGTGCGATTTGTCTTAGAGAAGACTACCTGAAAAGGCTGAAAGATGTCTTAAAAAAGATTACCTGGAGAGGTTCTTAGAAAGGACGATGATTGTCTTAGAGAAGACTACCTAGAAAGGTTCTTAAAAGGAATGTCTTAAAGAAGACCACCTAAAAAGGTTCTTGGAAAAAGAATATCTTAAAGAAGACTACCTAAAAAGGTGTGGTGTGATGTATCAACCAATGTATGCATGAATGACTTATGTATGTTTTCATGATGTTCCAACAATAGGTTGTTGATAACCGAAGCGTATATAGCTCGCTGGAGTTGTGGGTTTGTTGGATGTTAGCGCGACTTCCCAATCCCTGTTTCCGAACTTTGACGATCGTAATTAGGAGAAAGATTTGTTTGAGGTTGTAAAGTATGAAGATGTCTCTTCCTTTTGTCTTGCCCCATTTTGGCTCTTTGAAATACTCCATGCCTTTAACCTTTTGTGGTTCTCCACGCCTTTAAACCTTTGAGTTGTTTACCTTATGGATTTGATATCCAATGGCCCAATGTCTAGCGGAAAAAGATGCTTATGGTCTCCAAGTCATGAGGGAAGTGCCCCCGAGAAATAACCTTGTCATATGCTGCGACGTTTAGATTGAAGGGTGTGCCCTTGATCTCTAGGAGATGGAGGGCTATCCGTAGTGTTCTATCCTTTTGAATTTGAATTCTTCCCATGTTTGACATGCCCCTGTTTGTTATTGCTTCGAGATGTGCCCCCAAGTCGATTGAACCTTAGGAAGAATGCCCCTAGTAAATAGGATATTTGATTGCATGCCCCTGTAATCTTTGAAATTTTACCCCTGTTTAGGAGAACCCTCTAGATGTGGTTCCCCCATGCAAAGGTCTTTATTAGAAGTGATCGCCCTTGATTAAACAGTTTTGAGATCTCCTTGATGCTAAGTGTATATTCGTAGATGGCGTTGGTATCCTTCGAGAAGTAACTCTAACGCAATGCGTATGCAAGTTTTGGAATCGAAGTCCGTTATGAATTAGGACTGGATGAAAGATTGTTTAAAGAAGCGTAGTGATTAGAAATAGTTTTAACAAACCTAAGAGTCTGTATAACAAAATCCTGCTTAGTATGCTTTCGCAGTTAACCTTGCCTCAATTAGGACTTTTGAATGTTGTAATTTGGCCTGGTTCGCGGTTTAAGAAACAACGGATATAAGGCTCAAATTTTTATTTACCCCACCCCTTTCTCCTTGATGTTCTCCAAATCCTAGGAATTCGCCTAATCCAATGATTGCGGTTTGTTTGCAAGAGAATCGTTTCAGTTTTGATGTTAAGCAGAAGCCTTAGTAGAGATCCAAGCACCGATTTATAGAGATCCAAGTATTGATGATTTAGCAGTCACAAGTTTATCCTTTGTATTTCACCTTTGTTTTATCCCTTATTTTTGCATGAACCAATTCCTTTGAGTTTGATCCATCGGGATGCCCTAATTTTTGCCTAAGTCGTTTTGTTTTCCATTTTGACTTAGCGGGCGCTTTTCTCCTTTTTTGTTTTAAATACTCCTTTGGAAATATTGATCCTTGGATTTTGAATGTTGTGACTGCCATGTTGACTTTGGTTTGTAAGCTTCGACTTTGATACGTCCTCGATCTTGAATGATATATTGAGGAAGAAGATGTTATGAATGTTATCTCTGTTGCTTCCTCAATCTTGGATGAACGTGAGGAAGAAGATATGCTTGAACCTTTGCTTTGCTTGATCCTTTGCTTGAATCCTTGCTTGGATTGACTGCTTCTCTTGACAATCAAAATACACCATTGAATTAATCGAAATCTACCCTGCCCCTGGTTGAAATCAAGGTTTATTTGAAAAATAGAAACAAACTCCAACTCCTGGCTCGAGGGGTTGACGAGGGATTAACATCCTTATATCTCCACTGTTTAGGAATTGAAACAATGCCTGTACATCGTTGGCTCGGTCTTACCTTGAAAGCATACGTTTAGCAAGATTTAGTTATTTGTATTCGTCATTCTCCTTTGTGTTTGTTAATAATCCCAAATTTGAAAATAGAATGGAAGTGTGCGAGTAGAAAGTCGTAGTAGTGAGCGAATGAAGCAAATGAATTGACTCCAAAACATGCATGGTGACCCCATTAGAATTGCTAGTCGGAAGGTACAACTTTTATCCTAGGTGACACTTAGCAATCGTAGCGATTGAAATTATGAGCATGACAAAACCTATTGATCCTAGGGACACTCTCCTTTGTAAATCCGTTGACCTTGTTTTACCCCTTAGTTCATGGACTTGTAGAAGTAAAGGGTAATCTCGAACTTTCCTTGGGCATGTCAAACCGATCGGGAATAAATTGTTAGCGGTGGGTTTTCGTCGTTTCAGAACTTCATGAGTTTCCTTAGACTGAACCTCTTTTGCTTTTCCTAAGGATAGTATCACACCGTTCGCAATCTTCGTAGTTCGTAGGTTGATGAAGAAAACCAGTGACCCTTTTGCCCCTTGGTGTGGGGTTAACACATGCCGCCTTCCCTCCATCGTAGTTATGCATCTTTGTTCAGGATATTGCCCCAGTTGGACAAACCCTTGCCCCTCAAGTTATCGTAGAGCGTCCTTGTAAGTTTGCTATGTTCGTAGATGAACCCCTTTATGACTAGATACCCCTTGAGTGTATCTATGAGGGAACTCTTTGGTTGAACTAATCCTTGCTCGACGATAACCTTTGTTGTATTTGCAATCCTGTTATGACAAGGCATGGGCATGCGTCTGGCATGGTGAAAGACATCCCTTTTTTTTTCCAAACTCATTCCCAATGATTCATCCTCCTTTCTCCAAAGTTTATGATCCTTTGATTTTTCTCCATGAGTCTCGGGAAATCGGCTAGTACGGCAAGTACGGATGCAGGTGACGATAGAAATGCCAACTCCAATGTAAATGTATGAATGCATGAAAATGTAAATGTATGCGTATGCAAAAGACTCCTTCTTTTTATGTATATTAAGACTCCCTATATGCGATGCGATGTAGACAAATATAATCCTAAGGATAGCCTATGAGAATTTTGAGGTGACGTTAGACCTTAGTGAAATCCTTGCAAGCTATATGTTATGACACGCCAATGGGAACCTCTTAGACTAGGGAGCGTGCGGAAAGTAGCAGTTGATGACCGTTCAAGACAGTCACCAAATCTCATGGCCATCGAGAGGCCGTTCGATGTGTACTTACGAAGTTGTCCCTCGTGAGAAGGTTCTCTATGCGGAACACAACCTATCTAAGGACGATATCAGACGAAGTAAAATCCCTACAGGCTAGGGATTGAAGATGCATAAATGGAAATCCAAACCCTACAAGTTAGAGGGTGCGCGGGAATAAGCACGGGATGACCGTTCAAGACAGTCACTAGATCTCATGGCCATCGAGAGGCCAATTGACGTATGCTAACGAAGATGTCCTGAAGGATAGAAAAACACTTAGAAAGGGGGGGTTTGAATAAGTGTAGTCTAAAAAACTTGAACGATAAAAACAATATGCACAGTTATTTTTATCCTGGTTCGTTGTTAACTAAACTACTCTAGTCCACCCCCACGGAGTGATTTACCTCACCTGAGGATTTAATCCACTAATCGCAACAGATTACAATGGTTTTCCACTTAGTCCGCGACTAAGTCTTCTAGAGTATCCTGATCACAACCTGATCACTCTAGGAACAAATGCTTAGACACAAGCTAAGACTTTCTTAGAGTATCTTGACCACCACGTGATCACTCTAATTACAACTGCTTAGACACAAGCTAAGACTTCCTAGAGTATCCTGATCAACACTTGATCACTCTAGTTACTTACAAATTAATGTAATCAAATAAGAGTTTTACAATGCTTCTTAAAAGCTATAATCACAACAATGATATTTCTCTTAACTTTTAAGCTTAATCTCACTAATATATTACAACAGCAATGTAGTGAGCTTTGATGAAGATGAAGTTTCTGCGCTTTGAATTGAACAGCGTTTCAGCATGTTAATATTCACAGAATTTGGTTCAGAGTTGTTAACCTTACTTCTTATCAGAACTTCATATTTATAGGCGTTTGAGAAGATGACCGTTGGGCGCATTTAATGCTTTGCGTATTCCGTACAGCATTGCATTTAATGTTTCACGCTTTTGTCAACTACCTCGAGCCTTGTTCACGCTGTGTCTACTGACGTTGCCTTTAATAGCTTCCAACGTTCCTTTTGTCAGTCAGCGTAGCCTGCCACTTGTAATTTCTTCTGATCTGATGTTTATGAATAAAATATTTGAATATCATCAGAGTCAAACAGCTTGGTGCATAGCATCTTCTTGTCTTCTGACCTTGAAGTGCTTCTGAGCGTGATACCATGAGAACTTCAGTGCTTCTGCTTCTGATCTCAAGTTCTTCTGATGTTTTCATAGACCCATGTTTTGATTCTGCCTTGACCATCTTCTGATGTCTTGCCAGACCATGTTCTGATGTTGCATGCTGAATGTAACACCCCAAATCTACCCCAAGCATTTATGCGGAAAAATCAGAGTATAATAATTCTCAACAGAATCAGGATGTCACACATTCAACATAAACATAAACCTGTCATGCTTTTTTTTAAAACTAATACATAACACTATCAGGATTGGAGTGAACAAACTCATAACATATATCTCAACTTCTGAAAAACATAGTATTCGTAGCATAACCCAAACTTAGGTTCAACATGCAACAGATTCACAATGATTCAACAATTAAGACATAGCATCTTTTAAGTCATAAAAAGCAACAATACAAACAACTCCTCAAATACATCATAAGGTTCAATAAACAAATAACAACATCAAGCAAGTGTTCATTTCCCCCCCCAGTGCTACGTATCAGAGCAATGACACCCAGAACTCGACTATAAGCGGAAACAGCTACTCATCTGGATTACCTGCACGTTACCCACGTGGAGGCAACATTCAAACAGAAAGGGTGAGATATCAAACTATATAAATAGGATTATGATAAATCATATATTAGGTAAGGAATATAAATGAATCACCGTTTCACACAACATCAACATAAACAACACAAAGAACATCATCCAAGAATAGTCTTGATATCAACACTTCGACATCTTCAACAAATCAACACATAAGCATCACAATGCATAGACA
Organism: Vicia villosa; assembly: GCF_029867415.1. Taxonomy (NCBI): domain Eukaryota; kingdom Viridiplantae; phylum Streptophyta; class Magnoliopsida; order Fabales; family Fabaceae; genus Vicia; species Vicia villosa. Next base: position 48,158,763 of record NC_081181.1, on the reverse strand, counting down.
ACAACTTCAACTAACAACAACTCGAATGCGACTCAACTATGCATATGCATGTGGTACCATTGGAGTAAAACTCCCAACTTAGAACATTGCCAGTAATTTCGAGGCATAAGGCAAAGCCTTCAACACGGTCACATATCAACATCACACCGTTCAACTTTATGTTATGCTATGCTATGAGGAACATACAACGACCATGATTCGACAACGAAACAACGACATAACAACAACACAACCACAGTCACATATCAACATCACACCATTCCATTTTAGCCAAAGGCTCACAACACAACTTATCAATTCATAGCGTTATATACAGAATATCAAAATTTTCTATAATTCACACTATGAGACTACTCATATTAGAACGCACAAAATAATCATATTGGAAATCATAACATTAATCACAACAAAAGCATCCAAAACGAAATCACAATTTTCGGTTAATTCGCAATATATCAATAAACCAAGTAAGACAAAACAACTTCCAATTAACATTTAACTAAATTAGATATCATGTTAATTATCAAAACAACATTGTTAGCTTAGCAATATATTATTCTCAATTTAATTATTCAACTAAAACACAATTACGGTCAAATTCTCGAGGTGCCGTAATTTATCGATAAACCGAATAATTTATTCAAGTCTAAGTATTTTCTAATTAAATAGACTTATTGAAATTAATTCTACTATCGATTAAATCAAACAATTACTAATCATATTATATTAATTCAATTCAATATTCTATTTTTCAATTCATTTTCCAATTTACAATTTCATTTTCTATTCCAAAATCCACATTTAATATAAAGGGTACTCAAATCCACACAATTTCGATCGGTTCGTAAAATGACACAATTTCAACTAAATATCACTACCACATTAACCTACTAATTAAACTTATCTACCGCGTAAATTTTCATCAAATTCCGGACAACTAATTATATCGATTAACCCGACTATTTCGATTAAATGGGTCTGCTTTGCATTTCATTAGTTCTGCTACTGTTAATAATTTATTTGTCCTACTGTTTCAATTAAGTATCATTCCTTAATTAGGTTCATATGTTCCATTATATATATATTTCCTATTATTTCATATGTGCCATTATATATATTATTTACTAATATAAAAATAAGACACAACATGGAACAAGCATATGGATAGAATGATACACCTACTGGTATCACATGAAAATGATATAGTAGTGGCTTGACTACTACACACACTAACATCATGATTTAAGTGTCAATATGTAGTATGAAATAGAAAAAGAAAAACAAGTAAGAGCACAGCACAGCACAACACATGATGAAAAGCCTATGAAACGAAAGCATATGAAACAAGGAATAGCTACAGGCTCCATTCCTCTATTTTGTTTCGTTTCCTCCTCATTTCAAATCTTGCACAACATTGCATATTTATTCCAAATTCAATTCAATTCAACATGAACATAACAATTACAATTTTAAACAGTGACAGAAAACAGAATTAACACAACACAATGACCAATCTATACTCTAAACCCACATACAATCCATCATATTCCCATTTAGATAGTAAGAATCCCCCTTACCTTGGATTGAGTGCGGCTTTAAAAAGATTCAATAGAAAATTGGAGAAAAATGACACTTTAGAGCAACATTTTGGGTCTCCTTCTTCTCCTCTTCACAACCCTAACCCCCTTTCTCTATTTCTTCTTCTTCTTTCACGGTTTCTCTTTCTTCTACTATGTGTCTACCTTTTCCAAAATGATAAAGTGACACCACCACTTGGTTACCACACCTAATGGGCCTAATTAAATTATACCCCTTAATATATAGTAACACCACTATTCAAGCCCAATATTATTTCCACACTTAATATAAAAATAATACTTCCACTTAAACTCCATTAAAATAAATTCCGATTATTTTAATATACCGACTTAATAAAATAATTCCGACTTTGACGATAAAATTCCAACAATTGAATAATATTATCCTTAATATTATTCTTCCGATTATCTGACTAAAATCCAACTTTAACTTAATAAATCCAAATACGCCTCTTAAAATAATACCGACCATCCAATTTCGACTAAATCCAATATTTAAATACTTTAATAATTTAATTAACCAATTAATTAAATTCGGGGCGTTACAACTCTCCCCCACTTAGGATATTTTCGTCCTCGAAAATTTGTCCAACACAACCATCCCTAACATCGTGTCCTCATCCAACTTTCTCATTCTCAAGTTGCGCTTGACAACACTCCGACTATTACTTTTTTCGATATATTCATATCTCTACACGACTTGAATTCAAAACTCATACGTCAACCTCTCAATTATCCTTGCAACATAATCGTTACTAACTTGCCAATCATTTCAGCAATATCTTGGAACAACATCTTACGACGTAGCAACAATCTTCACTCGCTCATACTTGACGATACAACATTGCTTCATCATCGCAACAACATACTCGACACTGATACACATATACGATTCTTATTTTCCATACTCAGGTGTCATTTACTAACGAAGCACCAACAACAACGTTACTGCAACAACTACAAAAGTATCATAATGCCATCCTAATAACATAACTAGACTAATAATCTTATAACTCATCATTAACCAACAACTTACAAGAACATCCTGTTACAATCAACACTATTCACAAGAAAACACAATACATCTGGCACAACATGCTTCAGCTGCGCAACTCCGATCATCCACTTTAATTCATCGTCCTTTATTAGGGTTTCTATCAACTTATACGATTCACAAGCTTCAACCAAGTTTCAGTCTTTCCTCAAAATTCACACCTTTTATGCACCATCGAGATAGTAAGATAAGTCTATAACATTCAATACAATTCCGTCTACTATCAACAAGAGATTAAGGGTGATCAAGTCCTCAATTTGTCAATAGACAGTCGACAATCATAATGGAGTATAACCATCATTACCAACTATAATGGTGTTCCTTTAGAAATTGAACTTACGTCACCAAAGTACCATACTTCAACAAATCGCAAAACCATCCGAACCTGCTAACACCGACGTCTTGCAGCTACCTACTAAAACACCTCTGACGATACATTAGAACAAAATTTCTCTACACCATCATCAACACTTCTTATCATTGAAATTATACTCATCTCTTCGCATTTCCAACTCTTACTCGCGATCCATAACGTTTCAACAACTCTGACAGCTTCTACCACAGTTCCAATCACTTATCAATAATCCTACAGCAAGGCCTATAACAATATTTCGCTTAATTGTTGTTCTTTCGTCAACAGCTTACACAAGACTACTTACACAACAACATGCTCGGCTTAACTTTGTTTCGGACAATTGCGGCAATAACCATTTATATTCAACAGGATTCACTTCTACTATATCCATAACACTCCTATAAGGTAGATTATAGTCTCACCTCTTTGTAGGCTCAAACGGTACGTCAATCCGACACTTGAAACTCAAGATATAGTTCTCCAACGTTATCCGAAATACAAGCATCAACGTCATGCTGCGATAATCCATAGGATATCTCTCAAACTCTTCAAATGACTCACTTGATCTTAAAATTTCTCCTCAACAAACCTTCTAATTGCTTCTTCAATTCGCTCATCTCTAACACTAACGTTCTGCGCGATACTAACGCACAAGTCCGTTTTCCAAGGACAAGTGTAACCACTAACTTCACCACTTTCCAACACCATCTTGTCACAAATAAATCTACTTACAGTTGCGGCATTCATTCTTGTATTAAAATTCACCTTGTTATCTTTCCGACGCTTCAAATCGGATATCCGACAATCACTTATGCGAGTCCCACATAAAGTCCACCGCAACTTCATCACTCTATCATTTTTCCAACACCGGTACCTTTCACATGGCTAATCGCACTGACAACTTCATAGTTCATCCACAATGCTGAACACAACAACTTTCTAAATTCCATCTTCCAGGATTTATTCTTGGTACTTAACTGTTACCTCCCGAAACATCATGAGTTTGCACCATACTTGCAGATCAACAACTGCAACACTGTTCCTCATCCTTCGAAGAGTAAACATCAATAATTATTGATCATTCTCCTTCTACAGACGCTCCAAGCTTGTTAAACAACCAAAACCATGAATCCATGTCAACAAGCTCAAACAATACATGCACTGTCTCCTTAAGCAATACATTCTGCCAATAACTTACAACCGAAACATAACCGAGAAGCACAACTTCTCCCCCACTTTGCTCAAACTACTTCCTGCAACAAAACAAATAAGTACCAACAGTGTTTCACACGTGTCGCGTACTAAAGAATAAAACACTGACAGAATTCAACCGTCACATAACTCAACTGACTCGACGACTTGGCCGGACGGACCGACCTGCTCTGATACCACTAATGTAACACCCCAAATCTACCCCAAGCATTTATGCGGAAAAATCAGAGTATAATAATTCTCAACAGAATCAGGATGTCACACATTCAACATAAACATAAACCTGTCATGCTTTTTTTTAAAACTAATACATAACACTATCAGGATTGGAGTGAACAAACTCATAACATATATCTCAACTTCTGAAAAACATAGTATTCGTAGCATAACCCAAACTTAGGTTCAACATGCAACAGATTCACAATGATTCAACAATTAAGACATAGCATCTTTTAAGTCATAAAAAGCAACAATACAAACAACTCCTCAAATACATCATAAGGTTCAATAAACAAATAACAACATCAAGCAAGTGTTCATTTCCCCCCCCAGTGCTACGTATCAGAGCAATGACACCCAGAACTCGACTATAAGCGGAAACAGCTACTCATCTGGATTACCTGCACGTTACCCACGTGGAGGCAACATTCAAACAGAAAGGGTGAGATATCAAACTATATAAATAGGATTATGATAAATCATATATTAGGTAAGGAATATAAATGAATCACCGTTTCACACAACATCAACATAAACAACACAAAGAACATCATCCAAGAATAGTCTTGATATCAACACATCGACATCTTCAACAAATCAACACATAAGCATCACAATGCATAGACAACAACTTCAACTAACAACAACTCGAATGCGACTCAACTATGCATATGCATGTGGTACCATTGGAGTAAAACTCCCAACTTAGAACATTGCCAGTAATTTCGAGGCATAAGGCAAAGCCTTCAACACGGTCACATATCAACATCACACCGTTCAACTTTATGTTATGCTATGCTATGAGGAACATACAACGACCATGATTCGACAACGAAACAACGACATAACAACAACACAACCACAGTCACATATCAACATCACACCATTCCATTTTAGCCAAAGGCTCACAACACAACTTATCAATTCATAGCGTTATATACAGAATATCAAAATTTTCTATAATTCACACTATGAGACTACTCATATTAGAACGCACAAAATAATCATATTGGAAATCATAACATTAATCACAACAAAAGCATCCAAAACGAAATCACAATTTTCGGTTAATTCGCAATATATCAATAAACCAAGTAAGACAAAACAACTTCCAATTAACATTTAACTAAATTAGATATCATGTTAATTATCAAAACAACATTGTTAGCTTAGCAATATATTATTCTCAATTTAATTATTCAACTAAAACACAATTACGGTCAAATTCTCGAGGTGCCGTAATTTATCGATAAACCGAATAATTTATTCAAGTCTAAGTATTTTCTAATTAAATAGACTTATTGAAATTAATTCTACTATCGATTAAATCAAACAATTACTAATCATATTATATTAATTCAATTCAATATTCTATTTTTCAATTCATTTTCCAATTTACAATTTCATTTTCTATTCCAAAATCCACATTTAATATAAAGGGTACTCAAATCCACACAATTTCGATCGGTTCGTAAAATGACACAATTTCAACTAAATATCACTACCACATTAACCTACTAATTAAACTTATCTACCGCGTAAATTTTCATCAAATTCCGGACAACTAATTATATCGATTAACCCGACTATTTCGATTAAATGGGTCTGCTTTGCATTTCATTAGTTCTGCTACTGTTAATAATTTATTTGTCCTACTGTTTCAATTAAGTATCATTCCTTAATTAGGTTCATATGTTCCATTATATATATATTTCCTATTATTTCATATGTGCCATTATATATATTATTTACTAATATAAAAATAAGACACAACATGGAACAAGCATATGGATAGAATGATACACCTACTGGTATCACATGAAAATGATATAGTAGTGGCTTGACTACTACACACACTAACATCATGATTTAAGTGTCAATATGTAGTATGAAATAGAAAAAGAAAAACAAGTAAGAGCACAGCACAGCACAACACATGATGAAAAGCCTATGAAACGAAAGCATATGAAACAAGGAATAGCTACAGGCTCCATTCCTCTATTTTGTTTCGTTTCCTCCTCATTTCAAATCTTGCACAACATTGCATATTTATTCCAAATTCAATTCAATTCAACATGAACATAACAATTACAATTTTAAACAGTGACAGAAAACAGAATTAACACAACACAATGACCAATCTATACTCTAAACCCACATACAATCCATCATATTCCCATTTAGATAGTAAGAATCCCCCTTACCTTGGATTGAGTGCGGCTTTAAAAAGATTCAATAGAAAATTGGAGAAAAATGACACTTTAGAGCAACATTTTGGGTCTCCTTCTTCTCCTCTTCACAACCCTAACCCCCTTTCTCTATTTCTTCTTCTTCTTTCACGGTTTCTCTTTCTTCTACTATGTGTCTACCTTTTCCAAAATGATAAAGTGACACCACCACTTGGTTACCACACCTAATGGGCCTAATTAAATTATACCCCTTAATATATAGTAACACCACTATTCAAGCCCAATATTATTTCCACACTTAATATAAAAATAATACTTCCACTTAAACTCCATTAAAATAAATTCCGATTATTTTAATATACCGACTTAATAAAATAATTCCGACTTTGACGATAAAATTCCAACAATTGAATAATATTATCCTTAATATTATTCTTCCGATTATCTGACTAAAATCCAACTTTAACTTAATAAATCCAAATACGCCTCTTAAAATAATACCGACCATCCAATTTCGACTAAATCCAATATTTAAATACTTTAATAATTTAATTAACCAATTAATTAAATTCGGGGCGTTACACTGAACCTTCTGAGACAAAGCTTCTGAGCGCTGATTTGTGCATACTCTTTATATATTTCCTGAAAGGGAAATTGCAATGTATTAGAGTACCACATTATCTCACACAAAATTCATATGTTATCATCAAAACTAAGAATATTGATCAGAACAAATCTTGTTCTAACAATCTCCCCCTTTTTGATGATGACAAAAACATATATAAATGATATGAATTTGCGATCAGAAAGAGCAGACGGCTAAAGACAAATTACACAGCTATAGCATAAGCATGTGAATATGTCTCCCCCTGAGATTAACAATCTCCCCCTGAGATGAATAATCTCCCACTGAAATAAATACTCGAAGAACTTTAATAATAAAAGACTTCCCTGATTATTTCGGTAGAGACAATCACATAAGCTTCTGTCTTCTGATAATTCATAGCTTCTGACTTCTGCTTCCATTGGACAGCTTCAGAACTTGAATTTCTTTAGATCCCTAGAACACTCACAGCTTCTGATTCCTGCTTCCATTTAGGACATCTTCAGAACTTGAATTTCTTTGATCTTCAGAACATTCACAGCTTCGGATTCCTGCTTCCTATTTAGGACAGCTTCAGAACTTGAATTTCTTTGATCTTCAGAATATTCACAGCTTCTGATTCATGCTTCCATTTAGGACAGCTTCAGAACTCGAGTTTTCTGGATCTTTAGAACATTCACAGCTTCTGATTTCTGCTTCCCTCGGATAGCTTCAGAGCTTTGAATTTCTTCTTACATCACTTCATGCTAGATTGTATCAGAACATTGTTGAATGTACCAGAGCATCATCAGAGCATCTCTACATCCTGAAATGTTATAGAACAAAACTAAACGACAGAAGTCAGCATGAATGAGTTAGAACATAAAGTGTGTATCAGAACACAAAATATGTATCAGAGCCATATAAGCCATATAGAATATATCAGATCCAATAGACAATGTATCAGAGCAAATAGACAATGATTTAGATCATATTCTATTATCAGAATTTCTGATCATTCTTCCTTCTTGCTTCTAATTCTGAAGCTTCCTAACACTCAGCTTGCTTCAAGAATCCAAGAGATATTTCTGATCATTCTTCCTTCTTGCTTCTGATTCTGAAGCTTCCCAGCACTCAGCTTGCTTCAAGAATCCAAGAGCTAGATCTGATCATTCTTCCTTCTTATGTTGATCTTGAATCTTCAATTCCTGCAACAACACAACTTAGAAACATATGAAGCTTGCAGCTTCTGTTAGTAATGTGGAGCCTTTTTACTCGGTAACTGATAATATTAATCAGATCATTTATCATATATTTTCTCCCCCTTTTTGTCATAACATCAAAAAGCATAAAAGATTCAGATGTAAAGCAAGAGACAAAAGGAAAGAAACATAAATAACTTTTCATTGATTTCAACAAGAAGGATTACAAAAGAGGAATGCAGGAAAACAGATGCAACAAGGAAAGAAAACTACAAAGACCAAAGGACTAAGACCCTAGCCTACGCAAAATCCGCGCCAGAACATCATGAATCCCGTCAGTGCTTGTAGCTTGCCTTGCCATGAAAGAGCGAAACTCAGCATTGGCTGCTTCCTGCGCGTCCAAACGAGAAGCCAACATAGCTTGATTCTGATGAAGAGCTTCCAAGGTCTCCATCAGAGCTGAGGTTTCACCAGAAGAAGAGGCACCAGAATTTCTGCCAAAAGGGACAACAATCTCAGCAGGGCGATCTTCTGGAAGGTCTTCAGCTTGTGCATCTTCCATCTCCACATCTGAGTCTGACTCAGAAGTAGCCTCAGCATATTCTGGTTCAGGCAGCTCAGAAGTTCCAACTTCCAACGCTTGAAGAATAGCTGCTAGGTTTGTTGGAGGAGTAGGACCAGCAACTTCAGCAGGATAAACCACGACTGGAAAGACCATGTGAGGTGCTTTTTCAGAAGGGTTCATTCTGAACCAGTTAAACAGCCACTGAAAATATCCAGTCAGCACAGGATACCATGGTTTCCACACCACGATGTCTCTGCAGGGATTTTCTTCTTCCAACTCATCTGCAGGTATCCTCTCTTCAAGAACTCTTCTGTTCATGATGAGATGGTGATAGCTGCTTTCACCAACTTCCAACCGAAGACCACGAACACCAGGTGCTTCAGACATGATCCTTCTCTGAATGTCTGTAGCCCTAACCAGAAAATCCTGACGAAAGGTATCCCAAAGGTTGCATGTAGCATACTCATCCAGATGGTTAAGGTGAGCAGCACCCAGAATCTCCAACCAGCCATTTACATCAGAATGTAAAAGCTCCAGAAATGATTGAGTGGTAGGGGTTGGAGGGTTGACAGTGAACCTGGAGTCGGGAAAAACAACACTGTAGGGGTTAGGTGTTCTGGTGGGAAAAGGGTGTGAGAGAGATGAAGAAATATCTGAGGGATGGGTTGAAGGAGAGGAGATATCAGATGGTGAGGAAGGTGGTTCCGAAAGGATGAATGAGGAGGAAGAGGTGGTGGAAGTCTGTGAAGAAGAAGGTGATTGAGGGGTACCGTCAAGGGGTTGATACACACGTCTAGAGTAGTTTCCGGACATCATAGCTTCAAAGGGATTCACCTTGAGAGGGTCATAGGTGATCTTTACTCTTTTTGGTTTGGTTTCTTGTTCCTCAGTTGCCTTTCTCTTTTGTTTTCGATCATTTTCTTGATTTCCAGAGCTTGACGATGGATTCATGATGAAGATGCAGATATTGAAAACTGCTAGGGTTTATGATATGAATGCAAAGAGAGAGAACGAAAAAGAAACTGAATGCAAAGTGAGAGAAATATAAGAGGGAAAAGAAACGTTTGAAGAGTATAAAAATAAAACTGAAAAAGAGTAAATGATGGATAGCATTTAATGTTACATGACGTGAGGAGAGATAATAATGACAAAAGACGAGATTTGCACAGTTACCTAAGTAGACGTCCCCTCAACTGCACGCACGCTTGTCCAGAAATAGTGAACACGTGTTTACCATCTGGATAGCCAGTTACAGCTGTTTTGCTTTTAAAGAGATTCTGAATCAACTTAGACAATGAAACGTTAGTAATAACTGAATCACAATTTCTAATTGATTTCAATCAGAACTTCTTATAAACAATCCAATTTCATTTCAGAAGATACTCATACATAAGATCTTCTCATTCTGGGCATAAATCCATACTGATATTCTTCAGAATGAACTTAAACCTATCTTCAGCAAGGGGTTTTGTAAAGATATCAGCCCATTGATGGTCTGTATCCACAAAGTTTAAAGATATAACACCCTTATGAACATAGTCCCTTATGAAATGATGTTTAATCTAAATATGTTTAGCTTTTGAATGTAAAATAGGATTCTTAGATAAACATATAGCAGAAGTATTATCACAGAAAATAGGAATATTACTCTCATATATCTGATAATCTTCCAGCTGACTTCTCATCCAGAGCATTTGTGTGCTACAACCAGCAGCAGCAACATATTCTGCTTCTGTTGTTGAGAGGGCAATAGTAGCTTGCTTCTTGTTGTACCATGAGATCAGATGACTTCCAAGAAATTGACAACTTCCAGAAGTGCTCTTTCTTTCTATTCTATCTCCAGCATAGTCAGCATCACAGAATCCTACTAAGTTGTAATCTTTAGATCTTCTGTAAACTAAACCAACATTAGTAGTACCTTTCAGATACCTTAGAATTCTCTTAACCGCTGTTAAATGAGATTCTCTTGGATCTGATTGGAATCGAGCACACAAACAAACACTAAAGAGAATGTCAGGTCTAGAAGCAGTTAGATATAGAAGAGATCCAATCATACCTCTGTACAACTTCTGATCTACCTTCTTACTTACCTCATCCTTACCCAGTACACAAGTTGGATGCATAGGAGTTTTGGCTTCTTTGCTTTCAGAAAGATTAAACTTCTTCAGAAGTTCTTTCACATACTTCGTTTGATGAACATAGGTTCCATCGGAAGTTTGGTTGATTTGAATCCCAAGGAAATACTTAAGTTCTCCCATCATGCTCTTTTCAAATTCAGCCTGCATAGACTCAGCAAACTCCTTTCCAAGTGTAGCATTAGATGTTCCAAAGATAATATCATCAACATATATTTGACAGATTAAAATATCCTTTTTAAATGTTTTACAAAAGAGAGTAGTATCCACTTTTCCTCTAGTGAAATCATTTTCCAGAAGGAAAGAACTCAAACGTTCATACCAAGCTCTGGGAGCTTGTTTCAATCCGTATAATGATTTCTTTAATTTGAAAACATGATTTGGAGACATGGAGTCTTCAAAACCAGGAGGTTGATGGACATAAACTTCTTCATCTATGTAACCATTTAAGAAGGCACTCTTAACATCCATCTGATAAAGAGTGATGTTGTGTTGAGTGGCAAAAGAAATTAATAGACGAATAGATTCTAACCTGGCCACTGGTGCAAAGGTTTCTGTATAATCAATCCCTTCTTGCTGACTATAACCCTGAGCAACCAGTCTGGCTTTGTTTCTTACAACTTCTCCTTTCTCACTTAGCTTGTTTCTGAACACCCACTTAGTACCGATGATGTTAAATCCTTTTGGTCTAGGAACCAAGTCCCATACATCATTCCTTGTAAACTGATTTAGTTCTTCTTGCATGGCAATTATCCAGTCTGGATCTTCTAGAGCTTGATCAACAGAAGTTGGCTCGATCAAAGAAACAAGACCTAATTGACATTCTGCATTGTTCTTAAGGAATGCCCTTGTTCCGATGGGATCATCTTTCTTTCCAAGGATCACATCTTCTGAATGAGCTGAAGCAAGTCTAGGTGATCTTCTGATTGTAGGTTCTTCAGAGATTCTCAGATTCTCTAAAGATGCAGCAACTTGATCTTCTGATCCATTGCTTCTGAGACTGCCAGCTTCTGCAGCTTTGCTTCTTGATTCTTCAACTTCTGATATATCAATATCAAAATCTACAAAATTCTCAAACTGCTTTGGTTTTTCAAGACCAAGCTTATCATCAAACCTGATATTGATTGATTCTTCTACAATCAATGTTTCAGTATAGTATACTCTGTAGCCTTTAGAGCGTTCAGAATATCCAAGAAGGAAACACTTTTGTGCTTTAGAATCAAACTTACCAAGATGATCTTTAGTATCAGAATAAAACATACACATCCAAAAGGATGGAAATATGAAATGTTAGGCTTTCTGTTCTTCCACAATTCATAAGGAGTCTTATTTAGAATAGGTCTGATAGAGATTCTATTCTGAATATAGCATGCAGTGTTAATTGCTTCTGCCCAGAAATGCTTAGCCATATTGGTTTCATTGATCATGGTTCTGGCCATTTCTTGTAGAGTCCTATTCTTTCGCTCTACAACTCCATTTTGCTGTGGAGTTCTGGGGCAAGAGAAATCATGGGCAATACCATTTTCTTTGAAGAACTCCTCAAAGAATCTGTTCTCAAATTCGCCACCATGATCACTTCTGACCTTTATGATTTTACACTCTTTCTCAGATTGAATCTGAGTGCAGAATTCAAAGAACACTGAATGAGACTCATCATTGTGTTTCAAGAACTTTACCCATGTCCAGCGGCTATAATCATCAACGATGACTAATCCATATTTCTTCCCTCTGACAGATGCTGTTTTGACTGGGCCAAACAGATCAATGTGCAAGAGTTCTAACGGCCTTGAGGTAGAAACAACATTCTTAGACTTGAATGCAGGTCTGGAGAACTTGCCCTTCTGACATGCTTCACAAAGAGCATCTGATTTGTATTTCAGATTTGGGAGTCCTCTGACCAGATTTAGTTTGTTAATATGAGAAATCTTTCTCAAACTAGCATGTCCTAATCTTCTGTGCTAGACCCATTGCTCTTCAGAAACAGACATAAGACAAGTCACCTTCTGATTCTTAAGATCCTGAAGATCTGTCTTATAAATGTTGTTCTTTCTCTTGCCTGTAAATAGGATTGAGCCATCCTTCTGACTTACAGCCTTGCAAGACTTTTGATTGAAGATTATATCATAACCATTGTCACTTAATTGACTTATGGACAATAAGTTATGCGTTAATCCTTCTACAAGAAGTACATTAGTTATGGAAGGAGAGTTACCAAGACTTATGGTTCCAGAGCCAATGATTTTTCCCTTCTGATCTCCTCCAAACTTGACTTCTCCACCTGGTTTAAGCACCAGGTCTTGGAATGTAGACCTTCTTCCCGTCATGTGTCGCGAGCACCCAGAGTCCAGGTACCATGACATTTTGCTTTCTGTCCTCTTTGCCGCCAAGGATATCTGCAACAGAAATTATCTTCTCCTTAGGTACCCACAATTTCTTGGGTCCTTTCTTGTTAGTTCTCCTCAAGTTCTGATTGAACTTGGGTTTAGCAAAATATTTAACAGGAGGAACAGTATGATACTTCTTATTCTGAGTTCCATGATATTTCTTAGGTTGTGTCACATGCTTCTTGGTGTGTGTTATGTGAAAACTTTGTGCATGTGATGTGTGCTCAATATCATGGGAGTGGCCAAATTTAAATTGGTTATACAGAGGCTTGTATGATATTTTCATATCATCCACAGATTCAAGCTTGTATGGGATTTCACCCTCATAACCAATGCCAACTCTCTTGTTCCCAGACACAGCATATATCATAGAAGCTAGCTGACTTCTGCCAATACTTCTAGATAAGAACTTCCTGAAACTTAAATCATATTCTTTCAGAATATGATTCAGACTGGGAGTGGATTTTTCTGAATCAGAATGAGATCCAACATTATTGGATAATTTTAAAACTTTTTCTTTTAATTCAGAATTTTCCAACTCAAGCTTCTTAGTTTCAAATTCAAATTGCTTTTTCAGCTTTTTGTATTTGATACTAAGATGAGCTTTTAATTCAAGAAGCTCTGTTAGACTGGAAACTAACTCTTCTCTAGATAGTTCAGAAAATACCTCTTCAGAATCTGATTCTGATGTAGATTCTGATCCATCATCTTCTGTAGCCATCAGCGCAAAGTTGGCTTGCTCTCCTTCAGAGTCTGATCCTGATTCTGATTCAGAATCATCCCATGTTGCCATAAGACCTTTCTTCTTATGAAACTTCTTCTTGGGATTCTCCTTCTGAAGTTTCGGACACTCATTATTGTAATGTCCAGGCTCATTGCACTCATAGCAGACAGCCTTCTTCTTGTCAGATCTTCTGTCACCAGAAGATTCTCCTGGTTCAAATTTCTTTGAACTTCTGAAGCCTCTGAACTTCCTAAGCTTGCTCTTCCAGAGTTGGTTTACCCTTCTGGAGATCATGGACAGTTCATCTTCTTCTTCAGATTCTGATTCTTCAGGATCTTCTTCTCTAGCCTGAAAAGCGTTAGTGCATTTTTTAACATTAGACTTTAAAGCAATAGACTTACCTTTCTTCTGAGGTTCATTAGCATCAAGTTCAATCTCATGACTCCTCAGGGCACTGATCAGCTCTTCCAAAGAAACTTCATTCAGATTCTTCGCAATCTTGAATGCAGTCACCATTGGGCCCCATCTTCTGGGCAAACTTCTGATGATCTTCTTTACATGATCAGCCTTGGTGTAGCCTTTGTCGAGAACTCTCAATCCAGCAGTCAGAGTTTGAAATCTTGAAAACATCTTTTCAATGTCTTCATCATCCTCCATCTTGAAGGCTTCATACTTCTGGATTAGAGCAAGAGCTTTAGTCTCCTTGACTTGAGCATTTCCCTCATGGGTCATTTTCAATGACTCATATATATCATGGGCAGTTTCCCTGTTAGATATCTTCTCATACTCAGCATGAGAGATAGCATTCAGCAAAACAGTCCTACATTTATGATGATTCTTGAAATCTTTCTTTTGATCATCAGTCATTTCACTTCTCGTGAGCCTTACACCAGTAGCTTTAACAGGATGTTTGTAACCATCCAGTAGAAGATCCCATAGATCAGCATCTAGACCAAGAAAGTAACTTTCCAGTTTATCTTTCCAGTATTCAAAGTTTTCACCATCAAATACTGGTGGTCTAGTATAACCATTGTTACCATTGTATTGCTCAGCAGAGCCAGATGTAGATGCAGCTGGATTTGTTGGAATTTCACCAGCCATCTTTTACTGAAGCGTTTTTCTCTTCCTGAATCTTTTTTAAACACGGTTAAGTGCTTGCACCTTAGAACCGGCGCTCTGATGCCAATTGAAGGATAGAAAAACACTTAGAAAGGGGGGGTTTGAATAAGTGTAGTCTAAAAAACTTGAACGATAAAAACAATATGCACAGTTATTTTTATCCTGGTTCGTTGTTAACTAAACTACTCCAGTCCACCCCCACGGAGTGATTTACCTCACCTGAGGATTTAATCCACTAATCGTAACAGATTACAATGGTTTTCCACTTAGTCCGCGACTAAGTCTTCTAGAGTATCCTGATCACAACCTGATCACTCTAGGAACAAATGCTTAGACACAAGCTAAGACTTTCTTAGAGTATCCTGACCACCACGTGATCACTCTAATTACAACTGCTTAGACACAAGCTAAGACTTCCTAGAGTATCCTGATCAACACTTGATCACTCTAGTTACTTACAAATTAATATAATCAAATAAGAGTTTTACAATGCTTCTTAAAAGCTATAATCACAACAGTGATATTTCTCTTAACTTTTAAGCTTAATCTCACTAATATATTACAACAGCAATGTAGTGAGCTTTGATGAAGATGAAGTTTCTGCGCTTTGAATTGAACAGCGTTTCAGCAAGTTAATATTCACAGAATTTGGTTCAGAGTTGTTAACCTTGCTTCTCATCAGAACTTCATATTTATAGGCGTTTGAGAATATGACCGTTGGGTGCATTTAATGCTTTGCGTATTCCGTACAGCATTGCATTTAATGTTTCACGCTTTTGTCAACTACCTCGAGCCTTGTTCACGCTGTGTCTACTGACGTTGCCTTTAATAGCTTCCAACGTTCCTTTTGTCAGTCAGCGTAGCCTGCCACTTGTACTTTCTTCTGATCTGATGTTTATGAATAAAATATTTGAATATCATCAGAGTCAAACAGCTTGGTGCATAGCATCTTCTTGTCTTCTGACCTTGAAGTGCTTCTGAGCGTGATACCATGAGAACTTCAGTGCTTCTGCTTCTGATCTCAAGTTCTTCTGATGCTTTCATAGACCCATGTTCTGATTCTGCCTTGACCATCTTCTGATGTCTTGCCAGACCATGTTCTGATGTTGCATGCTGAACCTTCTGAGACAAAGCTTCTGAGCGCTGATTTGTGCATACTCTTTATATATTTCCTGAAAGGGAAATTGCAATGTATTAGAGTACCACATTATCTCACACAAAATTCATATCCTTGTTATCATCAAAACTAAGAATATTGATCAGAACAAATCTTGTTCTAACATGTCCTTCATACGAAGGATGCGATAGGATGCGATTTTAGAAGTAGAGTCCCTACAGGCTAGGGAATGCGTAGATGTAAGCACTGGGTGACCGTTCAAGACAGTCACCAGGTCTCATGGCCGTCGAGAGGCCAATTGACATATGTTAACAAAGATGTCCTTCATGGGAAGGACACGCAGTTGTAAAAGTACAAAGATATAAAAAGAAAATCCCTACAAGCTAGGGAGTGCATAGACGCAGGCGCAGGGTGATTGTTCAAGACAGTCACTAGGTCTCATGGCCATCAAGAGGCCAATCAACGTGCATAAATGTAGATGCTCTTCGTGGGAAGGACATGGTCTTGGAAATAGAGTCCCTGCAGTCCAAGGAACGCGTAGGAACACCTGCAAAATTAAAACGCAAGACATTCGCAATATATAAATTGCACACGTATAATAAGCACATAAGCACATAAGCCCTAGGTTCATAGGTTCGACGTAACGGCTTAGGGTGCCTACCCTTCCCATTGGTATGTTCTAGAAGGTCTCATGGGGTCGTTCATAGCCGCCGAGACCTTTTTTGTCTCTATGGATTTTAGAACAACTCATTCATCCATGAGGTTCGAGTTTTAGGGGTAGGTTCTCAGAGAGATCAGCCAAATACCAAGTCCAGCCCTCAACAAGGTCAAGCCTCGTATCAAACCTTTCCGGATATTCAACCCACTCTGAGTGGAATTATAATAAGACTCGTAGGCGATGTAATTCCCCTCTGGTCTTAAATATAATTCCCACGCTTAGGTTTAACACAATTTATAATATCCCAACAGAATACAATAAAACAACAAATATATAATTAATAGAAATATTTGATTAAATTGATGTAAATGAAGAAGATTGTAAATGAATAGATAAATTGAAAATAAATAAATAAATAAATAAATAAATAAATAAAATTTAAATATTTAAATATGAAAAACCTAAATTCAAGATATTGTAAATAAATAGATAAATAAAAATTTAAATATTTAATATACAAAAAAAAAGAAAAACCTAAATCCTAATCCAAACCCTAATTTAGGCAAATTAGCCAAACCCTAATAGCTAACCACAAACCTAAATAATTTGCCAAACCTAAACCCTGCCAAAACCTATAGGAGCATAATAATTTACCATTTTTAGTTGTCCCCAGCAGAGTCGCCAGCTGTAGCAACCTGCCCTAAAAATAAGCTTTTAGAGTCGCCACCTATTCTACCAAGGCGAATAGGAAACCTTACGCAGTTAAGAGATCGGGGTAAGATTATTATAATCAGGTCGAGGGAAGGTGTTAGGCACCCTCAACCCTTTCCTAAGGTTTTATGTTTAAAGCAAAGGTTTACGGCTAAATATTAAGGTTTAATAGCTAAGAAAATGAAAAGGGTGAACGGTAAGATTCGAACCTGATTAGAATTTTGAGGAAGGGGACTCGCCTTGTTACCAAGTGCCTACGTATCTCCTTAGGGAGAATCAGAGTCAACGTAGTTCGGGCACAGGGTTGTACGCCTTTGAATTTGATGTGATATGATTGGAAGGCTTTTTGAATGGCCTATCGTAGTTTTGAATTTTGTGGTTTCCAAGCCATTTTGAGTTGCCTTGTCGAAAAGGATGAAAATTCGTAGTTTGATTTGAAGTGTTTTGAATGTTTTAGATTTGGGCGTACAACCCTGGTTTGATATGTTACCGTTAGGTGCGATGATCAATAGATTTGATCATTATAGTTAACGGATTAAGTAGTGTATTGCTGGTTACTCTGACCGATAGATTCGATCGTCACGAGCAGCAAATAAAATGTATTTTAAATTTTGTAGTCAAATTATGGGTTTTATCATTGCCCTTCATAACCAATAGATTTGGTTATTACATGACAACGAATTCAATTATTTACGTTTTATTATTTTATCTCTCGTCATTGCGACTAATAGATTTAGTCGGATTGAGGAGAGAATTAGTCAAATTAATATTAATAGATTAATTAGATTAAATTTATTTCTTGTCAATGCGACTAATAAATATAGTCGGATCGAGGAGAAAATTAATTAAGGGTTAATGTTTTGCCAAACGGTAGTGGGATTGGGCAAACCCTAACACATTAGATAAACTTTCCTAGGGTTTTTGTGATTTAATAGTAAAAACTAATTAAATAAATTAAATCAATATAATCGAAATAATCGGAAAAAATCCTAACCCTAGTCATGAACCTAATCCTAATTTATATCTAATCCTAATTATATATTTTAACCTTAATTAAATTAATTATTTAAATTAAACAATATTAATTAATATTAATCTAAATATTCAAATAATAAAGTAAATAAATAAAAAAAATTATATAAGAAAACCTGGATAGTAATCCTGTGCGTTGAGTCCTTGAAGTTCCATGGTGAACCTTCTGCCTTGTGTACGTTAGATCAGGATTGTAGGAGATCTGATGGTGGTATTTGAGCGTGCATGGTGAATGCATATGAAGGCATAGCACTGAATCCAGTGTTTGATTTAATTGAAAAAATATTGCCTTGGCCAGGGATCGAACTGCACACACCATGGTCACGCCTCTCTTTCTCTAACCACTTGTGTCACATGCTTTTGTTGTTAATTAGATAGAAACCAATAAATAAATATACAAACTATTATTAAATGGGAAAAGTCAAAGAAATAGCCTGCGTGGGACCCAGCCGGTGGAGTGGAATGCTGACTGACTAATGAGGTTCAGCCACGCGCATATGGAAAGTCACTTTTGCTGACCAACGCACGAAACGACGCCACGTGCAGGGGAAGGGCTTCGTCTTCTTCCTGGTGTTTCCTGCGGATTTACTTATGAAATCTGCTGCGGATTCACCTTCGATAAAACCTTCGAATTTTGCAACAGATTAGAAACTCCCAAAATAACGTTAGCTAAACAAGACACGAACCCAGAACCCCTTAAAATTACCCTCTGAATATGATGGTGGCGTTAGATTAGCCTGAAAGTCCCTGCAAATAGAGGTTCGAAGAAGAAAAGCTTCGAAGCCCTAGTAATGGTGGCACTCGGTTTACACGTTAACAACCCGAGCCAATGATCCAAACCTTACCTAAACTGTGCCAGAAACTCAAGTAAATCGTTAATGAAGATTAAAACTCAAAGGAAAGCAAGATTTGGAAGCTTGAGATATGAACGAAAATGTTGAACATGGGACCTCCGTTTCACACGTTAGAAGGCTTGGTTTATGATTCAATATTACCTTTTGATGTCACTGGAGATGGATTGAACCAAAATCTGACTTTGATAGAGGCTATATGAAGCAATCTGAATTCCACACTTCTCCTTGGATTTTTAACCTTCAAACCCTAGTTCTTTGCCACCATCTTTCGCCCCCTCCCTTTGCTGAGTATTTTTTAGAATATATATGGCCCTATTAGGTCAACAAGAATGGCAAGGATCATATGTTTTTATTTTGAAGAAATTTTGCACCAATTCATTCTACTTTTGGATCCACCTCTATCTCATGCATATTTTTTCAAATGTTATTGGCCCTTGGATTGACTTTGAATTGATTGAATATTTAAGGAATGATTCATCATAATCTTTTCCATTCAAGTCATATTTTCATTTGATTTTATTTGAATTAAAATCGAATAAATTGAAAATAAAATAAATAAAACCATGAAATAAATTAAAAAAAAGATGACTTATGGGCCTTTTAAGAGATCCTTTCACGTTCATAAATCAAACATATAGGCCCATTACCCAAAAATTCAAAATTCCTTACTTAGGGTTTCATGCCTTTTCCCAAAATCGACCAACTTGTACCAAGCACATCTCCCTCATTTTTAATCATATGGAGGTGTTCTTATACTTTTTAGAAAGCTTAAAGAGTCCTCTAAATGATACTTTTGGTTTCACCCTCATTGAGTTTACCATGTTCATTTACCATCCTTTAAGAAACAATGTCTTTTTGTTGATTTTTAGAAGGACCTATAATGTATTGGACCATATCTCTTGAATGAAGCATTTCTAGCCTTGGCATGTGAGAGACAAAGTTGTAGAGGACTCAATTTCCTTCAAAATAGGCTCTGGTTGGGAAATTTTTGATACTCCATGTGAAAGTTATGACCATTCAAAGTTGAGTTGACTTTTCCTATAAAAAACCCTAATATGAACCTTTTGACTTTTTTCATTTCTGAGTTTTTATTAATGGATCATGATCAACCTTTGATCAAATGATGGATATAACCTCACATACTTGATGCTTACCAAAAGTCAGGAGTTTTGACTGTACTTTGACCATAGTTGACTTTCAAGTCAAACTAGTCGACTGTGGATCATTTGAATGAGAAATCCTTGGGATTGAAGCTTGATAATTGACATGGAGATACCTTGAGGCATATGAGACACCTTGAGATACATTTGAGGCCTTAAAGATTCAAACTCCTTTGATAAAATGCAAACCCTAATTTTGAATAGGAGAGAGTGACTTGAGAAAACCTTTGAACTTTGAGTCATTGAAGATGAAATGAGGAGGGCAAATTTTGGGGTATGACACAGTGTCATCACACATTAGAGGAACTATTCATCTCAATTCTGAAGTGACATCAGCAGTTCTGAAGAATATTGAATGACTCATAAGAAAAAGGATTCACAAATATTTTGAAGCAAAGCTACTTTTCAAGATCAGAACTCACCTCAAATACGCTATTCGCTTCTAGCTCGATATTCGGAATTTGTCGTTAAGATAGGCTACTACTTATAACCCTGAAGACTTCTTTCTGGATCTGAATAATATTGTCTCTCTACTCTAGATAAGAAGTACATCTCAAATGAATAATGATCAGAAACATGCAAAAGAAGCAATATGGTACAATAGTACATCACCTTTTCCACTTTTAGAGGACGTATTGTATGATTCCGTCTTTGGTATGCTCTTTGTTCCCCACAAATTTTTAGAGTCTTTATGTCAAGGAAAGCTACATCCTGTCCTCTCTTAATGGTCATCTTTTCATGGGACTATATATAAGAGACACCCTCTTTTGAAGAAGCTGCGAATTTACAACGTTATTCAAGCTATATTTTCAAACTCAGGAAATAAACTTCAAAGAGAAAAAGAGAAAGAAAGATCTTAGAAAAACTGTACTAAACACTCCATTGTGAGAAATCTAGTTTCTAAGAATCTGTAAGAACACAAGAGTTGTTGCTCATTAGATTTTGTTAACATTTGTGCTAAACTGTTTATGTTTCAATCTGCTTTTTAGAAGCAATATCTTGTAAACATTATCATTTGTAAATCTGTTGAGATTTGTATTCCTCAAGTGACTAGGTTGTTAGTATGTATACTTGAGAGGGCTAAGGTGTCTTTTTAGACTCTTAGAGGTTGTTTGTAGTCTTTCAAGATTAGTGGATTAAGTCCTTTTCTAAGGCGAAATCACCTCGGCGGGTGGACATGATTAGCATTTTCTAAGGTGAACCTGGATAACCGAAAGTGTTCTTCTTCTTCTTCTTCTTCTTCTTCTTCTTCTTCTTCTTCTTCTTCTCCCTTTTAACTATCTCATAAACTATTGTGAATAATTTCTCTTAAGACGAAATTTTTTTAGAAAACCCAATGCAAACCCCAATTTTCTTGTGTTTTTCTCTACCTTTAATTAGCATCAGAGCTACGGCTCTTTGTGGATATTTATCAAACACTTAACTGTGTAAAGAGGCCCAACGTGAGAAAAAAACTAAATGGCTACCCCTGCTAATACTGATGGAAGAGATAGTTACAATGCTAAACCTCATGTAACAATTTTACAAGGTAATATCATAATTGAATTTAAAGTACAGAAGAAAACTTCCCCTGTTTAGCATAAGCTCCCCCTGAGTCAAAGACTTATAGTTTAGAATGAAGGTTCCATATCCAAATTTTTATCCCCCCTAAGATTTCACAATCATATAGCAACTCATAGACATATATGCATCTTTAACTCAAAGCAAATACCCAGAGCCTGTTGCTTGTTCACTAAGTCCTCAAATTAGGGTTTCAAGACTCAAGAGATTCAGGAAAAGGAAAAATTAATGATTGAAATAATCCTAAATGTATCATGAAGATCAATAAATCTCATTCATCCACATCCAATCTCAAGTTTCAAAAGTCAACAAATTTTAACTTCATCTGACCCAAAATTAGGGTTTTTACCTAATACATCTGGAAAGTTGACTTTTTGTCAAGGCATGGCTCCATGGCTCAAATCATGATTCAAGGACCTCCAATACCTCATTATAATCCACTCACATCATTCATTTGGTTGGAAGAGTCTGATTCAGTTGCTACTTACAAGATTGTAGTTCATTTGGAAAAAAGTCAACTGTTCAGAATCACCTTTGACTTTTAAGGAATTTGGTTAACCATAGACTTTTAAAGATCAAAATCATAAATATATGCTTAGTGAAGTCATTTGATCAAGAAAATCAATCAAGGATAAAAAAAGTCAACAGTTAGGGTTTTGACTTTTCCATGAACAATTACATGTTTTCACTCAAACTTTGAAAGGTCATAACTTCTTCATCCTTTGGCTAAATTTTTTGTTCTAAAGCTTATTTTGAAGAAAAAGTAAATATCTACAACTTTGTCATGGTGAACAATTTCTCAAAAAGTGAATGGTTTTTAAGTTATGAGCTCATGAAAATTCTTCCAACACTTAGAAAATTTTTCTAAGTCATTTTTAATCTAATTTCATACCAACTACAAGTTCACTTTTCATGATGATCCAAGATGAATCAATACAAACCATGAACATGAAAGTTGAAGTATGTCATCCAAGCTTTCCAAAAGTAATCAAACATCCTTTGATGTTAATTGAGCAAGAATTTATGGATTTTTGAATAAAGATTCATGAAACTAGTTTTCAAGCATAACTAGTTTTGCATTTTACCAATTTTACACAAGTATTTCTTCAATTTAGCACATGTGTAATCATTCTCATCAACTAAGATCAAAGAGAATATTTATGAATCATTTCAAAAGGATTTCAAGTACATGATATTTTCACTTGCATGTGAAAAAGTAATCATTACAAAATGGAAATTTGTGAGAAATTAGTGAATCATCAACAAAAACCTCCAAATGAAAAAATTGTGACACATCAAATAAGAAATCAACTTGTCAATTGGATGATGAAGAGCTAGAGGAACTAAGCCATAGTTAAGCTAAGAAGTCATCATTGCAAAAATGGAATATTCTTTAACGTACTCACTAAGTTACTTGGCTCCCAAACTTCACTTGCTCTCAACCTAAACTCTTAGCTTAGCCTATAAATAAAGACCTCACCATCATTCAAAAAAACACCAAAACAACTTCAATACTTGTTTTCTCTCAAAATTATCTCCTTTCTCAAAATTTCAAAGTGTCATGGAGTGAAGAAGTGAATTCTTCAAACCTGAGTGTCTTCTTCAAAACCAGACATCCAAACACTTCACATACAACATGTAGAAGTGATCCAAGTCCTCATTCAAGTTCTGTAATACCAGAATCACCATCTCCACATTCAACTTGAAGCTTTTGCAGTTGGGACCGGGTAGAGGAATCCAGGAGGTTTCAATCCAATTTGAGCATTCAAACACCTTATAATATCATCATATGAGCTATCCAGATCATCACATTTCATCTATAATACCTCAAACTCAGAATCTGATTTCTCATTTTTGAAGGTAAGCCTCAAACTTTGAACTCTATGATTCATGCATTTTAAATGTTCAAATGAATTACCATCATGTTTCTGCACATATATAGAACGTTTACCCTCAATCAATTGCATCATATCATGCACACACACGATTTCAGATTGAAAATCTATTTTAGGGTTCTTGAGTGTTCATGTGTTTAATTTTGAGTTACACTGAAAATACATAAAATTAAAGACCATCATCAGATTCCTTGTTTAAAAACGTGCAAAATTCGTGTTTGGATCACCTCATTTGGTTGAGAAATAAGAGAGTTCAGAAATTCAAAATTTGAGAAAGCTTGAGGTTAAAGACGACCATGGCACCATTTTCAAATTTTTCTAGGAAATAACTTTATAATATTATTAATTGATTGCATTTATTAAACTGAATACATCGTCTACCCAATTAATTCAATACATTAACAGAGTAATAAAGCACGCATATAACAAAAAGGTGCCACATGTTGTTTCCACCGAATGAAAACCAACAAAACAAACATACATAACATACTTTTGATCATGTTTGTAACACATTTGAAAACTTCATATTTCATCAATATGCATATCGCAACAAAATATTATTTTCTCAAAATATTTCAATGATCATATCCCATACTATAATCATCTACCACGTAATAACAATATCATCTCATAAATATGTCATAAGCACCCAAACATCGGCGCCAAGGCCACATAACCAAATGTATTCAAATACAATTCCAAATAAGAGAAAACATAACAATATTTCATAGCTACAAAACATGAGTTCAAACCCCCCATGGTATTACATGACCAGAGCATTGATTCACTACCTAAATAAAGTGAAATAACCGAACAAGCTCCTCGGCTAATCCTCATGCAAGCACAACTACTCTTCCAAACCTGCGAGATGTCGCATAGAACATCATTCAAACAGAAGGGTGAGAATTCACATTATTATAAATATATATATATAATATGAACAATGAATAAAACACACAAACATCCAAAAATTCATCACACTTCATAATCATAATGAATTCAACAAATATCGCACATAGCACAATTATTGTTAATTCTTCCATAAAAAAACCATTACCAATTATCACATAAGCACTGATCAAATTCAAACACATCACATAGAAATCAATGTGACTCCAATGCAATTTAATGCGACTCATGCATGTGGTACCATCGTGAACTTCATGCTCACCTCGCTTCCGATTCATTTTAAATCAAAGCTACACTCCCGATTCCATACTAGAATCCAAGCCAACAATATGAACTTATAGTTCACCGCTTCCATTTCCACAACAGGACCAAAGCTACCAAACCAGAGTATCATCTCCCCATAAATGCATGTGCAAAAAGACTTACTATATATGCAATTAAGATTATCATACACCTTAATCATCCAAGCATATCACAATAATTCGCACATATCTAATTATCCACCAAAATGTTGCACAACATACATTCATCATCAATAAAGCATTCAGTTAGCATTTATCAATCATACAAAACACATAGCATACAAGCCAATCAATGTTATTCACACAATTCACCAATTCACCATATACATATACCAAAATCCAAGTATCATGTGTACATACATATTTGATTAAAAAACCTATCCAAACTTTGTTGAATAAAATATTAAAATACATGGAAATCCCTACTAAAATATAAGCATACAGGATTCAAAAGAGAAGAATTAAAATGCACAAAACTTCGAAACAGGCTGCGCTAAGCACCATCCCCCACGCTACGCGCACCCAACTTAGACCCGACCGCGATACATGCGTTGTTTCAGCGCGATGCTCTCTCTGTGATTTTAGAAAAAAACAGATTTGATAGCACACTCCAAAACTTGTTTTAGACCAAACAAAACCAACCAAATAGCTAATAATCATACATATAAGGGTTCCTAATCATGGTTCTATCATGGGTCATCCATACAATCAACAAAAACATGATTATTCACACAATTCATGGATTTCTACATAAACCCTAACATAGAAAGTTATGAAATAGTGAAATTAAGAACACCTAACATGAAATCTACCCATTGCATAGCATACACACCCATAATAACATGGATTCTCCCCCTTACCTGTTGTACAATTTTCAATTCTAAGGTTGCCTCTTTCTCTTATCTCTCTTTCTCCTCCTATCTTGTTCTTTCTCTTCTCTTCTCCCAAATGAAAGTTTTGACTAACCAAATTTCCTTCTTACTATCATTCTTAAATAAATGGGCTTAGTCATACACACCTCCTCATTGCTCATATTTCTAATAATTAGGCCCAATAGCTATTAATTCATTATTATACTAATAATTCAAATAACCCAATTAACATACTAACCCACAATTAAATAATTATCATACCACCTAATAATTAAATAATTAAACTAATAATAAAGTAATTATTTAAATAAATAAATAAATATTAAAAATCGGGATGTTACAGCACGTGCCTTTAGTCCTCTTGCCATGCCCAAGGTCTAGGGTTTGACCCCCCCTAAAACATTTTGTTCATTTTATTTTTTTAAAAACCACTTAACACTTGTTTTAAATTATATTTTATTAGACGATAAGGTAGGTCTAGAGGGGGGGTGAATAGACCACCGTTTTCAAATTTTACTGAAAAAAGTGTTTAAAACATTATTGCCCCGGAAATAAACAAATCGTCTAGAATGATCAAGCTATTGGATGCCGGATATGCGTGAACAAAACCAGATGAAAAATTAATGAAACAAATTGTGCACTTCGACGGAATTACCAATTTTTTAATCTACACACGATATGTAATTACTCACAATTAACTGTTTAACAAAAAATTTAGCAAAAGTTGTGTTTGGAATTTTATCGAACACTTGGTGAGCGCTTTTCACCAAGTTTCAACTTTTGCTCAAATACGAATTTTACCACAACCAAATACGAAAAGATAAATTGAAAAACAGTAAAGAACACAGTATTTATTTAGGAAGTTCCCCTTGTCGTCCTCGCGTAGGGTACGTCTGCCCCTAACTTCAAATGGAATTAGGATAGTATGTATTAAATGCAAATTGTCTTAACAAGAGAAGAGTTTACCGATTACCAATTACAATAGTGCAGTAAAATTGAATCTAAACACTTCTCTTCCCTTTATTCAAGTAGAACCAAGTGATTATCGACGATCCCGATGAATCTCGACCCCGATCCTTCCTTCCCTATTCTCCAGTTGCTGCTAGCTTGTTGAGCGAATCACAAATCCCTCAAACCCTTAAGCACAGTCGGATACTTGTGAAGCAAAGCGATCGTCAAAAACCCCCAAATCACACTTGATTTTGGAGGACAAAACCCTAAGGTTTTATTCAAGAAAAACCCACAATCTCTTAATCCGAACAAGAACTGAATCTACCGTCGAACGTTATCAACACACAATCCTCACCATGATTGACAAGAATTGTTGTGTAGTTGTCAATGGATGAATAAGAGGTTGAAGATGATAAGAGTCGTGTGTATATCTTTCACTTTTCTTGTTATTATGACCAAACTAAAATGATTTCCTTTTATTCAAAAAACAGCAGCAGCAAAACAAACAGCAGAAAATTTGAATTTCGAAGCGACAGGTCGACCTGAAGAATGGGAGACTCGACCTGTTCAAACCCGTGGTTCCACCAGCTTTCCAAAATCGTATGCATGCGTCGACCTATGCTTCATGTGCGTCGACCTATTACTTGCATGAGTCGACCTGAGGGTCGACCTGTTCAAACCCGAGATTTCCTCAATTATCCATGCGTCGACCTAAACAGGGCCATACATTGACGCATGCTGACCCAACAAGCATTCCAGAATGAGTCGACCTAGGGGTCAACCTGATTAAACCCGAGATTTATCCAAAGTTCCATGCGTCGACCTGAGGTTCTTGTAGGTGGACTTGAAGACCTCAAAAACCCAGTAGACAGAGTCTTTCACTCTAAAATCTACAAAAGGCAAAGTCAGCAAAAGTAGTTGAAGCATGGCTCGAGGTAGTTGACAAAAGAGTGAAACGTTAAATGCAGTAGTGTACTATTCACGCAAAGCATTAAATGCTACTCAACTGTCACATTTTCTCACTGCCTATATAAAGAAGTTCTGATGTTGAAGCAGCTAACAACTCTCTCACTCTAAGTACCATTACGCTGCCAAAACGCTATCACACAAAAACAAGAGAAGAACTTTATCTTCAATCTCACAACATTAATGTAATATTTTAGTGAGTGTTAGAACTTAACCTTGAGAGAAAAATCACTTGGTGATTATAGCTTATTAAGAAGCACATTAAACTCTTGTAATATTATTTACATCTTTTGTAAAAGGAATTTCCTAGAGTGATCAAGTTGTGATCTGTATACTCTAGAAGACTTAGAAGTTGTCTAAGTGGAAAACCATTATAATCAAGATTGATTAGTGGATTAAATCCTCAGTTGAGGTAAATCAGTCTGTCAGGGGTTGTCTGGAGTAGTTTGGTTAACAACGAACCAGGATAAAAATAATTGTGTGATTATTTTTTATCTACCATTTTTAGAAATAATCCTTATTCAATCCCCCCCTTTCTAAGTGTTTTTCACTCCTTCAAAGGCATCCCGTAACATCTTAGTCATGTTAGTCTTTTGTTATCAACATCATCTGGAGTCCATGGATGAATTTCCGAGAACAACTTCCCTAGCCATAGGACCTTTTGTTCCCCTTCCTCCTCTTCTTTTAATAAGTAAGTATCTGCTCCTAATGGTGTAACTTTTTTTATTATAAAATATCATTCTATGTGAAAAATTCTTACATATTGTAAGTCATCCATGGGTTTTCTACCACTCCCACAAATGACTTTTTCAATCTTGTGAGATCCTCATCTTCTAAGTTGTACTGCATGTCTACAAATAATGGTTTCCCAAACTTCTTATGTCTTCTTTGATCTTCTTCATAATGTCCACCCAATTTTCTTCTCTGGGCTCCATTATTGCCTACTATCTGAGCGTTGGATTTCATGGACCCTATTCCATTCCTTTCTACTTTTTGCTTTTGAATCCATGTAGTTTTTAATTGTTTTTCTCCTTCATTCCTCTCGCTTCCATCCATTTATTTTTTGCTACCCAGTGCTTCCTTTCATGGAGTAGTCCCTTACTCATATCTTTCTAATCTTTGAGATTTCCCTCTCCCCTATTGAATCTTGGTATGTTTTCATAAATCTTCCACCTATTGATATATATATTATTCAATTTCATCGCCAAAAATCTCACATCATTCACATTTCAGAATCTTGCAAAGCCATAGTGTTTTCTCTTCTTGTCACGTTTTAGAGGAATCACAACCTTTTCAATATCTCCAAAGTCTTTAAAGATATGATACATCTCCTTAGCCCCATGAGAGTTTAGAATTTTGGTGAAGAAAAAGCAAGATATCTTAACCTAATCTACAATAATCGTCCCATTACCTTTCTCTAAGTCCCCTTTTGTATCCCGATGCTCCTTTTTTTTATCTTTTTCTTTCCACCGTCTTCCATCCAACATATCTGATCATACTTTGTTCATGTCTCACCATTAATCTTTTAGTTCACTTTTTAGGATTTCGTTGAAAGTTTTCGATTATAATCTAAAGTTAGTTAGGATGTGTTAGTTAGATGTTAAGAATAACGATGAATAAAGTTAAAAAGTTTTATTAGGATTTTGAAAAGTTATAGTTTCTCTCTCTAACGTATCTCTAATAGAAAACCTTTCATGAAATAAACTTAAATTTATGTGATGTTATAGCTATTAATTTTCTAAGATGTGTAAAATTTACTTTCATGTAGTTGTATCTATAAAAATAATTTTCTTTTTTTAAAGACAAAATTATCCGAGGTTGTGACTAATGTTATTAATGGTGTGAATGATGATGCCATTCTTGTTCCAAATCCCAATCCTCATATTATTGACAATCCAATGGAGGCTGAGGTTTCTTCAGAAAGTGAGTATGTTGATGCAACTCAGTTGGTGAATTTTGTCCTTGAAACTCAATTAGCTGAAAGATACAAGAAACGTGTCATAGAGTTTCTTAATGAATCTTGGAACAATATGGCTGATATGGATGATCCTGGTGTGGACTTGTTCCAGCAAAAGGACTTTCAGCTTGTCACTAGCAAGAAAAGAAGAAACAAGAAGACTACAACTAATACTAGACAGATGTCTGATCCTAAACATCTTATCTTATGAAGTGCCTCTATTGGAACAATAGAGGCATAACTAATAGCTCTTCTAGACTGGCTTTAAAAATACTGATTCAAAGTAATTCTCTTGATTTTGTTTTCATAGCTGAACCCTGGATGGACTTTTACAACTTTCCTCATAAATGGCTGCCCAGGTTTGATCTTAAAATTTTTGCTTTTAATAAAAGGGAAGGCCTACTGCCCAATCTCTGGTGTTTTTGTAAGTCTCACCTAAGCCCTAGCATTTTATTTGTTGATGATCAACATGTTACCTTTTTTGTTAATCTTAATAATAAGGTTTTTAATTATTCTGTTATTTATGCTTCCACTTGCTATACTGCTAGAAGAAATTTGTGGAACAACCTTAATAGTATGATTTACAGTTCTAAAACCCTTGGTCTTTTATTAGAGATTTTAATGCTATAATAAGTGCTGATGAATATAGAGGGAAAAATAACCCCTCAAACACTCCTATGAGAGAGTTTTCCCAGTGGTCTGGCTCTAATCATCTTATCCATTTACCTACTTTGGGAACTACTTTACTTGGAGTAATGGTAGAAAGGGGAGGCAACTAACTTAAAAAAGACTTGATAGGGTCATATGTAATTTGGAGATGTTAGATGCTTATAGTACTGTAGTGTGTCACACCTTATCTAGGTCTAAATCTGATCATTATCCCCTCTTATACACTTGTGAGTGGGACAAAATCAGATATAGTTCTCAGTTCAAGTTCCTTAGGATGTGGACTTTGAATGAAGATTGTGAGAGAGTCATTAGGGACGTTTGGAACACTAAGGTTTATGGATGTCCCATGTATGTCTTAGACAAGAAGCTTAGAAATCTGAAGATTAAGTTAAAGGAATGGAACAAGCATACTTTTGGAGATGTGAAAGCTAGTGTTTTGAATGCTAAAAAAGCTTTAAATGACATTCAGCAAGTTATTAACTTGTCTGGTTATACTGAGAGTCTGCAGGTGGATGAGGTCAAGGCTTAGCATGAGCTTGAAAAAGATCTTATTCTAGAAGAGGAATTCTGGAAGGAGAAAGCTAATATAAATTGGCACATTGAGGGTGATAGAAACACTAGATTCTTTCATACTTATGCCAAAATTAAAAGGAAGAATAGTTTGATTTCCTCTTTGATTATTAATGATGCTGCGACTAATGATCCTAATATTATTGAAACTCACCTTGTCAATCATTTCTACAAGTTTTTTAATCAGGAAGTTATGCTGCAGGACGCATGCCTTATTCAAAGAGTCATTCCTAATTTGGTGAATGATAATACTAATGCTCTGCTCTCTTTAAACCCTAGTTCTATGGAGATATATATAATGTTGTTATGAACCTCAAGGCTGATTCTGCCCCTAGCCCTGATGGTTTTGGGGCCATCTTTTTCCAAAAATATTGGAACATAATTAAGAGTGATGTTATAGGGGCCGTTACTCAATTTTTTCTACAGGATTGGATTCTTCCTAACTACAATGCAAATACAATCATCCTTATTCCTAAGACTAATGAACCCAACTCTCTCAATCACTATAGACCTATTGCTTTAGCTAATTTCAAACTGAAAATTATAACTAAAATTATGGCTGACAGACTTGCATCTATCTTACCTTCTTTGATTTTCAAGGAGCAAAAAGGATTTGTCATTGGTAGGAACATAAAAGACTGCATTTGCCTCACCTCTAAGGCAATTAATATTCTTAACAATAAGTGCTATAGTGATAATGTGGCTTTAAAAATTGATATCTCCAAAGCTTTTGATACCCTCAGTTGGAATTTTCTTCTTAAAACCCTTGAGAGTTTTGGTTTTTGCAAGAAATTCTGTAGTTGGATTAACACTTTGTTGCATTATGCAAATCTTTCCATTGGTTTTAATGGGAAACAAGATGGATATTTTCATTGTTCTAATGGGGTTAGACAAGGAGACCCTCTGTCTCCCCTTCTTTTCTGCCTGGCTGAAGAGGTGCTAAGTAGAGGGATTACTCACCTTGTAGAGAATAATCAGATTAACCTCATTAAAGCCTCTAGGAATGCTTTTGTGCCCTCTCGTACTCTCTATGCTGATGATATTATGATTTTTTGTAGAGGAGATCATAAATCCATTAATGCCATTGCCAATTTGCTTAAAGATTATGCTATTTTCTCTGGCCAAAATCGTAACAATTTTAAATCTCTCATTTATGCAGGTGGCATGTCTTTAAGTAGATTTAAATCCTTGGCAGATTTAATTGGTTTTACTATGGCTAATCCCCCTTTTCTGTACCTTGGAGCTCCTAATTTTGTTGGTAGATCTAAGCCTATTTATTTCATGTTTGTTGCAGACAAGATTAAGCTAAAATTAGCAAGTTGGAAAGTTAGCCTTCTCACTATGGTTGGGAGACTGCAGTTGGTCAAATCTGTTATTTAGAGCATGGTGGTGCATTGCATATCAGTCTACAACTGGCCTGGATCCCTCATGAAGCAGATAACTACGCAGATAAGAAATTTTATTTGAAGTGGCAATCTAGACAAGAAGAAGATTGTGACTGTGGCTTGGAAGCATTGTTGCAATAGTTTGAAGAATGGGGGCTTGGTCTTAGGTCTTTGCCTGATGTTAACTCTGCCTCCAACCTGCATCTTTGCTAGAATTTTGTTAAGGGAAAGCAGTGTCAGACTTCTCTTTTGGCTTCCCGTGTGAAAAGAAGCAAAGGCTTTATCACTTATCATATTAAATCCTCTATTTGGTCTGGCATTAAGGATAGCTATAGTACTGTGCTGGACAATTCAAAGTGGATTATTGGTGATGGTTCAAAAGTGAACTTTTGGCTGGATCATTGATTGGAAGAGCCTCTTGGAAATGTGTTTAAAATCCCTGAGATGTTTCGCAAAACTCTCCCTGTCTTGGTTAATGATTGGATGGTTGATGACAGATGGAATATCCCTGTGAATGTCCAACTGGCTTATCCAAATCTGATTACTTTAGTGTCCACTATTCCTTTGCCTGAGACGGATTTAGAAGACTCCATTATTTGGAAGAAATCTGAGAATGGGGAGTTATCCATGAAGCTTGCTTATAATTTCATTCAAAGGCAGAGTTCCTTTGGGATAGTGGTGTGCCTCCATCTCATTCCATGTTGGTTTGGAGAATTATTCACAATCGGATACCTACGAATGAGAATCTGTCCCTCAAAGGCTTCTCTTGCACTTCTATGTGCTCGATGTGTAGGTAAAACACTGAGACAACACAACACATTTTCTTCGATTGCAAGTTTACAAAAAAACTTTGGAAGTGGCTGTTGGTCAAACTCCATTATTCTGGTTCTCTAAATAATATTCAGGACTACCTGCTGTTAATGCAGTCTCCATGGTCTCCGCAAGCTAGAGTTGTGGCCTTATCATGTGTTTGTAATTTGTTCTATCAGGTCTGGAGGGCTCAAAACCTTATAAGATTTGAGGATAAATCTCTGCATTGGAAGTCTTGTATGGGTGCTATCATTTCCCGAGCGAAGTTGGTTGGTGACACTACTGTGAGTTGCTCGGATAACTCCATCTCAAGTTTCACCATTTTGAAAGGTTTTGATGTTCGTATTCTTCCTAGTAGGCCGTTATCGACTGTTGAAATTTCATGGCATCCTCCTCCGAGAGGTTGGATCAAAGTTAATATGGATGGGTTGGCTAGAGGTAATCCTTCCTTAATCGCGTGTAGCGGTATCTTTCGGGATGATAATGCGTGTCATGTGGGGATTTTTTCCGATTTCATGTGTGAGGGCACTGCAGTTTTGGTTGAATTGATGGCGGCTATTTTAGCTATTGAAAAAGTTAGATTTTGGGGCTAGACAAAGCTCTGGATGTAAATTGATTGTATGCTTGTGGTGAAATCTTTCTCCGATTCTTCTCTTGTTCCTTGAAAAATTAGATCTCGTTGGCTCTGTTGTATGGCGTACACTCGCCCGATTGATTTCATGATATCTCATGTTTATAGGGAGACCAATTTTTGTGGTGATTTTCTTGCCAACATAGGATTGTCTAGTCGCGGTTACTCTTGGTTTACTTTTGTGCATTCTATTTTAGTTAAGGACTATCTTTTAGACAAGGAGGGTATTCCTAAACTTAGGTTTTGCTCTTAAGGAGTCTTGGTTTGGTCCTCCGTTGTGTAACATGTTATCCTTTTTCTTTCTTTTATGATATTTTTAGTTAAAAAAAATATCAAATAACCAAACATATCCCATTATATAAGATAAAATTCATTTCCTAGTTGACCTTCCCCAAATACATTGTTTATATTAAATAATAATAATAATATTGTTTTATATAAAATGAAGACAATAATTATAATAAAAATAATATTAAGTTAATCACTGTAGTAGTTTTGTTGTTTTCCTCTTTCGTGATTCGTCTCTGGCTCATGCTCCTGCTGCAACAAGAGCAGAGTACTATTGTCCCCAAAAAAGTGAAAAGTTAAAACTCCACAGTTAAATTCACATCTACCACCACACTCAATAAAAACCCAAAGTTACCGTGTAACCGGACATAGCCGGTACAAGGTAATCATGAATGGTCCAAGACAAAGCCAGTGAGAGAGAAAGAATTTGTATTTGTATATGCTCTTTGTTTAGATTAAGACCACAAAAAATAAACATAGAACCTTAACTGAATGTTCTTTCGGTTTCTTCTCTAATTATATTATTACTCATTGATAATCTAGCTTCGAAATTTGCTTCAACAATGGAATTTGAAGATCATGAGGAACATGAGGAAGAGTTATGTATGGGTGCAGCGAGTTACGACTCGTTACCTAACTCGTCACGAGTTAAGATGCCAGGTGGCACTGAAGCTATTATGGTTACTCATCCACTCAGAAACATCATCAACAACAGCAACAACGGAAACAGTAACAGCAACAGCAACAACAACGGGAACAGTAACAACAATAACAACATCAGTAGCATCAGTAACAGCAACATCGGTGTCGGAAACGGAAAAGCGAGGTATAGAGAGTGTTTAAAGAATCATGCTGTCGGAATCGGAGGTCATGCTTTAGACGGTTGCGGCGAGTTTATGCCGGCGGGGAATGAAGGAAGTTTGGAGTCACTAAAATGCGCTGCGTGTAACTGCCACCGTAATTTCCACCGCAAGGAGTCGGCTGACTTCACCGGAGTGGATCCTTTTCTGTTGACGCACCACCACCACCATGCGCCGCCTCAGCCGCAGTTCGCAGCTTATTATCGAACTCCGGCGGGGTACTTGCATGTTTCGGGACAGCAGAGGCCGGGGACGCTTGCTCTACCGTCTACATCCGGAGGCGGTGCAGGGACGCAGAGCACGAGGGAGGATCAAGATGAAGATATTTCGAATCCGAGCGGAGGTTCGAGTAAGAAGCGGCACCGGACGAAGTTTACGGTGGAACAGAAGGATAAGATGTTGCAGTTGGCTGAGAAATTGGGGTGGAGAATTCAGAAACATGATGAAGGTTTGGTTCAAGAATTCTGCAATGAAAGTGGTGTGAAGCGTCATGTTCTTAAGGTTTGGATGCATAACAACAAACACACTCTTGGTAAGAAGCCCTAGAAAAAAATATATAAAGTAATAACTAAAATTCCAAAATTTTCTTTCTTAGGTTTCATCTTGAGGGAAAATGTGGAAGTGGAAGTGGGAGTAGAATGGAACATTATAAATAATTATTTAAGGTACTTAATTTGTGTTAATGTTGGACTAGGAGGGTTAAGTTAAGGTAAGAAGATTCTAGTATTAGAATTAATTAGAGGTTATATTATTATTATTATTATTGTTATTGTTGTTGTTAATGATGATGTGTAGAATGTAGATGTTATCTATGGTGAATGAATGAATGCATTTGGATTTGGAATGTGGAGTAAGAATTTAGAAGGTTAAGGTAATTAGATATTTGATGATGATAATGAAGCTAAAAATGGATGACCCCTCTAGATTTAATTTTGTTTGTCTATATGTTGTTGATACAATACAATCTAAATCCTATGACAGTTGTTCTCGAAAGCATCAATGTCGTTTTAGAACACACACCTGCATTTTCCGTTTTTCATGTCTTTTTCTACAATACTTGTCTCTTCTTCTATTACTTCTTCTTTTCCGTTTTTCATGTCTTTTTCTACAATACTTGTCTCTTCTTCTATTACTTCTTCATCATCTAACGGCTAAACCTTTTTGGCTCCTTCCCCACACCACCTGCCTAATGTTTGATTTAGTTCATTTTGAATTTTGAGTGTATTTATTGAAATTGAAATTACAGTAATATTGTGATTTTAATGATTTTTTTTATAGCCAAAATTCCGACAATATACTATATTTTATTTGGCTGTGATTCACAATAATTTTATAAAAATTCATATTTTTTGGTTAAATTATGAAAGTTTATTGTGATTATGTTAAATTTATACTGTTGTTGTAGAGATTAATCTATATACTTAAATGTATATCGTAATTGAAGAGATTAATCTATATATTTAGAGGAATGAATATTTGTTTAGTTTGCAGGTGGTTTTAGAATAAATATTGGATTTAATTTTTTTTCTCATGATTTTCTGAAATGAGAAAATACAGTATATAGGACACTGGATTCAGATTTTTGTTAGTATTAAGAATAGTTGGATTTTCATTTCATCATTTTCTGGTTGATGTGCAAGTTATTACTGTACTAATTAATATATTTATTTTATTTCATATGATGTATTAAATTTGAAAAGTACTCTACAATTAATTTGTCAATGTTTTCTTCTGTGTTGGGGAAGAAAAGTTGGTAGACTCAAATCCAGGCGTGAAGTAATTAAATTCATAGGCTGCAGAAATTATTTCTAGAATAATATATCAAATATATCAATTAGCAACTAATTTAAATAAGATTAATATATTATTTCCACCTATTTTTTTCACATGAACACAATGTTTATGTTTATTATATAGATTCAATGAGTTAAACAAACACTTACATTAATGTTAATCGTATGGAGTAAATTATTAGATCTATGTGCTTGTGATATCCTTTTTTTTACCGTTAATACTGTGAGTGTATTTTAACCGTTGGATAAAAATAAAAAAGTGTAAAGCATTAAAATATAGTGATGATGAATTTTGATGGCAATGGAGTACCTTTATTTTTCTTTCTCTACCTTTATTTCGTTCTATATGTGATATTAAGTGTGAAAATAATGATCTTTCCCATTTAGAGCAACCCTAGTGTTGTATAAGTTAAAAACCAAGCTATATGAAAATAGATGTAAAATAGAAGAATAGGGACATGACTTTTGTTTTGCAGCTTTCCAATTACTACCATCAATGGAGTTTAGAGAGAAATGGGGTAGAGAATCTATTAGGATCCCTAGAATCTCTGTAATGTCAGTTCTCTACTTCATCACAATCATGGTAAACTTGTTGACTTATTGCATTTAATTGACTCTAAGATGGTGGAGCACTACTTAATTCAATAATGTAATAATTAATACATGTAACAAGCTTAATTGCTAAGATGAAAAAGTGTTATATTTTTGGTCTAAAGCTACTAATCACATACTAGTATATATAGTGTAGGTTTTTGGATGAGCAAGTGTAATATTGATTTTAAATTTGAATGAGTCAAAATTAAATAGAATTTATAATTGATTTTGTATTTAGAATTTATTCTAATTTAAAATTAAGAATTATAAGTTTTGACTCAAATTATAATTTTTACTTTCAAAATTATAGTTCAACTTACACTTATATAAATGTATCTAAACAATATGTTCAAATTTTTATTTCAACTAACTTTTATATATGTTATTTAAACCAAATTTATATCATGTTCATCTTTTCATAAAATTAATTCATAAAAATCAATTCAACTTTTTGTCTCACAAATTTTGAAAAATGATCAATGTTACATTTAATATGTACTCCCCTTTTTTTAATCAATGTTTAGATACATTTGTTATATATTTTTTTGTTTATAAATATATTTTTATTAATAATGTGTAAACAAAAATTAATAATAACCGTGCGTAAAATATATCCACTCCAATGTTATCTGAGGTGTTTCAAGTTTTGTTTTATCATTCGATCTATTAAACTTTTGTTACTTGATTTTTCAAATTTTAAAGTAGAGTTTATTAAGCGTCAAGCGAATATGATTATGATTGCTCATCGTTAAACAAAAGGGACAAATTTCTGGTCTCGACGTAGTTACGTTAATTTTATATTTTTTTGTATTGAAACTGTTAGTTTTACTTTTGTAAAAAAAAAAAACTATTCTTACATATATATATATATATATATATATATATATATATATATATATATATATATATATATATATATATATATATATATATATATATATATATATATATATATATGTGTGTGTGTGTGTGTAAAGTGGAAAAAATTCTTACATAAAATTAGGATCTTGTATAATTTTACAATTAGGTTAATGACGATGTTAATTCAACTAAAACCAGATAAAATGGCTATACTTGAAGTTTTGAATCATTAAAATTATTTATTTATATTTTTTTTATTCCATGAATTAGGTGGCCGTTTCAATTGTGAATAATAGTTTATTTTTCCCTATTATAAATAAAAAAATATAAATTTTTTAGGTTTATTAAATTATTTGATATATTTGAATCAAATATATATATTATTTAATAAAAATTTAAAAATAATTTTTGTTTATAATATTGATCAGAGAAAACATAGAATAAGTTTTTATTTACACATTGGTTCTTGTTAGAATTGAATGATTTTGGTCTATGTTATAGACACACCATATATGGCTTGTTGTAGAAGATGAAAGTAATGAATGTAATTTGGCATGTTGTATAGCTTTATGGTTGAGCTTTAATATGCATGCGAAAAGGGGGACTTGGTTGATTACTTAGGGAAAGAAGGTGAAACAAGGTTAGTTTGGAAGCTTTACTATAAAAACACACTATAAGTATATAGCACACAGGGTATGGTTTTGTTGTAGACAGCTTGCTTGTTAACTAGTCCAAACCTTGCCCATTACCAATACACGTATAAGATGCTTTACTTGTTTTGGGGTTTTTTTTGGTATCAGATAAAGCTGTGTGTGTTTCATCATCCATCTTGTGGTCCACACACAAATATTTACTATACTACATTATAATGGAACCCTTGTTTCTTGCTTGGTGCTGTGCTGCTACTAAGTTTAGACTGTGATTACTGATCCGTCAGATTAAATTGGCCTACATGGCCATTTCCCATCCCTCATATATTGTTAACATGTTCATGATTTGATGGATTTTGTCTAGCATGTTAATCATTCAATTCTACCATGGTGGTTTTGGTGGTTTTAAATTGTGGTTGAGTTTTTTTTACACAATTTTGTTAAATGTGGTGAATTTGGTTACAATCATAGTTGGAATGTCTTGGTAAAGACATGTGTTGCGGTTAGGGGATGGAAAAAAAACCATATCCATGGGTAACAGAGGTTAAAATCCGTCACGGTACAAGTTGGATGATTTAATGGATATCCACGAGTAAAATAAACAGATGTTTAATTGAATATGTAATTATTATTATTTTATTAAATTTAGTTGAATATATAATTATTATTATTTTGTTGAATTTATTTATTTGATCAAAGAAAAAATAAAATGAATATAATTTATTTTTGTTATTATTATTAATATGTTAAATTTAAAATTAGTTTTTGTCTATAGATAAAAAAATTGATCAACTACATTATTTTTTAAAAAATATTTAAAAAATATTATTTATGAATATCTGTCTAATACTCATAAATATTTCAAAATTTATGGATATCCGTTTGAGGGACACTCAAACGAGTATGAACAAATACGTATATTATATTTAAAGTAGCCGAAGACTAGAACCATGCTCACAGATAGCCCATTGTCAATCCTTTTTCCTTATCCGGTGATCTCTCTCTCAAAGAAGCTTATGGTTACAAAGATCCTTCCACTGCTCTTTCCTGGCCGAAATCGGTTTGGTTCAGTGATGTCCCGCCTGCGAAATGTTTGGTGCTTTGGAAGTTCATGCTGGACTGTATCCTTCGGACGACAAACTCAAACTCTGAGGTTTGCGGTTCCCTTCTATGTGTTCGCTTTGTAACAAGTATGAGGAATCCTCCAACCATCTTTTCTTCGCTTGCCAGTTTGCTAGTAAGGTTTGGAGCTGGTTTTACAGGTCTGTTGAGGTCTCTTCGCCGCCGTCGTCTTTGGAGGATTGGTGGTCTCGTTGCTCGTCTAGATCCAAGCAGTGTGCGGTGGTCCTCAAGGCAGCAATCATTTATATCTTTTACTTTGTTTGGGAGGCCAGGAATTGGGCTAGATTCAAAAATATTACCCCTAATCTTCGTGCCTCTATTCAAAAAATCCGCAACCATATATACTTAACCGGTTTGACTTCCTCTGCGACTTCCAATTCTTCTATGGATGATTTTCGGATTCTTAAAGTGTTTGACATTAAAATCAGGCCTCCGGATGCTCCTCG
Organism: Vicia villosa; assembly: GCF_029867415.1. Lineage (NCBI taxonomy): Eukaryota > Viridiplantae > Streptophyta > Magnoliopsida > Fabales > Fabaceae > Vicia > Vicia villosa. The sequence continues at coordinate 48,117,801 of NC_081181.1, read as the reverse complement.
TATTTTGGAATTTTTTGGCATCCTCCCCCGCCTTCTTGGGTTAAATGTAATACAGATGGAGCTTTCCCTCTTAGTTCCACGTCTGCGGGTTGTAGCGGTATCTTCCGGGATCATGTAGGTAATTTCCTCTTAGCTTTCGCTAATTTTGTTCCTTGGCCTTCGTCTACTATTGCTGAGTTCCAGGCGGTGTTATGTGCTATGGAGATGGCTATGGAAAAGGGTTGGAACAATCTTTGGATTGAGTCGGACTCCAAACTTGTGGTTCAATCCATCTCTAACTCCTCTTTGGTTCCCTGGCAGCTCCGTAGAAGGTGGAGAGTCTGCCTTTCTTTTTATTGCAGTAGGCGTATTTTTTTCTCCCATATTTACCGAGAAGGCAACACTTGTGCAGATTTCTTAGCTAATGTAGGCTTAAATTTAACTTCTCTAACCATTTTTTAGTCCATTCCTCTAGGTTTAAGGAAGGATTTTGTAAGTAATAGACTAGGTTTGCCTTGCTTTAGGTTCTCATCCTGTTGATGGAGATGGTTTTGTCTCTCCTTCTTTTTTGAGGATGTTTTCCTGCATTTTTTGTATCTTGGTCTGTTTCATTTTTAATATATGAGGCTTTATTCAAAAAAAAAAATCCTTAGTTGCTATTGTGATAGTTATTTGAAACAATTAAATTAAATATCTGTGCATTTGTATAAGAAGATAAAATAATTTTGTATGACACAATTGTACTGAAATAATGAAAATAAATGAGGTGAATTTCGTTAGATCATAGTTGTGATGTCTTTGTAAAGACACATGTTGCAGTCTCATAGTTGCGGTTGTGATGATTATTTGAAACATTATTAAATTTACTACACAACTAAAGAATGATTTTATCTGTATAAACAAAAATATAATATAGATAATGCTATCATCTATAACGATATATAAAAGGAAAATATGATTGTGATGTAGTCTATTTTCTTTTCTATTAAATTTTCTAATTATTGTAAATATTTAAAAATAATAATTAAAGTTGGTAAGTTAAGACGTGTTTGGTTCAAGTAAATGGAGGGGAGGAGAGGGGAGAGAATATTTATAATAAAATGTGTTTGGTTCAATTTAAAGGAGCGAAGAGGAGGGGAGGGGAGCAAAATCTCTCCGAATCACACTTTTTGCGTCCCCCGAATCAGAGGGATTTGGAGGGGAGGGGAAGGGATGTGGTGGTTGATGTTCAATAAATTAATTTATTTACTAAAATATTCTCAGTTTTATTTTTCTATTTCAATATTATTATTTTCTCACGTTTGTTTCTCTTTTTTTTTTCTCTATTACTTCTATCATTTTATTATAATTATTTTTTATCTTCATATATATATATATATATATATATATATATATATATATATATATATATATATATATATATATATATATATATATATATATATATATATATATATATATATATATATAAAATAAGTTATTTTATGTATTCAAAAGTTGTTATCAATGCATAGATAATTTTGTGTCGAGAGTTATAATATGTATAAATTTTTAATCACTCAATATTACAAATATTATTTTCAAAAATTTATTTAGGAAATTTTCACATTTGAATATCATATTGATTATATAAAACCATAAGGATGAAAATGTAAATTACTAATAAAACCTGTCCCCTCTCCTCATGAACCAGACATATTTTTAACCAAAATCCCTCCCCTCCCCTCGTTTGAACCAAACATACATATAATCAATAAAAACCCCTCCCTTCCTCTCCCCTCCCCTTCCCTTCATTAAACTCTGCCTTCCCCTTCATTAAAGTTGGTTATATTATTTTTTTAGGCAAAATACCCTTTTTGGTCCGTTTACTATACCCAAGGTCCATTCTGGTCCCTTATCTCTAAAAAGTGTCAAAGTGGTCCTTTAATTGTTAAAAAAGGACCACGTTTGTCCTTTCTGCCAGCTCCATTAGTCAAAGTCAAAGGAATGGCATATGTGGCATACATGTGGCAGACACATGTTTATTTTAATTGCCAGGTGGTTTATATTAATTGCCAGATGGATAATTTTGTCTGAGAAATAAAATAGAAAGGGGAAATGAAATAGAAACTTCATTTTGTCTTTGTTGGTTCTTGGAGGAAACCCTAGCGCAGCTGCCATTGACGAATCTCCAAGCTCAAGTTGTTGTGAACGAAGACGAAGACGACATTCAAGGTGAAAGCGAAGACGAAGACGACATCAGAGGTAAGTTTCTGCATCTGTATTAGTAACATAGTGCACAACCATCTCAATCAACTAGTGCACAACCTTCTCAAGCTCCTACTGCACAAGTATCCCAAACTGCTCCTTCACAATTATCTCAACCAACTTAAGGAAAACCATCTCAGAAGACAACTCCAAAATCATCCAAGAAGACTACTCCTAAAGCAAAGAAGTTGGCATTTAGAAGGCCAAATGCACCTTTTATCCCACCTGGTCCAACAACAAGGTTGACTGCTGCAAAAACAGCTGTAGGTCCAACAACAAGGAGGACAACACCTACTAAAAGGGCCACACCAAAATGGAAACCCTAGTCTCTTTTTATGTTATGCAATGTTTTGGAATATTAGTCATTAGTTACTATGATGTAGTGTTTTGGACCTGTTATGCAATATTTCTGTTTTGGACATGTGATGTTGGATATCTTTGGTAGTGTTAAGTATTTTGGACATGTAATTTTGTGTTTTAGACCTGTGATGTCTGATAGCAATGTTAATGTTAAGCATTTTGGACCTATAATATTTGCCATTTTTCTGTCCTATACTTATTAGGGGTTTGCTTACCAATCATTTCCTATTTCATACAAAAATCAAAAGTCAATACATACTATTAGCAGGGTGTAACCAATCATTTGCCATTAATAACTTTAAAATTCAATACAGACTTTTCCAAACATTACAACACTAAAACAAATTACCAACTCCAATTCAATACTAAAACAAATGTCAAATTCAATACATACTAATACAGACTTTTCCAAATGACCAACACTAAAACAACACAGAACAACCTTTTCCAGAATTCATCATATTCTTCAACTCCCTTGTCTTTTGTTTCAATCTATCATTTGTCGCCAACTCCAATTTTGCTGCATCAAGTTCATTTTGAAGCTTCTCTAACCTACTATTTTGCATCTTCATATACTGGTCTTTCTCATCCACCACATCATCAAAAAACCATTGAAAAAATCCACACCCTATTTGGGTTGAACCTTGTGATTTTTAACATTCACATTAATTAGAAGGAAATACATTAGATGAACAAACAAGTGAAATTCGTTTTTAACTTGTAATTACGACAACCCCAAAATTGCTTCCCGAAATTCGTGCTAGTTGAAGCCCTACAAAGCAAAGCTATCTCTCCACACCCACATACGAGTTTCCATCTCAAATTTCCAGCAAAACCACCACCACTCTTCGTGTTAGATTCATAAGAACATGGCCCTGCGATTGATGATGATGTCTGCTTCATTTTAAACAATCAATTTTGGAAACTGACTTGGGATTGAAACAAAAACCCTAGAATTTGGGGAAGAAGCAGAGATGAAGCACTATAAAGGAAACGGTGAAGAAGACAAGGTTGAAGAAGGAGTATATAACATTCCACATCACCCGCCACGTATACAAACCTAACGTCCGTTGGTGCCATTTGGACAGAAAGGACAAACGTGGTCCTTTTTGAACAATTAAAGGACCACTTTGACACTTTTTAGAGATAAAGGACCAGAATGGACCTTGGGATATAGTTAAGGGACCAAAAAGGATATTTTGCCTATTTTTTAACAAAAACTAACTACTATTTCCACTTATAAAATCATAACTTTTTTCAACACAAACTTTTTATTTTTAATTTTAAGTTTTTTAACCTATGTCTTAATTAAATGTTAATAATTAATTATTTTACAATTATTTTTTTCAACACAAACTTTTTATTTTTAATTTTAAGTTTTTTAACCTATGTCTTAAAGACACGTATTAACATTACTCATGTAATATTTTATATACATTCTTATAGGTAGTAGCATAGAAATTTAAGGTGTTTTTTGCAATTAAACCGCAAATTCTATCTATTAAGTTCAAATATTGAATCTTTTTCAAAGTCTTTATCGTTGGTTGTTGTAGTAAAAATCAACTTATTTTAAAAAAATCATTTTCACTTTATCATGTTGGATTAACTAGGAACATAACTTAATTCAATTATGTTTTATTATGTGAGAGCACACAATTATTTTTCTTTTAATTAAAAAATGTTTATAATTTTCATTTATTAAATAAGGGTTTTGTAAAGATGCTTGCCATTTGATTGGGGGTGTCAATAGACATCACGTGAATTGTTCAAATTTTGGACTTTATCACAGACAACGTAATAGCTCATGAAAGACCGAGTTGATAGTAATGCGAATCGCACTTCTATGATCCCAAAAGAGAATGACAGGTATTTTATGAGGTATAGAAAAGTCTTTGGGTATGTATCGCAGCCATTGAACTTCGCATGAGGTGTAATATTCTAATTTTTCATTAAGAGATTAATGATATGAATTTCTTTTAGTTGAGATGGAACCAAGTGGCATTATGGTAAATAAGGTTTAGTTGGGGGATACTTTAGTCTTTGCACTCTATCTAAGTCTTAAGGATTGTTTGGTTTTGGAACAATTCTGATTTTTTAGAAGCCAAAAACATAATTGTGGAGAGTAGAAGAGGAAGAAACGTGAAACAAGAAGGAAGGAGAGAAAGACCCATTGCCAACTTCAACTTTCATCCTTGCATGCACCTTTGATCCATCAACCTTCATCATCCACTTCTGATTTTCAGAGCTTCTTCCTCAGCTTAATCAGGTGAGTCTCATAGATAGAGACTTTGGGGAAACTTTTGGGATTTATGTCAATGTGAGGCATTAAGGGATTGAGAGTATGTGTTCTATAATCCTTATTCATGCATGTTTAAGACTCTATTCTAGTAGTAATTCGTGTATGTACATTTACCATGTCTTATTGCTCCATCAAGAATGATTGCATGTAAGATTTTGGGGTTTGGGGACCCCAAACGCGTTCTGCATTTTTGATGATTTTGCAGAGTTCGCTGCAGCGAACTTTCATTCGCTGTAGCGAATGATTCGCTGTAGCGAACTGTGTCGCGAATAAACCTGGGAGTTGAATTGATTTATTCGCTGTAGCGAACTTTCCTTCGCTGTAGCGAATCGGGGCTTTGCTAGAGTTCGCTGTAGCAAACTGACCTGGGTTTGAAGAAGTTTAGCTTCTGTTTGAGTTCGCTGTAGCGAACAGAAGTTCGTTGTAGCGAACTAGTCTGATGCAGAATTGATATTTCTCCCATTTGAGTGCAGTTTCGTTTTGTATCGGAATCGAAGGCCTCTTATGACTTGTATGACATTCTAATATGTGTTTTAATTATATAAGACCATGATATGACTAAAATCCCTTGGATATGCTTGTATGTGTGAAATACAAATTTGGTGGATTATATTGTGGCATTATTATTTTTATGATTTCGTTTGTTCCGGTTGAACATTCGTATGTGATTGCCTGTGTGATGGCTTATACCGTGCTGTGTGATCTCGGTGTTTTGTGTATGCTTGAATCGGAGTAAGCTTAAGCTACTAGGTGGTAAGTCCTGTTTATGGACTTAGTTCCATCATTACCGTTGCGATGTGCTTGTGAGGGCCTACGGGGCGTATCCCACTCGACGTTAACTCATCTGCGTTCTCGGTATGTTTTGCACACCTGAGCTACCATTGCGATATGCTTATGAGGGCGTACGGGGCGTATCCCACTCGATGTTAACATATCGGCGTGCTTGGTATGGTGGAGAAGTAATGCCACGTAGGTAATATTACTTCCGATTCACCTCTAGTGATGCCACGTAGGCAAGATCACTAGGCTTTCGCCCGGTGGACTCGTATTGTCAAGATGGCGTAATTGCACTCGATGTTAACTAATCTGCGTATGGACAGTGATGGGGTCGGACGCCATTTAGGCAATGTCACGGCTGTAACTCATCTCGGATGATTTCCATTTAGGAGGAGTATCCGATTAGTCTTGCGATGTGCTTGTGCAAGTCTCTTGATGCGATGTACGGGTGTAACCCACCGAAGGTGTGGTTTGGCAGCCTAGGTAGACAGGCAGATTTTACTCCTGGATTCCTCGTACATGGGTACGGGTCTGCATACTTGTTTGTGATGGCGTTGAGCCTGTTGTTGTTGATGCCTTCTTGGATAGTTATGGGACTTCCATTGACGGTGTATCCTTGTTTGTACTTGTACCTAGCCGTGAGGTAACCCGGATTCTCGGTGAATTCGTTGATTGCATGTTCCCTGTAGAACTTAGTGAACCCGTAAGATAGGGAGACTCACTGAGATTTAGTAATCTCACCCCATTCCAATTATTCTTTTTACAGGTGGTTCGAGGCAGGATCGAGGAAATAAGATGACTTAGCTTCGAGTTGAAGTTTCTTGGCGATGCATTTCGTTGTAGTCTATGATCTTTTGTATCTCCGTCTTTTGTACTATGGATATTATTTGTATTAGTTGGAACTCATGTATTTTGGCCATGACAGTTTGGGCTTTTATACTTGTACTTATACATTATCTATTCCGCTGCTTATGTTTATGATTTTCGAGTACCATTTTAATGCCATATACGTATATCCTAGGCAATGTATGTATGGGGTGTTACAGTTGGTATCAGAGCAGGTCGATTCTCGGCTTTGCCACGAAACATCATAAGACAGCATAATTCTGCCTCATATGTGTAGTGTCGGCATGATTCCTTATGTCTTACTTATGGCATTAAGCCTGATCAACTTGATTCCGTGTGTAGGACAAACAGGAAGATGGCTGAACAACGCAGAGGTCCCGGAAGGCCCAGGACGAGGAATGTGGAGACTGAGCCTGGAACTGAGAATGCGGGTGTGCCTTGGGTGCAGTTAATGCAACAGATGCAACAGCAGAATCAGATGATGATGCAGATGATGCAAGGCATGCAAGGGCAACAACCAACCGCTCCTGCTCCTACTCCTCAAGCTGCAGCAGGGCCTGATTTTCGCGCCTTCTTTCGGATGGATCCGCCAGAGTTCTTGGGTGGCTTAGATCCTGTGATTGCTCATGATTGGTTGAATGGCATGGAAATGATATTCCAGGCTATTCAGTGCACCGAGGAAGAGAAGGTGATCTTTGCTGCTCAGAAAATGAAGGGACCAGCAGGAAGATGGTGGAATACGGAGTCTACGTATTTCACTAACCGAGGGATTCCTAAGGATTGGCAACATGTCAAGACAGCTTTCTTGGAGAAGTACTACCCCAACAGTGTGCGTGCTTTGAAGGAGCGTGAGTTTCAGTCCTTCAAACAAGGCAACATGTCGGTGTCTGAATATGCTGAGAAGTTTGAGGACATGGCTGCCTATTCCAGACAAGCAGCTTATGCACCAGATGAGTTGTGGAAGATTGATCAGTTCCTTATGGGGCTGAATGCTGATATTGTACACAGCGTGTCTCAAAGGGAGTTTACTACCTATGCTGAGTGTTTGAGGCAATGCTATGTTGCTGAGAACACATTGAAGAGAGTCCAAGATGAAAGAGAACAGAATAAGTCGGTTCATAGGGAACAAGGAAGGTCGGGACAACATTTGAAACCCCGCAATTCTCCAGCTATGAAGAAACAGGTCTATGGAGATCGCTCTACTTAGCCTCCCCGATGTGGTAGATGCAAGGCGAACCACTTTGGGAATTGCAAGCCAGATCTTGTGAAATGTTACAAGTGCAATCAGTTGGGACATTTTGCAAGGGAGTGTACAGCCCCATATGTTCCTGAAAAGACTAAAGGTCGTGTTTACACCTTGGACGCTAGGAAGGCTCAAGGAAACACCAATCTTGTTGCTGGTACGTGTTATGTCAATAATCAACCCTTGTTTGTGCTAGTTGATTGTGGGGCAACACATTCTTTTATTTCTTATCCTTGTGTGCGGAGGCTCGGTTTTGAGACGAGTCTTCTTCCTAATCCTATGATTATCTCATCGGCTACAGACGATATGGTAGAAGCTCGGGAAATTTGCAAGGAGTGTTCTATTACCTTCAATGGTCGTAGATTCGTGATTGATCTCATTTGTCTACGTCTTAAGAAGATCGATGTAGTACTTGGTATGGACTGGTTGTCAGCTAACTCGGTGTACATCGGTTGTAAAGAGAAGGCTATCTTCATTCCTGCTGAGGAGACTACACCAACCGATGCCATTGAACATCTTCTTGAAGGTACAGTTAACATGATCAATTACCTTTTTGCTCAAGAGAAGTCTTTCCTTTTGGTTCTTACGTCGGACTCCAAAGATAAGAGGAGTATTTTGGAGATTCCGGTTGTGTGTGAATTTTCCGATGTATTTCTGGAGGATGTTACTTCTCTTCCGCCGGAGAGGGAAGTTGAATTCTCTATTGATCTTGTTCCGGGTACCGCTCCAGTTTCGACCGCCCCTTATAGGATGTCTCCTGCAGAGCTAAGAGAGTTGAAGAGTCAGCTAGAAGAGTTGTTGGCGAAACACTTCATTCGTCCTAGTGTTTCTCCATGGGGAGCTCCAGTCTTGTTAGTGAAGAAGAAGGATGGTAGTATGCGTTTGTGCATCGACTATCGTCAGCTGAACAAGGTAACCATAAAGAACAAGTACCCTCTACCGCGGATTGATGACCTTCTAGATCAATTGAAGGGAGCCTGTGTGTTCTCGAAGATTGACCTAAGGTCGGGATATCATCAAATTCGGGTTAAGAGTTCGGATGTATCTAAGACTGCTTTTAGGACGAGATACGGTCATTATGAGTTCTTGGTTATGCCATTCGGGGTAACCAATGCTCCTGCTGTCTTTATGGATTACATGAACCGGGTGTTTCAACCATATTTGGATCAGTTCGTGGTAATCTTTATAGACGACATATTGATATACTCAAGGACTATCGAAGAGCACATGGAGCATTTGAGGATTGTGTTGTCGGTTCTCAGAGAAAAGCAGTTGTTTGTGAAGTTTAGCAAGTGTGAGTTCTTGATGTCCGAAGTTAAGTTTCTTGGACATGTCATATCTGGCAGCGGCGTAGCTGTAGACCCTTCAAAGGTAGAGGCAATGATAAATTAGGAACGACCCAAGAATGCAACTGAGGTCCGTAGTTTCCTAGGCTTGGCAGGTTACTATCGGAGGTTCATCATGGGATTTTCCAAGCTAGCATTACCTTTGACCAGGCTAACAAGGAAGGAAGTTTCATTCGAATGGAATTCAGAATGTGAGAAGAGTTTTCAGAAACTCAAGGAGAAACTGACTACTGCTCCAGTGTTGGTGATTCCAGATCCAAACCGATCTTACGAAGTGTTCTGTGATGCTTCTAAGAAAGGCTTGGGTGGAGTATTGATGCAAGATGGACAGGTTGTAGCTTATGCATCTAGACAGTTGAGATCTCATGAAGAGAATTATCCCACTCATGACCTCGAACTCGCTGCGATTGTGTTCGCGCTCAAGGTGTGGCGACATTATTTATATGGGGTTCACTTTGAGATGTTTAGTGGTCACAAAAGTTTGAAGTATCTCTTTGATCAAAAGGAACTCAACATGCGTCAGAGGAGATGGATGGAGTACTTGAAGGACTTTGACTTTGATTTAAAGTACCATCCCGGTAAAGCTAATAAGGTAGCAGATGCCTTGAGTAGAAAGGAGATTAAGGTTGCAGAGCTGATGATGTTAGAATTTGGCCTTATGGAGAAGTTCAGAAACTTGGACTTACAATTTGAGTGGGCACCAACGGGTGTGTTGATAAGTAACTTGTGTATTGAGAATGAGTTGCGGGAAAGGATCCGTCAAGCACAGTGGAATGATGTAGAATTGCAGCCTAAAGCAAACCTTCCTGATTTCGTTCGTACATCTGATGGACTCATTCTTTTTGGACGAAGGATGTGTGTGCCAAATGATGCGGAGTTAAGGAGGTTAATTCTGGACGAGGCTCACAAGAGCAAATTCACCATCCATCCCGGATCGACCAAGATGTATCAAGACATGAAAGGGAATTTTTGGTGGCCTGGTATGAAGAGAGATGTGGCTGATTATGTAGAGCAGTGCGTGATTTGCCAACAAGTGAAGATAGAGCACCAAAGGCCCGGTGGTATGTTGCAACCATTGGATATTCCTGTTTGGAAATGGGACAGTATATCCATGGACTTCATTATGGGACTACCACGGGTATTAGGTGGGCACGACTCGATATGGGTGATAGTGGATCGTTTGACTAAGTCCGCGCATTTCTTGCCGGTTAAGACGACTCACAAGGTTTCTCACCTTGCGAGGCTTTTTGTAGTGGAGATTGTGAGATTGCACGGTGTACCTTCTAGCATTGTGTCGGATAGAGATCCAAAGTTCACTTCCCGATTTTGGAAAGCTTTTCATCAAGAAATGGGTACAAATCTGAATTTGAGCACTTCTAACCACCCCCAGACAGATGGACAAACAGAAAGGACTATTCAAACCATTGAGGATATGCTAAGGGCATGTATCTTGGAAATTGGTGGAAGTTGGAAGGATAACTTACCTTTGATAGAATTTGCATATAACAACAGTTATCATGCGAGTATCGGTATGGCCCCATACGAAGCCTTGTATGGAAGGAAGAGTCGATCACCGTTGTGTTGGTCTGAAGTTGGTGAGAAGGGAATTCTTGGACCGGAGATAATTCAAGAAACCACGGAGAAGGTTAAGATGATTCGAGATAAGATGAAACAAGCTCAAGATCGACAGAAGAGTTATACGGACAAACGAAGGAGACCGTTGGAGTTTGATGTGGGAGAACATATGTTCTTGAAGGTGACTCCGAGGTTGAGGTTGAAAGGACCGTTTAAGACGCGCAAACTTAGCCCGAGATACGTAGGACCTTATCAAATCATGAGACGGATAGGTGAAGTCGCATACCAGTTAGCGTTGCCTCCTTCATTGTCCGGGCTGCATGACGTTTTCCATGTATCTCAGTTGCGGAAGTTTGTGCCTGATTCATTTCATCCTATCCTACCAGATACGATTGAAGTAGAGCAAGATCTTTCTTTCCAACCGAAACCTTGTCGTATCTTGGAGCATGCTAGCAAGTCGTTGAGAAACAAAGAGATACCTATTGTGAAGGTGTTGTGGGAAGAGTCGCGTCCTGACGAAGCGACTCGGGAGCTTGAATCAGAGATGCGGGAGTTGTATCCTCACTTATTCTGATAAGTTTTCGAATTCGAGGACGAATTCTATTTAAGGGGGGGGGGGGAGAATGTAATATTCTAATTTTTCATTAAGAGATTAATGATATGAATTTCATTTAGTTGAGATGGAACCAAGTGGAATTATGGTAAATAAGGTTTAGTTGGGGGATACTTTAGTCTTTGCACTCTATCTAAGTCTTAAGGATTGTTTGGTTTTGGAACAATTCTGATTTTTTAGAAGCCAAAAACAGAATTGTGGAGAGTAGAAGAGGAAGAAACGTGAAACAAGAAGGAAGGAGAGGAAGACCCATTGCCAACTTCAACTTTCAGCCTTGCATGCACCTTTGATCCATCAACCTTCATCATCCACTTCTGATTTTCAGAGCTTCTTCCTCAGCTTAATCAGGTGAGTCTCATAGATAGAGACTTTGGGGAAACTTTTGGGGTTTATGTCAATGTGAGGGATTAAGGGATTGAGAGTATGTGTTCTATAATCCTTATTCATGCATGTTTAAGACTCTATTCTAGTAGTAATTCGTGTATGTACATTTACCATGTCTTATTGCTCCATCAAGAATGATTGCATGTAAGATTTTGGGGTTTGGGGACCCCAAACGCATTCTGCATTTTTGCTGATTTTGCAGAGTTCGCTGCAGCGAACTTTCATTCGCTGTAGCGAATGATTCGCTGTAGCGAACTGTGTAGCGAATAAACCTGGGAGTTGAATTGATTTATTCGCTGTAGCGAACTTTCCTTCGCTGTAGCGAATCGGGGCTTCGCTGGAGTTCGCTGTAGCGAACTGACCTGGGTTTGAAGAAGTTTAGCTTCTGTTTGAGTTCGCTGTAGCGAACAGAAGTTCGTTGTAGCGAACTAGTCTGATGCAGAATTGATATTTCTCCCATTTGAGTGCAGTTTCGTTTTGTATCGGAATCGAAGGCCTCTTATGACTTGTATGACATTCTAATATGTGTTTTAATTATATAAGACCATGATATGACTAAAATCCCTTGGATATGCTTGTATGTGTGAAATACAAATTTGGTGGATTATATTGTGGCATTATTATTTTTATGATTTCGTTTGTTCCGGTTGAACATACGTATGTGATTGCCAGTGTGATGGCTTATACCGTGCTGTGTGATCTCGGTGTTTTGTGTATGCTTGAATCGGAGTAAGCTTAAGCTACTAGGTGGTAAGTCCTGTTTATGGACTTAGTTCCATCATTACCGTTGCGATGTGCTTGTGAGGGCCTACGGGGCATATCCCACTCGACGTTAACTCATCTGCGTTCTCGGTATGTTTTGCACACCTGAGCTACCACTGCGATATGCTTGTGAGGGCCTACGGGGCGTATCCCACTCGATGCTAACATATCGGCGTGCTTGGTATGGTGGAGAAGTAATGCCACGTAGGTAATATTACTTCCGATTCACCTCTAGTGATGCCATGTAGGCAAGATCACTAGGCTTTCGCCCGGTGGGCTCGTATTGTTAAGATGGCGTAATTGCACTCGATGTTAACTAATCTGCGTATGGACAGTGATGGGGTCGGACGCCATTTAGGCAATGTCACGGCTGTAACTCATATCAGATGATTTCCATTTAGGAGGAGTATCCGATTAGTCTTGCGATGTGCTTGTGCAAGTATCTTGATGCGATGTACGGGTGTAACCCACCGAGGGTGTGGTTTGGCAGCCTAGGTAGACAGGCAGATTTTACTCCTGGATTCCTCGTACATGGGTACGGGTCTGCAAACTTGTTTGTGATGGCGTTGAGCCTGTTGTTGTTGATGCCTTCTTGGATAGTTATGGGACTTCCATTGACGGTGTATCCTTGTTTGTACTTGTACCTAGCCGTGAGGTAACCCGTATTCTCGGTGAATTCGTTGATTGCATGTTCCCTGTAGAACTGAGTGAACCCGTAAGATAGGGAGACTCACTGAGATTTAGTAATCTCACCCCATTCCAATTATTCTTTTTACAGGTGTTTCGAGGCAGGATCGAGGCAAGGGTAAGATGACTTAGCTTCGAGTTGACGTTTCTTGGCGATGCATTTCGTTGTAGTCTATGATCTTTTGTATCTCCGTCTTTTGTACTATGGATATGTATTTGTATTAGTTGGAACTCATGTATTTTGGCCATGACAGTTTGGGCTTTTATACTTGTACTTATACATTATCTATTCCGCTGCTTATGTTTATGATTTTCGAGTACCATTTTAATGCCATATACGTATATCCTAGGCAATGTATGTATGGGGTGTTACATGAGGTTTTGGCCAATGCTCTATAATCCACTTCAAAGGAATAGTGAGATACAACGTGTTGTTTCTTGTTTTTCCAAGAGATGAGTGAAGATCCTATGTAAAAGCAGAATCTTGTGGTTAAGCGTCTTGTGAAAGGACAAGCTCTTAATCAGAGTTTGCAAAACCAATTAGTGTTAGGTCTTATTTGTGTTTGAAGAATAGTCCAAGTGCTGATGCGTTTTTGATGTAGCGGGGAATCCTAATGGCAACTTACATATGTAACTATGTGGAGTTATAAAGCTATTGACTGAGCTTGCATACAAAAAACTTATGTCAGAGTGAGAATGAGTTAGATACATTAGCTTACAAATTAGACTTATTTGTTAGGTTGGATTCATGAGTAATTTGGCATTGTCACATGTTAAGTTATGACAAGGATCCATGAGTGTATAGACAAATTTTTTGTAAAAGATCTAGGCTATACTTGCGTTCGTAAAAAGATAATCTATGGGAAGATCTTGCATCTTCAAAACCTAAGATGTATTTAATAGTGCCTAGATATTCTTTACTAAAATCTGTATCCATAAAAGATTTGACGTGAGTGATCTCAAGAAAGTTTTTATCTGCAAGAACTAACTCATTAACATAAACTAAAATTGCAATAAAAGAAGTGTTAGTTTTTTTAGTGAATAAGGAGTAGTCTTATTTGGACTGTGTGAAACCTAAACCAATAATGATATGAATTAATTTATGATTCCATTGCATACTAGCTTGTTATTGAGACCATAAATTGATCTATTAAGATGATGTTAGTTGCGAATTCGACGCTCATTAAAGAAAAAAATATTAAGGAAGCAACATAATTATTTTGTAAAAGAAGACTAATTTCGACGAAGCATGTAAATATTTTCAACAGAATATTTAGCAAAGAGCTAGACATGCTGGAAAACCTTTATTTTCATTTGGGACTTAGACAAATTTTTGGATTAATTGGAATTGGGGTTCGACGCTGAGAGATTCGAAATTAGCCAGTAACGATTTTTTGGCCTTATCTTCTCCTTAAGAAAGACGCGTGGAGACTTGTAAGAGACCAAACACGTGTAGGCGAAAATGTATCATCTTCTAAACAGAAGAGCGTTATAGTCGAATTAGTATAAATAAGGTTTTAGTATTTAAATTTTGGGTGTTTAACGTTGTACTATACTCAAATTACTCAAAGTATCTAAGCGTGTTGAGAAACGAGTCTCTGAGAAATGTATGTTTGAAACACCATATTTTATTTCTAAAAGCAAGTTATTCACATTCAAAGTCCTTTATATTTTCTTTGCATTGTCAATCGAACCTTTTATTTCTCTAGTCGAAATTACTTTCTTATATACTTTTATCTTTACGAATGAGTCTTTATATTTACTTACATTGCCTTTAAGATTAATATTGTGAAACAAATTAGTATTCATAAAACCTAAAACAACACAAAAACAACTATACAATATGTCCTAGGATCAATCTAGTCAATCCTACAAGCAACAAATGTATCAATTTTGGAAGAATAGCGGCTATTTATCAAAATTCAGGGTAAACAAATTGGCACGCCTAGTGGGACCTTTTGTGTTTAGTGTAAATTTTAAATTTTTTAACCTTATCTTGTTAGTTATTCACATAACTTCCTCTCAAACTTCGTTGCATGAGATTGAGAAGTGGTAGGGTAGCCAAAAATAATGAATCTATATGAAAAATGGAAGTACGTTAGAAGGATGGTCAATCCACCAAAAAACAATGTTGAACAACCTCCCCTTTCGACGGAGGAAAACACGGCCGTAAGGACTGTTTCCGAAGCAATACCTTCTACAGCGAGTACCACTGAGATATCGTCGAATGCTTAAAGTGGACAAATATTATCCCCTGTTCGAACGCAGGGTCAACCGGTGACCCCAAGACTAATGGGGACTAGTGTTTCTAGGTCTTATGTTCATGGGTTGAGAATGCCAATGAATGGTCGCGAACAACCTTATGGAATGCTAACTTCCATGATGGTAGGTTTACACAATAATGTATCAACATTTGTTGAGCTAGTGGCGACCAATTTCTCGCAATTACAAGGGTCGAGATCAATTGTTAATAATCTAAGTCAAAATACCCAACCCCCAGGGGCAGGATTTTCTGCCCAACTGCCTATTTTTACAAATAATTCTTCGGCAATTTTAAGACAGCAAATGGACGAAAGCAACCATGAAATGGTTAATATGCTTACACAACATATGGGTGCAATATTTAATCCTCTAATCAAAAATACCACCCAGACTAATCAGTAATAGGCGGCACAGATGACACGAATTGTAGATTTCTTTGGTGCTCCTCAAGCGCCAATTCGACAACCCCGTCGAGAATGAATGGTAGAAAATCAAGGAGTTATCCTTAAAGAGGATCTAATAATTAACTAGACCCAACAGTTTGCACCCAATGTGGTCAAATTTTACCAGGTGAACCCATTAGAGTCGAACAACAAGTACCCATGGAGAGAGAAGCCCCAAGGGAAGTTATGGTCAATCGAACCAAGATGGTGACGAAGTCATTCATCGTGTTTGACATGATGGCCTCACAGTAGAAAATAATTTAGCAGCCATGGCCGAAAAGATTATGACGCGGAATGGAGTGAATATAGACCTTCGTAGGCTAAATTATAAGTCCCGTGTATCTGAATATGTATTACAGGATGAACTTCCTAGGGAATGGAAAGTTCCAAAGTTCACGAAATTCTTTGGTGATACTAGTTAATCAATTGTCGAACATATAGCCAGGTATTCGATGGAGGCTGGGGATATTACGAATAATGAAAATTTAAGAATGAGATATTTCCCTAGTACTCTCACTAAGAATGCCTTTAAATGGTTCACTACACTCCCAACAAACTCCATCCATGATTGGGCGCGTTTCGAGAGATTGTTCCATGAACAATTTTACATGGGGTAGTCGAAGATTAGTTTGAAAGAATTGGCTAGTATCAAATGAAGTTTAGTGAGCCAATAGATGATTATCTTAATAGGTTCCGGTTATTAAAGGCAAGGCGTTTCACATAAGTGCCTGAATATGAGATAGTCAAAATGATTGTGGGCGGTCTAGACTATTCCATTAGGAAAAAAATAGAAACCCAATACCTAAGAGATATGGCCCAACTAACAAAAAGAGTTCGGAAGGTAGAATGACTGAAAGATGAAAAAGGCCAAAGAAAGTAAAAACAATTAGAGAGAAAGGGTATCCTACATCGAAATCGACGAGGATGAGCAAGAAATATTTAGTGATCTTGTGGGTTTCGATAATGGCAAAATTGATTTGGCCGAATAAAAACAAGGCCCCCTACTCTTTCAAAATTCTTGCACCTTCGAATGGAAAAAAATCCCTTCGAACCAGAAAAAAGTGATAAATTCCCTAAGAGAACGTACACCTTCGACGTACCGAAGTGTGATGAGATCTTTGACTTGTTAGTCAAGGGCGACCAAATGACAGTTCCACGTGGTGTCAAAATACCACCGTTAGAACAACGGAAGAAAATAGGGTATTGTAAATATCATAACTTTTTGAGCCATAAAACCTCACAATATTTTCTTTTCAGGGATCTTGTGTAGAATGCCATCAAGGATGGAAGGCTAAAGTTCGGCGAGAAGGTGAAGTCACAAATTCAGGTCATTTTAGATCCTTTACAGATAGTAAATGCCAACTGAAATCAACATGGTCGGGGCTACTGAGGGCCTCGGGTTTAGGTTACAAAAGATCAGGATCATTGAAGGTCCTAACATGGAAATTAAAATGGTTTCATTAAGCGAGGAGGGTGAAGACGCCATTCAGCGAAATGAGGACCAGTTGAAAGTTGCTTATCCTAGGGAGGAGGAGAACTTGGTAGATTTCATACGCCGCTGTCAAAAGAAGAAATTAGAAGTGATGTTGTGCCCAAGGTGCAACAGTGTTTACGACAGAAAGGCTGAGGAAAACAGAGAGAGTTCAGATGGCCAGTTGAAGGTGCAACTGGATGGATACCAAGAATTCCTATGTCTTCGACACAGAGGGGTCCCTCGAAGGTAGCACTAGGGAGGCCAGAGCCTCCACCCAAATAATCAGGCTTCATTCAAGCCTACCGCTGATGCACCCATGGATAAATGGGTGAGGCCTGTTGAGAGGAAAGAACAGGGTCAACAGAAGTAGAAGAGTTTCGACATTGGTAGAGGATCCTCTATGGAGTACTAAAAGGAATTCCAATTAACAAAAAAGTATGTGTATGGGTCATGCAACTACAAAGGGAAAACCGACGTCTCGATCCCAATGGAGGAGATATCAGAGAAGAAAGAAAGCAGAGAAAGAAGCGGCTGGGAAGGGATTGGCCAAATCTAGTAAAAACCAACCCCAGGTCGAAGAGGTCGAAGATAAGAAACCTGTAGGAAGGAATTTTTTTCTCTCCAAAAGTGGAGAAAACTAAAAGCAAAGTGCCAGAGCATCCTCCAGAGGATGACGACATGCTTACACATAACTTTGATTCAGGTTCTGAGTCGTCATTAGATATAAATTGCAAAGTAGTGTGTGTGTTAACCATTGAATATGACCAGGTGACGAATGTCGAAGAGACCAAAGAAGCGGACGAGGTAGAAATGGCCAAGCATTTTCCAGTGTGTTATTACATAATGAACAATGGCTACTTAGAATAATAAAATTCTTTGTTTGAGCAGCTAAACGAAGATATGAAGAACCACCTGAAACCTTTGTTTATCAGGGGTAAAGTAGAAAATACTAGAGTTAATAAAATTCTGGTAGATGGAGGTGCGGCAGTCAACTTAATGCCGCAATTTATGTCGAAGAGAGTAAGTATGTTCGACACCGACCTAAAACCCCATAACATGGTATTGTTGAATTACGAAGGGAAAATTAGCCACACCTTAGGACTGATCCAGGTGGACCTGACTCTTGGATCTATCACTAGACCAACTATGTTCATGGTCGTAGTTTCTAGGGCAAACTACAATTTACTTATGGGTCGTGAATTGATTCACGACATTGGGGCAGTGCCTTCTTTGCTCCATCAGAGGTTTTCCATCTAGCAAGAGGATGACATCATCGAAAATGTCGAAGCTGACCAGAGTCACTACATGGCTAAAGTTAACCATGTCGACAGGCGCCATTTTGATAGGAATCTAGAAAATATTGCACCTTGTAACCTAGTTGGATTCCAATATATGCCTTTCGACAAGGCACTTTACTTTTTAAACCTACACCTATCCCATGGTTTCTAGTGGGACAAAGAGATAATGGAGGAGGAAGATGAAGTAGAAAGGGTGCCAAGACTCCAACCTTTTGGTTGGTGTGACGAATAGGGTGACCATGTCTGAATCCAAGACTTTAGAAAGGATTTCGGCTTACATGGCCAAAAACAAGTTGAAATCGGCCTTAGAGGCTGAAATGAAATACATGGTTGTCGAAGCAAAAAAAATAAAACGCACCTTAAAGGGCCTGGGGTAGATTTCGAACCAGAGCCACCTGATAAAAAATATGTCGAGGTTATAGGCCATAGGCTCGATGCTATCTATGATGACAAGCCTTTGGGTTTTGAGAAGGATCCCACAAAACCAAACATCAAAATGACAACATATATCAGCGTCAACCTCAGCTCAGAACTCAAAGTCAAAGTAATCTAACTGTTAAAAGAATACAAAGACTACTTCGCGTGGGATTACAACAAGATGCCTGGATTAACCAGGGATTAGGTGGAATTAAAATTGCCTATAAATCCTGGTAAGAAGCCAATCAAGCAAACCCCAAGGCGTTTTGCACCAGAAGTCCTGTCGAAGATAAAAGAAGAAATTGAGAGGCTTATAAGATGTAAATTCATCCGCACAACAAGGTATGTTGAATGGATTGCCAATATTTTTCTAGTTATTAAAAAGAATGGAACTTTGAGGGTTTGCATCGATTTTAGAAATCTCAATGCAGCGACCCCTAAGGATAAGTACCCAACGTCAGTGGCAGAAATGCTTGTCGATTCAGCCGTTGTCTTCGAATATCTTTGTATGATAGATGGTTATTCTGGTTACAATCAAATATTCATTGCTGACGAAGAAGTCCCTAAGACGGCGTTTCAATGCCCATTAGACTTAGGCACCTATGAATGGGTAGTTATGTCTTTTAGTTTGAAAAATGCTGGGGTAACTTATCAAATTGCAATGAACTCGATTTTCCATGATTTCATGGAGACTTATATGCATATTTATATCGATGACATAATTGTTAAGTCTGTATCAGGAAAAGTCATATAGACCATATTCAACAATCATTCGAAAGAATGAGAAAGCATGGTCTGAAAATGAATTCTTTAAAGTGTGATTTTTGTGTGCATGAAGGGGATTTTCTAGGCTTTGTGGTCCATAAAAAGGGGATTGAGATCAACCAGAATAAGACCAAGGCCATAATGGATGCGAAAACACCATCGACAAAGAAGTAGTTGCAATCTCTATTGGGAAAGATAAACTTTTAAAGAGGTTCGTTTTAAATCTAAGTAGTAAGACTCAATCCTTTTCACCTCTGCTTCGACTGCAAAAGGGAGATTTCGAGAAGGAATATATTGGCCCATAATTTTAAAACAGTGTATCGAATTTGCTAAAGAATGCTAGGAGTTCCAAATACACACAGACATTCAACATGTTTCTACGAGTGAACTTCATTGCATAGTAAAGCATTGGCCCTCTAGAGGTTGGGCTTTATAGTTGGTTGGTGAGATTCGACCAACTTCTTCTAAAGGACAGAGATACATTTTATTGGGTATATATTACTTTATTAAATGGATCGAATCCATACCTTTGGTTAATATAGATCAAGAAGCAGACATTGAATAAATCCAAAGACACATAATCTATAGATTTGGAATCCTTGAGACCATTAAAATTGATCAAGGCTTAGTGTTCACTGGTCGTAAAATGTAAGAATTTTCCAAGGAATCATGGATTAAATTATTGATATCCATGCCTTATTATGCCCAAGAAAACGGTTAAGTCAAAGCAGCAAATAAGACAATTATTGGTTTAATAAAGAAGAGTATGGGGAAGAAGCCAAAGAACATGTTTAAATCAAATTCTTTGAACATGTCGAACGTCCCCTAAAGAGGCTATAAATGCTACTCCTTTTTTATTGACTTATGGGCATGATGTTGTTTTACCAGTTGAGATATGTCTCAAGTCAACTAGGATTCAAAGACAGTGTGAAATCCCATCCTAATCAAATTGAAACATGATGGTTGATACTAATTGACTTGGATGAAGAGAGATTGAATTCCCTAGATTTGTTAAGAAGGCAGAAGAAGCAATTCGAAAAAGCATACAATAAAAAAGTTAGAAAAAAACTTTTTTGATAGAGGATCTGGTGTAACACCCTTCTAGACCCCGCGGCAATTAATGAATATTTCAGAGTACATGAAACAAGGGTGCCACAATTCAATTTAAAAACAAACATCATACGTCATTGCCATGCATTCACTGAGGAAATTCAACATAATTCATCATAACTCATTAAATAATCTCATGTCAACACAACGGAAATCCAACATTCGGATGAGTATAACATCCTTAATACTACATCCCAAAATAAAACCGATATCATAAAAATAGAGTTATTAAAACATCAACCCTAAGCTAACGTTCCCCAGTGTTACAATTATCAGAGCATGACACTTGACGCTAAACTAAGACACTGACTCATGAGCTAATCCTCTCCGAGTCGAAAGCCACTATCCTCAATCTGAAAAATGACAACATGTAAGGGTGAGTCTCATTCTCAATTAGAAAATGTTATAAGTTATAAATAATAAGACATCCTTTGCATATTATTCACCCAATTGCAATTATGATCATATTCACAACAACATTCATCAATCGCAACAGTCAATCAATCACAACATATTATAACATTGGACAATCTTCTATTCATGTTATAATAATGCAAAAATCCTAATGCAATGCAACTACATGCATGTGTTACCAACATCATCAATGGGAATAACCCATGACCGATCCAACATCATCAAGATACGGCCCTGCCAGCACAGATTCCACACAATGGGAATCATCAACATCATCAACATCATAGTCACTTAGCATCACACAGTTGTTAAGTACTTCTCAACTTTAGAATCACTAACATACTCGTACATTACTATTCATCTCGTTCCAAATCAAAATCCTCATCGTAGCAAAAGATCACGACAACACTCATAACTCGTGGTTTCATTCTAAATCCCATGACATCTTTCGCGTCCAAGTATCATTCCACTCAGAATCTCAACAAAGTCTTCCTCACATCAATAGGTGTCAGAAATCCTCTACAATTCTTCTTTTATACTTGTCGTTGCTTTAGCATCACAAATATGACTTCAACCGTTCTAAAGCTTATTTCACCTTTACTACTAATTCACTCCTCACAAAAATCCATCGGCACTCAAATCATCTTCATGACCGAACATCTCATCAACTTATTCATCAACAACATGTCCTACTCAACTTCGTTTTCGAACAATCGCGATAGTAACCATTCCTATTCAACAAGCTTCACGCTTCCTTAACCGACTTCAGAATATATTCTCATAGGGTCACTCTACTGTATTTATAACTCTCCCGTACGGTAGAACATGATCTCTCCTTTTCGTAGGTTCAAACGGCACAATAATCCGACACTCGGAACTCAAGATATGAATTTCCCAATGTCATGCAACATCGACATCATGCAGCGACACTCTATACGATATATTCAAAACTCCTCAATTGGTACATTTAATTCCTAAAATTGCTTCTCAACAATCCTTTTAATTATTCCTCCAATCCGTTCAACTCTGACACTGACATCCCGTGCAGTACCCGCGAACAAGTCTAGTTCTAAGGACAAGTGTAACCATAACTTCACCTCTTTCCAACATCGTCCTGTCACAATTAAATATGTTACACCTGCTGCAACCATTTTTATAACAAAGTTCATCTTGTTAGCTTTCCGACGCTTCAAACGAAACTCAAACCGGACGTCCAGAACTCCAGTTATGAATTTTCAAAGTTTCATAACAATCCAACAATTTTCCTGCGTTTTGCTTACGGAATTTTCGCTCCAAAACTCATCCACTTCAAATCAATCACATTCTATACAGCCTCTTATCATATCTCTTCGCTCCCAAATATTCTTATAACTTGAGCAACACATCTCATCGCCGAAGTTCGATTTCTGAAACATCACGACAACAATCCTCTTTGCAAACTTGCAACTGAAACTCTTCCGAGACGCAAGGCTATTCAACTGACAACTTCGCAGTCCACTAGCATAGCTGATACATTGCAACTTTCTAATTTCCCTCTCACACAAATAATCGTCAATTACATCTAATCATCCCCCTTCAATATGGTCCAACTTAATTACCAGTCAAGTCTTAATTCCAAGTCACCTTCGATTCGGGAAACAACAACTCCAACAACGCTTGCACTGTTGCCAATAACAGTCTACTGGACCATCATCTTACAACTGAAACATAACCGAGAAGCGAAGCTTCTCCCCCACTTGTTTCAATCCAACACCTGTAACAAAACAAACAAGTACCGATAGTGATTCACTCACATGTCGTGTACCAAGGGATAAAACGCCGATAGTATACACCTGTCGAGCAACTCAACTGACTCGACAATTGGCCGAACGGACTGACCTGCTCTGATACCACTATTGTAACACCCTTCTAGACCCCGCGGAAAATAATGAATATTTCAGTGTACATGAAACAAGGGTGCCACAATTCAATTTAAAAACAAACATCATACGTCATTGCCATGCATTCACTAAGGAAATTCAACATAATTCATCATAACTCATAAAATAATCTCATGTCAACACAACGGAAATCCAATATTCGGATGAGTATAACATCCTTAATACTACATCCCAAAATAAAACCGATATCATAAAAATATAGTTATTAAAACATGAACCTAAGCTAACGTTCCCCAGTATTACAATTATCAGAGCATGACACTTGACGCTAAACTTAGACACTGACTCATGACCTACTCCTCACCGAGTCGAAAGCCGCTATCCTCAATTTGAAAAATAACAACATGTAAGTGTGAGTCTCATTCTCAATTAGAAAATGTTATAAGTTATAAATAATAAGACATCCTTTGCATATTATTCACCCAATTGCAATTATGATCAGATTCACAACAACATTCATCAATCACAATAGTCAATCAATCAGAACATATTATAACATTGTACAATCTTCCATTCATGTTATAATAATGCAAAAATCCTAATGCAATGCAACTACATGCATGTGGTACGAACATCATCAATGGGAATAACCCATGACCGATCCATCGTCATCAAGATACGGCCCTACCAGCACAGATTCCACACAATGGAAATCATGCCCTTCACTGATCCAACACATCATCATGGATACAACATCAACAATGAATATGAATGAATGCAAACATACATGAACATACTTATACCATCATCAAGTCTATGAGTAACATCATCAAATACTCATTTCATCATAATCATCATCATCATCATCAAAGCATGTTTATATATATATATATATATGCATCATTCAATCACCAATCAATCATCATCATCATCATCATTAAGAACATATATGTAACCACATCAATCCTCATCATCATCCATAACGAATATACATGTATTTCCATCATCCAAAACAAATCAATCATCATTATACAATTCTCAACAATCATCACATAATCATGTTTTCAAACACATCTTATATTGTAACATTTCCTCATATATGTCAACAATACATCACCCATCAAACTAACAAGATATTCACATGATACTCATATCCTTGCATAGAATGTCTCATAAGCTTCATCACACAAAATCAAACAAATCGTTAGACAACGCATGCTTTAAACATAGCATGTATTGTCATATCTCATCATATATATACACAATACATCATTCAACAAGAAAATAAATCATGATCTAAAATAATAAAAGTTACACCTCATTTCATCATCTAAACATATAGGTTATTTCATAAGGTTCATAATGCTCGAAACGACACTAAAAACGGACATACGGTTTGAAAGTTATGGCTTTTACAAAATATTTCATTTTTCAAAAACAAACAGTAGTAACCGAATACCCAAACACCAGTAATCGGTTACTGAGATTCAAAAACTCAGATTTCTGTTTTTACTACGGGTAATCGGTTACTGTCATTTCAGCAACCGGTTACTGCCTCCCAAGACAGTTTGATATCCGGTTACCCAAACCCCAGTAACCGGTTACTTCGTACCCGTAACCCCAAAATTGCCATTTTACAACACCCGTACCATTCCACATTCCATCCAATGCTTACCATGACATGTTAAATCACCAAACAGTACAAGAATACACCTTTTAACACAACTTTAGCACGTTTTAATGGTAAGCTATCATCATACATAACATCATTCAGTCAATTCATCAAATCTCCCAAAACCCCAATTATCCCAAAACCTAACACATATCACAATCGACATAAACAACATACTCATTCAATCCCACCATCTATAATCTCATAATAGATGCTAAATGGAAGAGTCCCCCCTTACCTTAAGGTTGATCTTGAGTCTCCCTCTCTTCGCGCTTCTTCACGTTCTCTGCTCTTCTCACGTTCTGAACTTTTCTTCTCCTTTGCTTCTGTTCTCTCCTTTCCCCAATTATCTTATTTTATGAAAATAAAGGAAATTAACTTTAGTAATAGGGCCTACCAATCACACCCCCTCTATTACTAACCACAACTTGGCCCAATAACCTTATTTTACACAATTCCAACTTAAGTCCAATTTAAAATATCAATAATCCAAGAAATTAATTTAAACTCCAATTAAATTAATAAATATAAAATATGCCATTTTAGCAACAGGTTACTGCCTCCCAAGACAGTTCGGTAACCGGTTACCCAAACCCCAATAACTGATTACTTCGTACCCGTAACCCCAAAATTGCCATTTTACAGCACCCGTACCATTCCCCATTCCATCCAATGCTTACCATGACATGTTAAATCACCAAACAGTACAAGAACACACCTTTTAACACAACTTTAGCACGTTTTAATGGTAAGCTATCATCATACATAACATCATTCAGTCAATTCATCAAATCTCCCAAAACCCCAATTATCCCAAAACCTAACACATATCACAATCGACATAAACAACATACTCATTCAATCCCACCATCTATAATCTCATAATAGATGCTAAATGGAAGAGTCCCCCCTTACCTTAAGGTTGATCTTGAGTCTCCCTCTCTTCGCGCTTCTTCACGTTCTCTGCTCTTCTCACGTTCTGAACTTTTCTTCTCCTTTGCTTCTGTTCTCTCCTTTCCCCAATTATCTTATTTTATGAAAATAAAGGAAATTAACTTTAGTAATAGGGCCTACCAATCACACCCCCTCTATTACTAACCACAACTTGGCCCAATAACCTTATTTTACACAATTCCAACTTAAGTCCAATTTAAAATATCAATAATCCAAGAAATTAATTTAAACTCCAATTAAATTAATAAATATAAAATATGGGGTGTTACAACTCTCCCCCACTAAAAGAGTTTTCGTCCTCGAAAACATACTTCAAGTGAAAAGTTCCGAATAGGAGCCCTTCATCTGACCCTCCAGTCTCCAGGTAACACTTCCATCAACCGGTCCTCAAAATTTCATTTGACATAACTAATAGAAAGCATGTCTCATGCATTTAAAATGTCAACTCTTACGTCGCATTTGACCATCCAAAGGTGTTTCACTCGTTATACCTCCAAAAAGGTTAACAACAATGGAACAATTGAGGTACAACCCACACAATGCGCCCAATTACCGAATAATATAATTATACAACCACGGTATGATCACACCTAATCAACATTGTAGTAATGCATTCCATCTACTGAACGTACCACCCTTAGACACACTTTTCCATCTGAGTGATAAAATAATACTTACACTTTTCACCAACTGCTCCCTTCAAGAAACTCAATAATGATATTCCTATACCATTGAATTTTCAACCACCTGACTCCTCTCAAGTCACACTAGCAATTATCCAACACGTTTACATTCCGCCTTTGCTGCACTATTCTGATTACTCATTACAATCATCATTACCAATTAGATTTCTGAGTTTTACCCAATTATGGCTCTCTCTACTCATTCATTCAAGAATCATTCTTTACCATCCATGGTACTAATTTACCACTCAGCAATGCTTACTCGCATCCAAAAACAAATCCTTAATTTACTTCCACCATTTAAACATCCTAACCATCAGAACGAGTATACACAAGTAATCATAATCACACTCATCAGCCTCAATATACCATTGCTTACAAAATAGCTCAGACTGAGTTCCGCTCTTCTCTAAGAATTAAATCAACTTCGTCCTTCATAGAGTATAATTCCTCATTATATCTAGAATCTACAATAACACCTTACAACAACACAAAATTATTATAGCATCATATAGTATCAACTCATCGTCTTAACTTTGCCGAATACATACTCGTTAACTACGTACAACCATAATAACATATTCATCATCTCGGCAGTTATTCAGAAGGGTTCTAATTCTCCGGTACAACATCCTTACATTCACTAGATCCCAAATTCAACATATAGATCAATACATGTTCTCTACGTAGGCGCCCGACATATTAATTCCTCACTGCCCACGAGTAGTACTTATAACACTACTCCATATCACACTTTCGCTGTGCGACTCTGATTACCCGTCTTAAGTCATCGTCCAATATGTTACACTCTTTCATACTCACTCCTTCATAAGTTCACACAACATGGTGAGTGATTATTCTCACAGCTTAGTATTCATCACATCTTATACCATTAAGGTAACAAACATGCTCATCCCATCCATATGATTCCGTCTACTACCAACAAGAGATTAAGGGTGATCAAGTCCTCAATTTGTCAATAGATAGTCGACAACCATACTTAAGCATAAACCGTCGTTACTACATAATAGTGTCTTTTCCGAGTTTGCACTCAAACTCATTAACATCGTCATAGCCCAATAATTCACTTTGAGTCTTTACAACTTGCACTCTTTCCTCTCATTGGATCTTGTCGGTGAGCCACCAACGTCCAAACATTTGACACAATCTGCTTCATAGTCACTTAGCATCACACAGTTGTTAAGTACTTCTCAACTTTAGAATCACTAATATACTCGTACATTACTATTCATCTCGTTCCAAATCAAAATCCTCATCGTAGCAAAAGACCACGACAACACTCATAACTCGTGGTTTCATTCTAAATCCCATGACATCTTTCGCGTCCAAGTATCATTCCACTCAGAATCTCAACAAAGTCTTCCTCACATCAATATGTGTCAGAAATCCTCTACAATTCTTCTTTTATACTTGTCGTTGCTTTAGCATCACAAATATGACTTCAACCGTTCTAAAGCTTATTTCACCTTTTCTACTAATTTACTCCTCACAAAAATCCATCAGCACTCAAATCATCTTCATGACCGAACATCTCATCAACTTATTCATCAACAACATGTCCTACTCAACTTCGTTTTCGAACAATCACGATAGTAACCATTCCTATTCAACAAGCTTCACGCTTCCTTAACCGACTTCAGAATATATTCTCATAGGGTCACTCTACTGTATTTATAACTCTCCCGCAAGGTAGAACATGATCTCTCCTTTTCGTAGGTTCAAACGGCACAATAATCCGACACTCGGAACTCAAGATATGAATTTCCCAACGTCATGCACCATCGACATCATGCAGCGACACTCTATACGATATATTCAAAACTCCTCAACTGGAACATTTAATTCCTAAAATTGCTTCTCAACAAACCTTTTAATTATTCCTCCAATCCGTTCAACTCTGACACTGACATCCCGTGCAGTACCCGCGAACAAGTCTAGTTCTAAGGACAAGTGTAACAATAACTTCACCTCTTTCCAACATCGTCCTGTCACAATTAAATATGTTACAGCTGCTGAAACCATTTTTATAACAAAGTTAATCTTGTTAGCTTTCCGACGCTTCAAACGGAACTCAAATCGGACGTCCAGAACTCCAGTTATGAATTTTCAAAGTTTCATAACAATCCAGCAATTTTCCTGCGTTTTGCTTACGGAATTTTCGCTCCAAAACTCATCCACTTCAAATCAATCACATTCTATACAGCCTCTAATCATATCTCTTCGCTCCCAAATATTCTTATAACTTGAGCAACACATCTCGTCGCCGAATTTCGATTTCTGAAACATCACGGCAGCAATCCTCTTTGCAAACTTGCAACTGAAACTCTTCGAGACGCAAGGCTATTCAACTGACAACTTCGCAGTCCACCAGCAGAGCTGATACATTGCAACTTTCTAATTTCCCTCTCCCACAAATAATCTTCAATTACATCTAATCATCCCCCTTCAATATGGTCCAACTTAATTACCAGTCAAGTCTTAATTCCAAGTCACCTTCGATTCGGGAAACAACAACTCCAACAACGCTTGCACTGTTGCCAATAACAGTCTACTGGACCATCATCTTACAACTGAAACATAACCGAGAAGCGAAGCTTCTCCCCCACTTGTTTCAATCCAACACCTGTAACAAAACAAACAAGTACCGACAGTGATTCACTCACATGTCGTGTACCAAGGGATAAAACGCCGACAGTATACACCTGTCGAGCAACTCAACTGACTCGAGAATTGGCCGAACGGACTGACCTGCTCTGATACCACTATTGTAACACCCTTCTAGACCCCGCGACAATTAATGAATATTTCAGAGTACATGAAACAAGGGTGCCACAATTCAATTTAAAAACAAACATCATACGTCATTGCCATGCATTCACTGAGGAAATTCAACATAATTCATCATAACTCATAAAATAATCTCATGTCAACACAGCGGAAATCCAATATTCGGATGAGTATAACATCCTTAATACTACATCCCAAAATAAAACTGATATCATAAAAATATAGTTATTAAAACATGAACCTAAGCTAACATTCCCCAGTATTACAATTATCAGAGCATGACACTTGACGCTAAAATTAGACACTGACTCATGAGCTACTCCTCACCGAGTCGAAAGCCGCTATCCTCAATCTGAAAAATAACAACATGTAAGTGTGAGTCTCATTCTCAATTAGAAAATGTTATAAGTTATAAATAATAAGACACCCTTTGCATATTATTCACCCAATTGCAATTATGATCAGATTCACAACAACATTCATCAATCACAACAGTCAATCAATCACAACATATTATAACATTGGACAATCTTCCATTCATGTTATAATAATGCAAAAATCCTAATGCAATGCAACTACATGCATGTGGTACCAACATCATCAATGGGAATAACCCATGACCGATCCAACATCATCAAGATACGGCCCTGCCAGCACAGATTCCATACAATGGAAATCATGCCCTTCACTGATCCAACACATCATCATGGATACAACATCAACAATGAATATGAATGAATGCAAACATACATGAACATACTTATACCATCATCAAGTCTATGAGTAACATCATCAAATACTCATTTCATCATAATCATCATCATCATCATCATCAAAGCATGTTTATATATATATATATATATATATATATATATATATATATATATATATATGCATCATTCAATCACCAATCAATCATCATCATCATCATCATCATTAAGAACATATATGTAACCACATCAATCCTCATCATCATCCATAACGAATATACATGTATTCCCATCATCCAAAACATATTATTCATCATTATACAATTCTCAACAATCATCACATAATCATGTTTTCAAACACATCTTATATTGTAACATTTCCTCATATATGTCAACAATACATCACCCATCAAACTAACAAGATATTCACATGATACTCATATCCTTGCATAGAATGTCTCATAAGCTTCATCACACAAAATCAAACAAATCATTACACAACTCATGCTTTAAACATAACATGTATTGTCATATCTCATCATATATATACACAATACATCATTCAACAATAAAATAAATCATGATCTAAAATAATAAAATTTACACCTCATTTCATCATCTAAACATATAGGTTATTTCATAAGGTTCATAATGCTCGAAACGACACTAAAAACGGACACACGGTTTGAAAGTTATGGCTTTTACAAAATATTTCATTTTTCAAAAACAAACAGTGGTAACCGATTACCCAAACACCAGTAATCGGTTACTGAGATTCAAAAACTCAGATTTCTGTTTTTACTATGGGTAATCGGTTAATGTCATTTCAGCAACAGGTTACTGCCTCCCAAGACAGTTCGGTAACCGGTTACCCAAACCCCAGTAACTGGTTACTTCGTACCCGTAACCCCAAAATTGCCATTTTACAGCACCCGTACCATTCCACATTCCATCCAATGCGTACCATGACATGTTAAATCACCAAACAGTATAAGAATACACCTTTTAACACAACTTTAGCACGTTTTAATGGTAAGCTATCATCATACATAACATCATTCAGTCAATTCATCAAATCTCCCAAAACCCCAATTATCCCAAAACCTAACACATATCACAATCGACATAAACAACATACTCATTCAATCCCACCATCTATAATCTCATAATAGATGCTAAATGGAAGAGTCCTCCCTTACCTTAAGGTTGATCTTGAGTCTCCCTCTCTTCGCGCTTCTTCACGTTCTCTGCTCTTCTCACGTTCTGAACTTTTCTTCTCCTTTGGTTCTGTTCTCTCCTTTCCCCAATTATCTTATTTTATGAAAATAAAGGAAATTAACTTTAGTAATAGGGCCTACCAATCACACCCCCTCTATTACTAACCACAACTTGGCCCAATAACCTTATTTTACACAATTTCCAACTTAAGTCCAATATAAAATATCAATAATCCAAGAAATTAATTTAAACTCCAATTAAATTAATAAATATAAAATATGGGGTGTTACAACTCTCCCCCACTAAAAGAGTTCTCGTCCTTGAAAACATACTTCAAGTGAAAAGTTTCGAATAGGAGCCCTTCATCTGACCCTCCAGTCTCCAGGTAACACTTCCATCAACCGGTCCTCAAAATTTCATTTGACATAACCAATAGAAAGCATGTCCCATGCATTTAAAATGTCAACTCTTACGTCGCATTTGACCATCCAAAGGTGTATCACTCGTTATACCTCCAAAAAGGTTAACAACAATGGAACAATTGAGGTACAACCCACACAATGCGCCCAATTACCAAATAATATAATTACACATCCACGGTATGATCACACCTGATCAACATTGCAGTAATGCATTCCATCTACTGAACATACCACCCTTAGACACACTTTTCCATCTGAGCGATAAAATAATACTTACACTTTTCACCAACTGCTCCCTTCAAGAAACTCAATAATGATATTCCTATACCATTGAATTTTCAACCATCTGGCTCCTCTCAAGTCACACTAGCAATTATCCAACACGTTTACATATCGCCTTTGCTGCACTATTCTGATTACTCATTACAATCATCATTACCAATTAGATTTCTGAGTTTTACCCAATTATGGCTCTCTCTACTCATTCATTCAAGAATCATTCTTTACCATCCATGGTACTAATTTACCACTCAGCAATGCTTACTCGCATCCAAAAACAAATCCTTAATTTACTTCCACCATTTAAACATCCTAACCATCAGAACGAGTATACACAAGTAATCATAATCACACTCATCAGCCTCAATAAACCATTGCTTACAAAATAGCTCAGACTGAGTTCCACTCTTCTCTAAGAATTAAATCAACTTCGTCCTTCATAGAGTATAATTCCTCATTATATCTAGAATCTACAATAACACAAAATTATTATAGCATCATATAGTATCAACTCATCGTCTTAACTTCGCCGAATACATACTCGTTAACTACGTACAACCATAATAACATATTCATCATCTTGGCAATTATTCAGAAGGGTTCTAATTCTCCGGTACAACATCCTTACATTCACTAGATCCCAAATTCAACATATAGATCAATACATGTTCTCTACGTAGGCGCCCGACATATTAATTCCTCACTGCCCACGAGTAGTACTTATAACACTACTCCATATCACACTTTCGCTGTGCGACCCTGATTACCCGTCTTAAGTCATCGTCCAATGTGTTACACTCTTTCATACTCACTCCTTCATAAGTTCACACAACATGGTGAGTGATTATTCTCACAGCTTAGTATTCGTCACATCTTATACCATTAAGGTAACAAACATGCTCATCCCATCCATATGATTCCGTCTACTACCAACGAGAGATTAAGGGTGATCAAGTCCTCAATTTGTCAATAGATAGTCGACAACCATACTTAAGCATAAACCGTCGTTACTACATAATAGTGTCTTTTTCGAGTTTGCACTCAAACTCATTAACATCGTCATAGCCCAATAATTCACTTTGAGTCTTTACAACTCGCACTCTTTCCTCTCATTGGATCTTGTCGGTGAGCCACCAACGTCCAAACATTTGACACAATCCGCTTCATAGTCACTTAGCATCACACAGTTGTTAAGTACTTCTCAACTTTAGAATCACTAATATACTCGTACATTACTATTCATCTCGTTCCAAATCAAAATCCTCATCGTAGCAAAAGACCACGACAACACTCATAACTCGTGGTTTCATTCTAAATCCCATGACATCTTTCGCGTCCAAGTATCATTCCACTCAGAATCTCAACAAAGTCTTCCTCACATCAATAGGTGTCAGAAATCCTCTACAATTCTTCTTTTATACTTGTCGTTGCTTTAGCATCACAAATATGACTTCAACCGTTCTAAAGCTTATTTCACCTTTACTACTAATTTACTCCTCACAAAAATCCATCAGCACTCAAATCATCTTCATGACCGAACATCTCATCAACTTATTCATCAACAACATGTCCTACTCAACTTCGTTTTCGAACAATCACGATAGTAACCATTCCTATTCAACAAGCTTCACGCTTCCTTAACCGACTTCAGAATATATTCTCATAGGGTCACTCTACTGTATTTATAACTCTCCCGCAAGGTAGAACATGATCTCTCCTTTTCGTAGGTTCAAACGGCACAATAATCCGACACTCGGAACTCAAGATATGAATTTCCCAACGTCATGCACCATCGACATCATGCAGCGACACTCTATACGATATATTCAAAACTCCTCAACTGGAACATTTAATTCCTAAAATTGCTTCTCAACAAACCTTTTAATTATTCCTCCAATCCGTTCAACTCTGACACTGACATCCCGTGCAGTACCCGCGAACAAGTCTAGTTCTAAGGACAAGTGTAACAATAACTTCACCTCTTTCCAACATCATCCTGTCACAATTAAATATTTTACAGCTGCTGAAACCATTTTTATAACAAAGTTCATCTTGTTAGCTTTCCGACGCTTCAAACGAAACTCAAATCGGACGTCCAGAACTCCAGTTATGAATTTTCAAAGTTTCATAACAATCCAGCAATTTTCCTGCGTTTTGCTTACGGAATTTTCGCTCCAAAACTCATCCACTTCAAATCAATCACATTCTATACAGCCTCTAATCATATCTCTTCGCTCCCAAATATTCTTATAACTTGAGCAACACATCTCGTCGCCAAATTTCGATTTCTGAAACATCACGGCAGCAATCCTCTTTGCAAACTTGCAACTGAAACTCTTCGAGACGCAAGGCTATTCAACTCACAACTTCGCAGTCCACCAGCAGAGCTGATACATTGCAACTTTCTAATTTCCCTCTCCCACAAATAATCTTCAATTACATCTAATCATCCCCCTTCAATATGGTCCAACTTAATTACAAGTCAAGTCTTAATTCAAAGTCACCTTCGATTAGGGAAACAACAACTCCAACAACGCTTGCACTGTTGCCAATAACAGTCTACTGGACCATCATCTTACAATTGAAACATAACCGAGAAGCGAAGCTTCTCCCCCACTTGTTTCATTCCAACACCTGTAACAAAACAAACAAGTACCGACAGTGATTCACTCACATGTCGTGTACCAAGGGATAAAACACCGACAGTATACAACTGTCGAGCAACTCAACTGACTCGACAATTGGCCGGACGGACTGACCTGCTCTGATACCACTATTGTAACACCCTTCTAGACCCCGCGGCAATTAATGAATATTTCAGATTACATGAAACAAGGGTGCCACAATTCAATTTAAAAACAAACATCATACGTCATTGCCATGCATTCACTGAGGAAATTCAACATAATTCATCATAACTCATAAAATAATCTCATGTCAACACAGCGGAAATCCAACATTCGGATGAGTATAACATCCTTAATACTACATCCCAAAATAAAACCGATATCATAAAAATAGAGTTATTAAAACATGAACCTAATCTAACGTTCCCCAGTATTACAATTATCAGAGCATGACACTTGACGCTAAACTTAGACACTGACTCATGAGCTAATCCTCACCGAGTCGAAAGCCGCTATCCTCAATCTGAAAAATAACAACATGTAAGTGTGAGTCTCATTCTCAATTAGAAAATGTTATAAGTTATAAATAATAAGACATCCTTTGCATATTATTCACCCAATTGCAATTATGATCAGATTCACAACAACATTCATCAATCACAACAGTCAATCAATCACAACATATTATAACATTGGACAATCTTCCATTCATGTTATAATAATGCAAAAATCATAATGCAATGCAACTACATGCATGTGGTACCAACATCATCAATGGGAATCACCCATGACCGATCCAACATCATCAAGATACGGCCCTGCCAGCACAGATTCCACACAATGGAAATCATGCCCTTCACTGATCCAACACATCATCATGGATACAACATCAACAATGAATATGAATGAATGCTAACATACATGAACATACTTATACCATCATCAAGTCTATGAGTAACATCATCAAATACTCATTTCATCATAATCATCATCATCATCATCAAAGCATGTTTATATATATATATATATATATATATATATATATATATAAATATGTATATATGCATCATTCAATCACCAATCAATCATCATCATCTTCATTAAGAACATACATGTAACCACATCAATCCTCATCATCATCATCATCCATAACGAATATACATGTATTCGCATCATCCAAAACAAATCAATCATCATTATACAATTCTCAACAATCATCACATAATCATGTTTTCAAACACATCTTATTGTCATACCCCAAAATTTGCCTTCCACACTCCATCCATAATGACTCAAAGCTCAAGGGTTTCATCAAGGCATTCTCCTTATCAAGGATCTCCTAAGACTAGGGTTTTGTACCCTCCTAAGGAAATTGACAAAATAAGGTCTCCAATGAAGTTCCTATGATTCATTATGCTTCAAGACATCTCCATATCAAAAGTCAAGGCCCAATTCCAAGGTTTGCTCATTCAATGGCTCAGATGACCCACAGTCGACTAGTTTGACCTAAAAGTCAACTGTGGTCAAAATACAGTCATAGCTTCTGACTTTTGGTCAACATCAAGTATTGGAGGTTATATCCATCATTTGATCAAGGGTTGATCAAATTCATCAATAAAAACTCAGAAATGAACAAATTCAAAAGGTTCAAATTAGGGTTTTTTATAGGAAAAGTCAACTCAACTTTGACTGGTCATAACTTTCACATGGAGTATCAGAAATTCCTCACTCAAAGCCTAAGGAAATTGAATCCTCTACAACTTTTTCTCTCACAAGCCAAGGCCAGAAATGCTTCATTTGGGAGATATGGTACAAAAGATTATAGGTCCTTTTCAAAAGTCAACCAAAAGCAGTTTTTTGTCAAAGGGCATATCATAGAGATAAAATCTCCAAATGAAAATATGTTCCAAAGTGTCTTATAGAGGATATTTATAGGTTTCCAAAAAGTCCTAGAACTCCTTTATATCTTAAAAATTAAGAGAGATATGCCTTTTCAAAGTTTGGCAATTTTTGAGGGAAAATGTGAAATAAGAAGGGTTCAAATTGAAAACTTTTGCAAATGGGCCCAACTTTTTATGACTTAATCTTGGTCCACAAGCTACCTAAGTTATCCAAGCCATTGTCCACGAATTATAACCTTTTATTTGATTTTATATAATTTTATTTCATTTAAAAGAATGATTTAAAGTGATATAATTGAAAGGAAAATCAAATATTGGATTGAGGGACTCATATTGATCAATTCCAATCAATATTTATTGGAAATTTGCAATATAATTTCATGCTATAATGATTGGAAAAAGGTTAATGCAAGATTGGACAAATATAGAAAGATTCCATTCAAATTTTAAAACAAATTTCTCAAAGTTGCAAGATTTGATTCAAAGGGCTTTTGGACTGTTTTATTGACCTAAATTATTCCCTTATAAATTCATAACACAGGGCAAACGAATGAGGGTGGAAAATTCTGGGCAAGGCAGAGCGTTCGAGAGCACAAAATTCTCCAAGAAACTTGAATTCGGTTTCAAAGAACTAGGGCGTTTCAACAGGATTTGAAGATTGCAAAAGCTTCTTTGGAGGATTCTGATAGTGTTTGGATCATCACACGACTTCAGCACCCCCAGAATAATCTCTAATTAACCGAGGTATGTAACTCTGAAACTTGGATCGTTTCATGCATCCCCATAGGTTTTTAATTGTATATTCTGATTGTTCTTGATGCTGTGAACGTTCATGGATCTTTAATTGAGTTTCTGGGCATGTTTGATAACGATCACCATTGTTGATTAAGTTAGGGTTTGATCGGAAAAACAGCAAGTGTACTATTTTCACCGATGTAGTAATAATGGGTTTTACCCCAAGTATCGATCACGAGGATTGCGTGGGAAATACAAATTATTATAAGGAGTCCATTAAACAAAATATCATAGGGGTATTTTTCTTTATATTGAAATAAAAGGGTTAAAATAAATAAGCTGAAAATAGAGATGAGTTTTTTTTAGTATAAAGGTAGAGTAATGCCAGGGTAGGTGTATGATTTGCCTTATAATGACTTTGTAAAAACAGATCTCTTCGAGAAGTTCATGAAGTGCACTATTTGTTCTTAAGGATGTTTTCCTAAGTCCTTAGTGAAAACCTTTTGGTTTGCAATCCTATTGCCTAAGTCCTTAGAAACAAAGGTTTGTGAACCAAAGATATCAATGATCAAGAATATTCAAATAACCTTACGGTATCCCTAGTCCTAGGTGATAACCCTAAGATTTAATTGTTTAAAAACCTTAACAATCGTAGTCCTACAGATCGTTAACCATAGATCAAACCTTGTTTGTCCGACAAAGCAAGCATAAAATCATTAAATAATTAAATTTCAAAACATGAATACTTGATTAAAGAAATGCGTAGATCATAGTCATTACAATAAAAATCAGGGACACCCCCCTGGCATTGGGGGGTTTAGCCTCTCATAATATTCAAGAAACCAAAATCAGAAAGTTTAGACATTTACAAAAGATTAGGAGAACTCTGATCTTCAATGGTGTCCACCGTTGAATCTCTTCGTCTTCCACAACCTTGATAACGCTATCTTGCTCTCCTCTGGAATTCTTTCGTACGATCAAAAGTCCCCAAAATATCTTAAAACATAAACCAAAATAGTCTCCATACAAGCCTTTAGTAGTACAAAGTCAAAAGTGCCCCTGGAATAAGTTTGAGTGTCATAAGACCCAAATAATGGTCATTCACGCGCCTGCCAACACGGGTCGTGCTCAGGCACACGGGCGGCCGTGTTGGCCCCCTGGAATTTTCATTGGCAGATGCTGGCCACCAACACGGGCCGTGCTCAGGCACACGGGCGGCCGTGTTGGCCCCCTGGAATTTCTATTGGCTTTGTTCTGTGTTCTGACACGGGCCGTGTGCTGAAGCACGGCCGACCGTGTTTGACCCCAGACTTGTGATTTTTCATCTTTTTCTTGCTCTTCTTTTTTCCTTGATGCTTTGGCACTCAAGATGCTTTGTTCAAACCTGCAACTTGTACACAACTAACCAAACGGCATAAAAACATCTAAAACTTAAATAAATAGATAAAACCAACAATGAAAAGAACAAACAAACAAAAAGCAAGAACTTAAACATTTTTCTACGAAACTCACACCAAAGTGTTACCCGATTGATAGATATGGACCGAATGCATGATACAAATTACATGAAAATGGTGACCGATCACAACCCCAAACTTATCTCATTGCTTGTCCTCAAGTGATGCAAGAGACATTTATAGAGGTCACCCTGGATTCTTACTTCCTCAATGTCACCGATGTTATTCGCATAGTGCTTCTACCTTCTTGATCAAGCTTCCAGCACATTACACCAATCTTCTATCGCATTTTCACATCAGAGTATCCCTTCACCTGCAAGCTTTCTATCAATCTCACCAAGTCTCTCGTGGTTATAGTGTTTCACTCATAAACCAAGACATGCAATATCATCTCTTAGCTTCGAATAGATTCTACTTTCACTGCACAGACAGAGTTCACACACTATTTGAGGTCTTTTTCGGATGTAACGGGGCTTAGGTACAGTGGGATAGACAAAGAAAGAGGTTTACTAATGGTTTGTGGCTCGATATTCCTTATCGTGTGTTTTCTCTTTTTTTTTCTATTGCTATGCATGAATTTACAAGGGATCTATATCTTTAGACTCATCAACACATTCATTTTGACCTGGATGCTTTTCTTATTCTCGAGTCTATTTGTTTAGGCAAGTGCTTTTGCTCTTTTTTTTTATGACATCTAAATGTCCCTTTTTTCATTTGCACTTGCCTCTTATACATGATCAACCCCAAACTTATTATTTTTGCACAATTTTGAAAAACAACACAACATGAATATCGAGCAAGGGTAAGGATAGCTTGGCTTTGGGTTCATTTATGTGGTAAAACAAACAAAGGGATACGACTCAAAAGGGGTTTACAACGGATAAGAATTCTCAAAGGTGGTTGTGAAGGCTTATGGGTAAACAAACAAGTGCCTCACTGTGTGTCCTCATATCATAGTGTGTCAGCAGAATAAACGTAAAACCAGAGTGATAAAGTCATACCTGGATGCCCTCATGATGAATTTGCAGTATTTGGTTTTGATATACCTCACCATGTTGGATAAATTAGCTTGCAGATCTCAGACTACTCCTAGTGTCATACAATTTCTTTTTGTTGCAAGTGCCTTCCACTCTTTTCAATCTAGTATCGGCACGATGCGTCCAACAGGTACTTTTCTCCGATGACATCAACTTCCAGGGTGCCTTGAAGAAACAAGTTTAGGTTGTATTTCTCATCCACTTACTATAGTTGCATCAATTATTCGGTGGTTGTCAATCAATCTTGTAACAAACAAAGAAAGAAAAAAAAAACAAAGACATACCACGCAAAGCCATAAAAAGAAACAAAAACGAAGGAAACAAAAACTAAATAATTAAAATAGAAACAAACAAAAAGAACGAAAAGGACCCCTCCCCCACCTAAACTGAACATTGTCCCCAATGTTTCAGCCTCAGTGCGGAAAGGACTCACAGTCTACTGTGGAGGCGGGTGCTGAGGTGGAAAATGCAACATCATCTGCTGCATCATTCGTTGGATATCATCAATGGCAACCCCTTGACGGAGTTGCTCTATCACAATTCTCTCAATCTCTACACCTTGGCGAGTTTGTTCGGCACGGAATTGCTCGACATCTAAAGGTGTCCAGCCAGCAGAAGAGGATCCCTCACCTTGATGACGTGAGGTCCTAGTACGGGGAGCAGCCCTCTCCCTCCTTGGTGCATCCTCATCCATTGCCTCATCTGCATACACAACATCATCTCTTGCTTCCTCGGGGTCAACGTCAGTATAAAACCAATTCACACTATTATCAACATTAGTTTTTTTAGAATTCGGTAATCGCAACAATTTGCGAGACCGGCTTACCAACATGTGGCCATTTCGAGATGGTTCGAGCATCCCTTGTGTGCACAGAGCATTTAGATCAATTTTATGCAATGCTTGAAACGGGGTCTCACCATCCATTATTGGCCGGTATCCACACCATTCAGCAATTTGAGTAATCATTCCTCCTACAGAAATACCACCTGAACTGGCACGCCCCATGGTACCTAAATGATCTGCCGCAAACGCAACCACATTCACTGGTTCCTCATTAACCATAGCATACAGAAGATAGAGCTCTCTTTTTGTTGCGACCCCTGTGCTGTCACTTCGCCCGAACAAAGTAAAAGCTAACCCCTTTTGTGTATAACGAAAGAATGGGTTCTAGATCCAAGAGGCCTTTGCGGTTCGGGCTTCATATTGTGGTAAACCTGTAATAGATGACCAAAAAGCAGAAGCAGAAAACTCATTTGGCACTGCCCCGTGTCCCACTAAAGGTAACCGGAGGCATTGCCCGAGTTGAATTACAGACATAGAGTGATCCTCATTATAAAGCCGAAAGGTTAGAGTACCAAAATATTCAAAAGAGTGCCCAGTCCAGTTTTTTTCCAAATTAAATTCCACAGAGCTTAGGAATTCTAAAGTAATGCGCTCGTATGTGGGTGCATCATTGTGCATGAATTCAAGGATCCCTAAATTATTAAACATTTGTGTCACATCATCTAGGATTCCTAATGTATTCATAGTGGTATCACACACATACCTAGTGGGGACAAGCTTCCTAGTCAAGAGAGTCTTGTACCTTTGGACATGCTCATCCTTTTCAAAAATGATGTTGTGAGCATTCGGTGTTCGGCGAACTCTTTGTTTGAGCCTTGAGGATTCGACAACAACGGCCTTTCCTCTGTCAGCTTTCTTTGGGGGCATAATGGGTACCTGAAAAATTAGCGAAAATTGAAAGTTGGAGAAATGGGAAAAGATTACCGTCACTGTGTAGAGGGCGAAAAACGGCCCAACTTTTGTGAAGGAAGAAGTGGATTTGGAGCTTTGATGATGGAGAAAAGTGAGGTTGAAGATTGATGGAGATATGGAGGTTTGGAGGAGAATAGGGTTTTTGTGAGGAGGAAGATGAAGATGCTGAGTTGTTTACAATAAAAGGGGGTTTTAAAATGCGTGGGGCCCACAAAATTCAGAATTCCTCCTCAGATTCTAATTTTTTTTCAAATCTGCGCACAAACACACGGGTCGTGCGCCCACGCACGGGTAGCCGTGTGTCACCTCTGGTTTTTGTGTGAAGGAGACTTTTGGTTAGCACGGGCCGTGTGCTGGAGCACGGGCGGCCGTGCTTCTCCCCTGTTTTTTGTATGGGGTTGCCTCTCAGAACCCGCACGGGCGGCCGTGTTTGAGTGTGCTGTTGCACTTCTCCGCTTAATTTCTTTGTTCCTTTCTTCGCACATTTTTCTTTTTAGTGATCTCCACTCCCCACTCCTGCATAAAACATACACACACTAACAAAACAAAATGAAAAGTATTAGTAAACCCGTGGGTTGCCTCCCACGAAGCGCTGCGTTTAACGTCGCATGGCTCGACGGTCGCTCATCTCATCATGCAAGACGAACGTGTTCGAGAGTGATAGCTCCTTGTCCAGGATTGTATGGTTTCAACCTTTGGCCATTCACTTTGAAGGTGTCTCCATTGTTATTGTTCCTGAGCTCAATAGCTCCTGTAGGGAATACTTTGTGCACTACAAAAGGTCCCGACCATCTTGACTTTAACTTCCCAGGAAATAATTTTAATCTGGAGTTGAACAACAGCACTAGTTGCCCTTTCCAAAATTCTTTCTTCTGAATCTTTTGATCATGCCATTTCTTTGTTGTTTCTTTATAAATTTTGGCATTCTCATAGGATTGATTCCGAAATTCTTCTAATTCATGGAGTTGAAGAATTCGGGACTCTCCAGCTTTCACAATATCATAATTAAGGAATTTGGTGGCCCAAAACGCCTTGTGCTCAAGTTCGAGTGGTAGATGGCATGCTTTACCATAAACCAACTGATACGGGGACA
Source organism: Vicia villosa (assembly GCF_029867415.1). NCBI lineage: Eukaryota > Viridiplantae > Streptophyta > Magnoliopsida > Fabales > Fabaceae > Vicia > Vicia villosa. Next base: position 48,075,268 of record NC_081181.1, on the reverse strand, counting down.
TACCTATTGGCGTTTTGAATGCTGTTCTGTATGCCCATAGTGCATCTTCAAGCTTAAGAGACCAATCCTTTCTCGAAGCATTGACAGTCTTTTCGAGAATCTGCTTGATTTGTCTGTTCGAAACCTCTACTTGACCACTGGTCTGAGGATGATAAGCAGTTGCAATCTTGTGCTTAACATTGTACTTCTTCAGCAAATTCTCCATTAACTTGTTCAAGAAATGGGTGCCTTCATCGCTTATGAGTGCTCTGGGAACCCCAAATCTTGAGAAAATATTGTTCTTTAGGAAGTTCACTACCACCTTAGCGTCATTTGTAGGTAAAGCTACTGCTTCTACCCACTTAGAAACGTAAACCACAGCTACAAGAATGTAGTTCTTCCCAAAGGATGGTGGGAAAGGTCCCATGAAATCAATCCCCCACACATCAAACAATTCCACCTCCAGTATACCCTTCTGAGGCATCTGATTCCTTTTTGAAATATTCCCCGTTCTCTGACACCTGTCGCATTCTTTCACAATACTTTGGGCGTCTTTGAATAACGTGGGCCAAAATAAACCAGATTGTAAGACTTTTGCCGCTGTTCTATCACCGCTGAAATGTCCTCCATATTCGGAGTCGTGGCATGCTTTAACCACGTCCCGTTGTTCCTCCTCGGGTACACATCTTCTTATTAATCCATCGAGACCCTTCTTGTATAAAAATGGATCATCCCACAAGTACAACCTGCAATCATGTAAAATTTTTTTTCTACGGTTATAGTCAAAATCGTCAGGTATTATTCCACCTACCAAATAGTTCGCATAGTCTGCGAACCAAGGCACACCAACAACAGTGAGGATATGTTCATCAACGAACTCGTCCTTTATTGGGCGCGTATCTTCAGTTTCTTCAATAGGTGACATGCGAGACAAGTGGTCGGCTACAGTGTTTTCAGACCCTTTCTTGTCACGGATCTCCACATCAAACTCCTGAAGGAGCAAGATCCATCTTAGCAACCTTGGTTTAGAATCCTGTTTGGCAAAAAGATACTTCAAAGCAGCATGGTCAGTATAAACAATGACTCTAGAACCCAATAGATATTGCCTGAACTTATCAAAGGCATAAACAACCGCTAGCAACTCCTTCTCGGTAGTTGCATAGTTCATCTGTGCAGGGTTTAGCACATGACTTGCGTAGTAAATAACATGTAATAGCTTTTCTCTACGTTGTCCTAGAATCGCCCCAACTGCAATGTCACTGGCATCACACATGATCTCAAAAGGTAGAGACCAATCTGGGGCTACAACAATTGGTGCCGACACTAATTTTTGCTTTATAGTATCAAATGCTATGGCACACTCTTTATCGAAAACGAAGGCTTTGTCTTTAACCAACAGTGTAGTTAATGGTTTTGCAATTTTTGAGAAATCTCTTATGAACCTACGGTAAAAACCCGCATGTCCTAAGAAACTTCGAATACCTTTTTCGTTCATGGGAGGAGGTAGTTTTGCTATTACCTCTATCTTCGCTTTGTCAACTTCTATTCCTTTGTGAGAAATTTTGTGACCCAACACTATACCTTCACGTACCATGAAATGACACTTCTCCCAGTTGAGGATTAAGTTGGTCTGTTGGCATCTTTCAAGAACAAGAACAAGGTTAGTCAAACAATTATCAAAAGACTTACCAAAAACCGAGAAATCATCCATGAATACTTCCATATGTTTCTCAAGCATATCTGCAAAGATAGATTGCATGCATCTCTGAAATGTGGCTGGGGCATTACATAATCCAAATGGCATTCTTCTGTAGGCGAAAATACCAAAAGGGCATGTAAATGCGGTCTTCTCTTGGTCTTCTGGTGCAGCAGCTATCTGATTATACCCTGAGTATCCATCTAGGAAGCAATAATAGTCATGACCCGCTAACCTTTCCAGCATCTGATCGATGAAAGGTAACGGGAAGTGATCTTTTCTAGTTGCTAGATTCAATCTTCGGTAATCTATACAGACTCTCCACCCTGTAACTGTTCTTGTGGGAATCAACTCATTCTTTTCATTCTTGATTACCGTAGTCCCACCTTTCTTAGGCACCACATGCACTGGACTTACCCATGAACTTTCAGATATTGGATAGATCATTCCTGCGTCCAACAGTTTTACCACCTCCTTTCTAACCACTTCCTTCATTGCTGGATTTAGTCGTCGTTGAGGTTGGACAACCGGTTTGTGATCATCTTCCATTAAGATTTTGTGCATGCAAAGCGTTGGACTTATCCCTTTCAAGTCTTCAATTGACCATCCAAGAGCACTTTTATGCTTTTTGAGGACTTTGACAAGCTTATCCTCTTGAAGAAATTCAAGGTGAGAACTTATGATAGCCGGGCACTTACTTTCAGTGTCTAAAAAGACGTATTTGAGGTTCTCCGGTAATTGCTTTAGTTCAGCCCCCTTCTTTGGTTCGTCTTTACTTCCTTCCACTAATGGTTGCCTTAGATCCTCCCATCGGTTGTGGCGAGAATTTTTGGCAAATGACGTTTCCATCATGGCTAAAACTTCACTGTCCTTTTCATCAATTATTTCCTCCTCTTCGAAGATTGATAGACTCAGAACTCTTTCCAAAGGTAGCTTCCGTGTTGTAAAAGAATTTTCTTCATCACAAATTTGCTCAATTACCTCAATGTGTTGACTCGTGGCAACATCATCCTTGTACTTCATAGTGTTTCGCACATCAATCTTCAATTCATCATCATAAACTTTCAAAGTCATTGTACCCTCTTCTATGTCGATCAAGCATCTCCCGATTTCCAGAAAAGGTCTTCCCAAAATGATTGGTATCTCTTCATCTTCGGGCATCTCTAGAATAACAAAATCTACCGGAAACACGAACTTGTCGATTTTCACCAACACATCTTCTACCACTCCGTAGGGTCTTTTAACGGATTGATCCGCAAACTGAAGTGTCATACGAGTATCTTGTACTTTACCTATTCCCAATCTTTTGTAAATGGATAAAGGCATAAGACTCACACTTGCCCCTAAATCGATCAAAGCTTTCTTGAAAGATCTATCACCAATTGTGCATGGAATCGTTATCGAACCTCGATCTCTCTTTTTAACTGGGATCTTCATTCCCTGCAAAATAGCACTACAAGTTTCAGTTAGAATAATCGGGTCACCGTCGATTGTTCGCTTCTTTGAAATGATATCCTTCATGAACTTCGCACAGGTAGGCATTTGCTCCAATGCCTCTAAGAATGGGATATTTAGCTCAAGTTTCTTGAACATCTCTAAAAACTTTTCGAAGTTTTTCTCATGTTGTTCTTTCTTCTTATTCCTTGTGGGGAAAGGAAGTCTAACCGCTGGTTTAGGTGTAGCAACTTTTTCTTTGACTACTCCTTCTTCGCCTATGACCTCTTTTCTTACCACCTCATTTTCTTTAATCTCCACATCTACTTCAATCAACATATCCTCTTCATCAAAAATTTTCTCATTTGATTCCTTCTATTTATTACTCCTTGTTATCACCGCGTTCACATGATTGTTGTCTTTGGGATTAGTAACCGTGGCACTTGGTAAGGCGCCCTGTGGTTGAGTGTTGGTCATTTGTTGTGCAATCTGACTCATTTGAATCTCCAGATTTTTGATTGAAGCTCCTGTGTTCCTAAGAGTGCTCCTTGTTTCCTCTTGGAATTGAGAATTGTGAGCGGCCATCTTTTCAAAAGCAATTTCCCAATCTGCTTTCTTTGGTACCTGTTGTTGACCTTGAGTTTGGAACTGCTGCGGATGGTGCTGGAACTGTTGTTGATATGGAGGTTGTTGTTGTGGAGGTCTGTACTGTTGCGTCTGAGTTGGAACTTGGAACTGGGTTGATCCTTGCTTCTGAAAGTTTCCTTGTTGATCCTTCCATGCAAAGTTAGGATGATTTTTCCATCCTGGATTATATGTATTGGCATATGGATTGTTTTGCCTTAACATATGAATCTGTTCCACCTGTTCTTGTGTTGCCACGCAATGCATAGCAAAATGTGGCCCACTACATATTTCACAAACATTGGAGGTAGTTGGCTCAACTTGAGCTACTTTCTGTTCACCAATGTTCATCTTCTTCAATCTTCTCTCTACCTCAGCCGCAATTTGTTCTTCCATTTTAACTACCTGATCAGTAAGCTTCAAATCAATTTTCCCTTCTGGTTGGCTCATAGCGCGGTCATATAACTCAATATGCTCATTGGCGGCAATCGCTTCTATGATTCTCTTGATACCAGTGGCTGTTGAAAAGTTAGTTGAGCCACCGGCAGCAGTGTCGATAAGCTGTTTTGTCTTAAGTCGGAGACCATTAACAAAAGTCTGCATTTGCTCGGTTGGGTCCATGTTATGAGTAGGACAAGCAACCAAACACCTCTTGAACCTTTTGTATGCATCTCCCAGCGATTCCCCTTCTTTCTGCTTGAAATTCACAATATCATATCTTTTTCGAATAAAGACTGATGCGGGGAAATATTCATTAAGGAAAGCTGTTTCCATTTGTTGCCATGTTGTGATGCTTCCAGATGGAAGTGAGTAAAACCACTCTTTCGCGTCTTCGGATAAAGTGAATGGGAACATCACGAGTCTCTTGGCTTCTTCAGAATGGCCTTCAATCTTCAATGATGTTGTTGTGGTGAGGAATCTTTGTAGATGCTTATTTGCATCTTCATTGATTCTTCCCGCAAACGGCTTGCTCTCCAACTGTCGGATAGTTGAAGGATGGAGTTGGAAGTGTGCCACATTGACCAGTTGGTTTACGATGGTCATTCTTCCAAGCGGGGCATTAGCCCTTCCATAGTCTCCTAAAAGCCTCTCTGGGGGAGGTGGATCAGCTGCCATAGTTTCAGGCTCAGATTCTGACTGTTCGGATGAAATAGATATTCTTTCTTCGTCTTCTGATTCTGAAACTATAGGAGATTCTTCTTTTGAAGCCAGTCTTTTCCGTTTAACTTCTCGGAGTCTTGCTCGCAATAGCCTTTCTGGTTCTGCGTCAAAAAGAAGTTCAGCTGAGGCCTTACCTCGCATACAAGATTAGAGTTGATTAGTTTGACGTAAATAAAATAATAAATAAAACTAAACAAATATAAATTCAGCAAAAATAAAATTTTAATTGACTAGTTAAAAATTTATATTTTGGCAATCCCCGGCAACGGCGCCAAAAACTTGATCGGAAAAACAGCAAGTATACTATTTTCACCGATGTAGTAATAATGGGTTTTACCCCATGTACCGATCACGAGGATTGCGTGGGAAATACAAATTATTATAAGGAGTCAATTAAACAAAATATCATAGGGGTATTTTTCTTTATATTGAAATAAAAGGGTTAAAATAAATAAGCTGAAAATAGAGATGTGTTTTTTTTAGTATAAAGGTAGAGTAATGCCAGGGTAGGTGTATGATTTGCCTTATAATGACTTTGTAAAAACAGATCTCTTCAACAAGTTCATGAAGTGCACTATTTGTTCTTAAGGATGTTTTCCTAAGTCCTTAGTGAAAACCTTTTGGTTTGCAATCCTATTGCCTAAGTCCTTAGAAACAAAGGTTTGTGAACCAAAGATATCAATGATCAAGAATATTCAAATAACCTTACGGTATCCCTAGTCCTAGGTGATAACCCTAAGATTTAATTGTTTAAAAACCTTAACAACCGTAGTCCTACAGATCGTTAACCATAGATCAAACCTTGTTTGTCCGACAAAGAAAGCATAAAATCATTAAACAATTAAATTTCAAAACATGAATACTTGATTAAAGAAATGCGTAGATCATAGTCATTACAATAAAAATCAGGGACACCCCCTGGCATTGGGGGGTTTAGCCTCTCATAATATTCAAGAAACCAAAATCAGAAAGTTTAGACATTTACAAAAGATTAGGAGAACTCTGATCTTCAATGGTGTCCACCATTGAATCTCTTCGTCTTCCACAACCTTGATAACGCTATCTTGCTCTCCTCTGGAATTATTTCGTACGATCAAAAGTCCCCAAAATATCTTAAAACATAAACCTAAATAGTCTCCATACAAGCCTTTAGTAGTACAAAGTCAAAAGTGCCCCTGGAATAAGTTTGAGTGTCACAATACCCAAATAATTGTCATTCACGCGCCTGCCAACACGGGCCGTGCTCAGGCACACGGGCGGCCGTGTTGGCCCCCTGGAATTTTCATTGGCAGATGCTGGCCACCAACACGGGCCGTGCTCAGGCACACGGGCGGCCGTGTTGGCCCCCTGGAATTTCTATTGGCTTTGTTCTGCGTTCTGACACGGGCCGTGTGCTGAAGCACGGCCGGCCGTGTTTGACCCCAGACTTGTGATTTTTCATCTTTTTCTTGCTCTTCTTTTTTCCTTGATGCTTTGACACTCAAGATGCTTTGTTCAAACTTGCAACTTGTACACAACTAACCAAACGGCATAAAAACATCTAAAACTTAAATAAATAGATAAAACCAACAATGAAAAGAACAAACAAACAAAAAGCAAGAACTTAAACATTTTTCTACGAAACTCACACCAAAGTTTTACCCGATTGATAGATATGGACCGAATGCATGATACAAATTACATGAAAATGGTGACCGATCAGGGTTCGTAAGGTCGATTTGGGGATTTCTGTTTAGAGGTAATATTAGGGGAAATTAAGGGCACCATGGGGTTCGGGGATCTTGGACGAAACATGTGGGGGGGTCGCGAAAAATTTCCATGCAGGTTTTTGAAATTTAGAATTGTTAGGTCTAGTTGCTACGAACGAATTTGTAGCAGATTCGTAGCAAATTTTCTTAAGAAATTGCAGGTTTTTATGGGGACGATGACTGCGTGGCAATACACTATTGGTTTGTTTGAATCTTGGCGCGCGTTCCCATCTTTCTGTCTTGATTTCATATATGACATGTTGGAAGCGTTTATTAAACGCTTGACTAACTTAGGTGGGATGGTAAAAGCGTGTTTGGGTGTCCCAAGGGTCCAGGGTTCGATCCCTGGCCCTTTACATATATTTTTTCTGGATTTTCTTACATGATCCTATGCACCCTTGCTTGTACGCCCAACCATGCACCCCTCAGATCTGGCTATTAAATCATCACAAACTTAAATTTAATGCACCCAGAGCCTAATACCCATACTATGAATCCTCACATCTGCCACATTGAATCCAAACCTTAAAATTTCTTATTTTTCTTAATTTCTTAAATATTAATTCAATTAACTTTTAATATTTATATATTTATAAATCTAAATTAATTTTATCAAATTAAAATATTATAAATGTTAAAATTTAATTTATTATTCGTTCCGATTAAATCTATTAATCGTGATGGGTAATAATCGATTGTTTAAATATTTGATGTAAAATAAAAATAAGTTTTATTTGGCTAAAGGGTTTCAACCATCTTATTGGTTGCGATGATTAGCCTATTCTTTTTCTCTAAAAATTTGTTATTATTTATAATCGAATCTATCGATTACGAGGGATAACAGTAAAATTAAATAAATTAAATCCTAAAAAAATACATTTATTTGTTATTAGTAATAATCGAACCTATCGATTAGAATTGGTAACAATACCCTACTAATCTGTTAATTATGGTGATCAAACCTATTGATCATTGCGATTAATAGTGCATATTAAAAAATCAGGGTTGTACGCCCAATCTTAAAACACTTCTCAAAACCACGAATACCAAACTACGAATTATCATAACTACGATAAGGCAACTCAAAAAGCCTTCAAACCACTTCATATCAAATCCTAAGGCGTACAACCCTTTCCCCGAACTACGTTGACTCTGATTCTCCCTAAGGAGATACGTAGGCACTTGGCAACAAGGCGAGTCCTTTCCCCCAAAAATCTCATTTTTCCCGATTAGTTTCCCTTAATTATTAAACCTTAGGAAAGGGTTGAGGGTGCCTAACACCTTCCCTCGACCTGAATATAGTATCTTACCCCGATCTCTATAACTTCGTGGGGTTTCCTATTCGCTCTGGTAGAATAGGTGGCGACTCTAAATAATTTAATTTTTAGGGCAGGTTGCTACACTTATATTGTCACATTTCCTCATATATGTCAACAATACATCACCCATCAAACTAACAAGATATTCACATGATACTCATATCCTTGCATAGAATGTCTCATAAGCTTCATCACACAAAATCAAACAAATCATTACACAACTAATGCTTTAAACATAAAATGTATTGTCATATCTCATCATATATATATATATATACACAATACATCATTCAACAAGCAAATAAATCATGTTCTAAAATAATAAAAGTTACACCTCATTTCATCATCTAAATACATAGGTTATTTCATAAGGTTCATCATGCTCGAAACGGCACTAAAAACGGACATACGGTTTGAAAGTTATGGCTTTTACAAAATATTTTACTTTTCAAAAACAAACAGTGGTAACCGATTACCCAAACACCAGTAATCAGTTACTGAGATTCAAAAACTCAGATTTTTTTTTTTACTATGGGTAATCGGTTACTGTCATTTCAGTAACCGGTTACTGCCTCCCAAGACAGTTCGGTAACCGGTTATCCAAACCCCATTAACCGGTTACTTCGTACCAGTAACCCCAAAATTGCCATTTTACAGCACCCGTACCATTCCACATTCCATCCAATGCGTACCATGACATGTTAAATCACCAAACAGTACAAGAATACACCTTTTAACACAACTTTAGCACGTTTTAATGGTAATCTATCATCATACATAACATCATTCAGTCAATTCATCAAATCTCCCAAAACCCCAATTATCCCAAAACCTAACACATATCACAATCAACATAAACAACATACTCATTCAATCCCACCATCTATAATCTCATAATAGATGCTAAATGGAAGAGTCCCCCTTACCTTAAGGTTGATCTTGAGTTTCCCTCTCTTCGCGCTTATTCACGTTCTCTGCTCTTCTCACTTTCTGAACTTTTCTACTCATTTGCTTCTATTCTCTCCTTTTCCCAATTATCTTATTTTATGAAAATAAAGCAAAGTAACTTTAGTAATAGGGCCTACCAATCACACCCCCTCCATTACTAACCACAACTTGGCCCAATAAACTTATTTTACACAATTTCTAACTTAAGTCCAATTTAAAATACCAATAATCCAAGAAATTAATTTAAACTCCAATTAAATTAATAAATATAAAATTTGGGGTGTTACATCTGGTGTGGAAGGTGATTCTACCCATGGATCGAAAAGATAGAACATTGGAAAAATGGTCTCTAAATTGGGAAGAACCATTCCAAGTAGTTCAAGTTTTTTTGAATAATGCCTATGAAATCGAGGATTTATTAAAAGATCGATGACTCCAGAGAGTAAATGGAAAGTATTTGAAAAAATATAAACTTATGCTTCATGAAGTTAAAGTAACTACTGAATAAACTCGCATGCGAATCAAAAGCCAAAATGGTAAATTAAATGCTAAAATGGCTAAGTCATTATAACATTTCCAATAAAATTCGAAATTACAAAGAGAAATTAAGAAAATAATACAATAAATAACTAAGCACGGAAGTCAGCCGGGAGCGAAGCTTTTATCCGATTATACTTCACAGTGGACACTGATAAGCGATGTTCGATTGTGGACTTCTGGAGAGTAAGGGTATCAATTTTGGTCCCCAGCTTCTGGGCCCTTTCGACATGGTAGACTTCCACCATAATCTCGTCGTCAAGTTTCTGGCAGTCAAGTTTTTGAAACTCACCTTGACGTTCTTTAGCTTTTTGAATTTTTGCTTGCTGTTCCTTAATTTGCTACTCCCAGGCAGAGACGTTGGCAGCACCGAGGTCGAACTCCTCTTGATTCTTGGAAAAGGATTTTTCCATAGATTCGACCTTAAGGGTAGAACCTGTGGTTGCATCCCACGCTGATGCTTGAGATTCCACCTTTTTCTCTATTTTTCTCGAAGCCTCTTGCTTACACAAAAGGTCTGCAGCAACGTGCTCGATGAGGAACCCAAGCTCGACAATGACGTCCACTACCTCTGGAGAAACATTTAAAATATCCACCTGCTTCAACAACTCTTTTATTCCATGACAAGCGCTTGTGTATCTTTACAGTAATTAAATCAAATTGACATCAAAGACTTTTTCTCCGATTTTATGGAGAATTTGATTAGTGGGCTCGACAGTTGGGCAACCACCAGAAGTAGTCGAGGAGTTTGATGTAGAATTTGTCCTTATGCTCATCATGGTCTTCAAGTACTCAACAGGCTTATTATTTTTTAGATTATCCAGTTTTTCATAGCTGAGAGGAGTACTGGTATTGGTCGATGAAGCCCTAAATTTTGTAACGATCCCAAAAGGCTGATTAGTGTCAGCAGCATGGTCTGGTTGAGGATTATCAGTTTTATTTCTCCTTCGTCCTAAGGCTCTTCATTGGCTTTGAACATGTGTTCATCTTCGTCTTTCTGTTCCTCTTGGCTATGATTAGAAATTTCTGGAGAAGAATCATTAGTTTTAGGTTGCTCTTCAATTTCTGGTACTTCTACATCGATGTGCTCAATATCTCCGTCGTCATTATCATTGTTAGTTGATTCAGAGTGAGGATGATAAGTAGGGGTGGAACAACATTTTGTTGAACTTTGGCAAGTTGATTAACTTTGTTATTCGACCCTTAGTGGGACAAAAGGTGAATAGAATGAGAGTTGGTTCTCACTGGGACAACATACTTTATGCTCGAGGTGTCAGTTCTAGTTCGATCTTCCTGCGAAAAAGAAATATTATACGCCATTAGTTATGTGCAAAGCATGACAAGCAAGGAAGTAATTGAAGGTTGAATTACCTTATGTCCATTATAACCAGGACTGGGATTGTCACTTTTGACGTACTCAGACATCACATTTGTCGGCTCAGGACTAATGTCGATCATTCTCTTTACAGGCAACTTTGTTTGCCTAAGCTTTGTGTTGGGATTTAGAGGAACAACAAAGTCAAATGTTGTTGACTTCTTTTTCTTCGTGGCAGGCTTCGTAGTGTCTAGACAGAGATCTTCAGAATCCGACTCACCTGGTTTGGGCTGAGATTCTCTTGGCATTTGTTTTTGGGAGTTGGGAGAGGTTTTTGAATGGCTTGAAATTGAGAAAGGTATTAGTACAATTTTAGTTATACATGAAAACGACGAGTTTAAGATAATACCTTCGCTGTGAGTTTTGCAAGGGTAATCTCTTTATTTTGGTCACCACCCTTTGTTGAGGAGGAAACCTTCTTCACTACAGCAGTAACATTGTCTTTGATTTGTCTTTTTTGATCAACAGCTAAGGAAGAGGAAGACGAACCACACGGTTAAAGTGAGAAGAACATATTGGAAAAAGAAAATTTTGAAAGAGGAAGCCGAAAGGATCATCCCATTCCACACCTTCAAATATTGGAGAGAGAACATGAACATGTTCTATACCGACATGAAGGTGACCTTTGAAACTATTTAGAGTATACTTAGTTGGAACCACCCGTTTGGCAAGTTTTTGAGAATCTTGTTTAAAAAGATTTAAATGGGAGCCCCAGACAAACCAGTCTGGGAAAGGGGGTCGGAGTGCCAAAGCTAAATCAGCACTTGGCAAACGTGGGAACTTTGGAGTGTAACTAAATCAAACTCATACCTGTCTTTATATTTAACGTACGAAAATATTTTTAAATCAGTGAGTTTCTTTAAAAGCTTCTCCTTTTGAGTATACGCATCCTCCCAGATGAAGGATAGAAAAACACTTAGAAAGGGGGGTTTGAATAAGTGTGACTTTAAAAACTCTTAAGATAAAAACAATTAACACAATTATTTTTATCCTGGTTCGTTGTTAACGAAACTAATCCACTCCACCCCCTTAGAGTGATTTACCTCAACTGAGGATTTAATCCACTAATCAATCTTGATTACAATGGTTTTCCACTTAGATACCTTCTAAGTCTTCTAGAGTATACTGATCACAACTTGATCACTCTAGGAATACACCACTTAGAAACTTCTAAGTCTTCTAGAGTCTACTGGTCTCACTGATCACTCTAGGAACCTTTTACAATCAATGTAAAAAAAATGTTAACAAGAGTATTGAATTGTTTCTTAGAAAGCTATAATCACAATTGTGATATTTCTATTAAGTTCTAAGCTTAACACTCACTAAAATATTACAATAGTTGTGAGGTTGAAGATGAAGTTCGTGAGTAATGAATTCATCAGCGTTTCAGTATTTGCAAGAGTTGTTCTTTGTGCTTCTGATCAGAATTTCATGTTTATAGGCGTTTGAGAAGATGACCGTTGGGAGCATTTAATGCGTTGCGTGTATAGTATAGCTCTGCATTTAATGTTTCACACTTTTGTCAACTACCTCGAGCCATGCTTTTCTTGCTTTTACTGACTTTGCCTTTTGTAGCTTCTAACGTTCCTTTTGTCAGTCAGAGTAGCCAGTCATCTAGTACCAACTTCTAATCTCAGATTCGTGAATACAACGTTTGAATAATCAGAGTAATTCAACTTGGTGCAGAGCATCTTCTTGTCTTTAGACCTTGAAGTGCTTGAGCGTGATACTATAAGAACTTTAGTGCTTCTGCTTCTGATCTCATGTTCTTCTGATGCTTCATAGACCATGTTCTGATTCTGCTTGACCATCTTCTGATGTCTTGCGAGAGCATGTTCTGATGTTGCAATCTTGAACCTTCTGAGTCAGTGCTTCTGAGCGCTGAATTGTGCATACTCTTTAAATATTTCCTGAAATGGAAAATGCAAAGGATTAGAGTACCACATTGTCTTATACAAAATTCATATACATTGTTATCATCAAAACAAGAATGTTGATCAGAACAAATCTTGTTCTAACAATCTCCCCCTTTTTGATGATGACAAAAACATATATAAGTGATATGAATTTGCAATCAGAATATCAGATGACCAAAGACAATTACACAGATATAGCATAAGCATATAATCAGAGTGTGTGAATATGTCTCCCCGTGAGATTAACAATCTCCCCCTGAAATAAATACTAGAAGAATTTATAAATAAAATACTTCCCTGAGTATTTTTCATTTAAGCAGAGACGTTCACTTTTCCTAGAACTTCCGAACATTCAGAGCTTCTGCTTCTTGCTTTCATAGGACAGCTTCAGAGCTTTGAATTTCTTCTTTGTTGTCGTAGCATGCTTGATTGAATCAGAACATTCTTGAATGTATCAGAGCATCTTTACATCCTGAAATGTTTCAAAACATGCTAGACAAAAATATCAGAATCAAGAATGTATCAGAGCATTCTTAATGAATAGCATGTATCAGAGAATTCTTGATAGATTCTTAATAAGTAGCATGTATCAGAGCATATGAGAGAAGAAAATGTATCAGAGCATATTCTGCCATGAGAATATCAGAACATTCTTCTTGCTTCTGATCTTGAAGCTTCACAGCACTTAGCTTGCTTTAATTTTCCAAGAACATGCTTCTTGATAGAATTGCTTTTCCTCATGTATTTTCTTCTCATGTTGAGCTTTTTCAGAATATCTTCAATCCTGCAAAAAATCTCAAAGACATAGAACTTGCAAATAATGTTAGGAATGTTGAGACTTAATCCCAGCAACTGATATAATAAACCAAATCAATTATCATGTTTCTCCCCATTTTTGTCATAACATCAAAAAACATTAAAAGATTCAGATGATAAAACAACATAAAGTGAAGAAGATAATATTTCATTGATTAACAAAATATATCAGAAGTACAAGAGGGATAGAAGCAGATGCAAGAAACAGATGCAAGAAACAAGAAAACATCTAAGACTAAGACACACTACGACTAGCCTAGCTTAGAAGCTATCTTCGCCAGAAGGTTTTGAATCTCAACAGTGCTTTCTGACTGCGTCTTCATAAAAGATCTGAACTCATTGTGAGTTTCCTCATTCTTGTCCAGACGAGAAGCAAGATCAACTTGATTCTGTTAAAGAGCCTTCATGGTGTTCATCAGAACAGAAGGTCCAACAGAAGAAGCATCAAAGCTATTGTCCAGAAGAGGAGTCTCAGCAGCAGCATCAATCATGAGAACATCAGCTTGATTTTCCTTAAGAGGAGGTTGCATATCAGGATGATTCTCAGCATCTTGAGTTTCAACATCTTGATTCCCAGCATCAGCTTCTGATTCACAAGCAGCTTCAGCAAACACAAGAGAAGGTGTTATACCCCAAAATTTTCCCGCATCTTTTTTCAAGAAAACTTCAATCTAAAAATTAAGAGTTTCATATAATCTTGGATTTTCACATCCTGATTTATGAATACTTGGTTTTTAGAATTTTTCTTATACGGTATTTTGGCTCGCTGGTGGATTTATTCTTACACAAACGCCAACTACTGTTTATTACTTCACACACGCTATTTATTTGATATTTATTTACAGATAAGTAGTACTGACGCAATTGGTACAGAACTAAAACTTTTGCAGGCACAGAGTCCGAAGATCAGACTGTACTGGTAACAAGTAAATTATTACTAATTCTTGTCTCCCACTAACTTTTTGTACTATATTCCATTATTTTCAAAATCTCTTTTCAAATCTCTTTTTCAAAAATCAAATCTTAACTTTATTCTACACATCTCTCTTTTTCCAACACTATCATACACTTTCTTTCAAATCTTTCTTCCACTCAAATTTTCCTTTTGTACGGAATCACTTCATTCCCCAACGTCTCTATCCTTCTTTTCATTCTATAAATACCTCTCATTTTTTCCATAAAATCTCACATCAAATTCTAACTCATCTCTCAAATTTCTACTTCATATTCATTCTTTCTTCTTCCCCGGCAAAATGGCGAAGCGGATGGAAACGTGTTTTCTTATGGTCATCACCATTGCTACGGTGATCATGTCCTTCTTCTGTCTGCATAGTCCTGAAAAATGTGGACCTGCGATGGTTACACTCCCGATCATCTATTTTCTGTTGGTCATAGCATGGGTTATTAATCGTCATTCTTAAAGTTTGCCGTATCTCTTATTTTCTTAAATGTACCGTTTACTCGTCGTACCGTTCATTATAGTATGTAATGTTTGTACTGTCAGTATTAAATGTTGTACTATTTGTCATACTGTTGCTTAATTATTCAGATAATATTTTGTGTGTTTTCTGCCAGATAAATATTTATTTTTCTGTGCATTAAATGATTTTTAGGGTTATTATCGGTAATTTTGCTCGCGTACAGTACATATTAATTATTTATTATGTCTGTGTTTTTTAACAAGTCATGTAAATAAACTTTCATCTTTCACATAAAACAAAAACAACAAAAAATAATATTAACTTTGAGTGTTGAATTTTCACTCTAAACAGTCAGTTGACAGTCAAACCACTGACAGTGCAATTCTCCGTGTTTTGTGCCATCAATCAAATCAAACTTTTTCATTTAAAAATTCCAAGATTTTTGCTCTAGAAGTCTTCTGAATATCACATGATTAGCAGAGACTCAACACTGCACAAAAATCAGGTACGCTTAACTATCTCCTACACAAACAGTCCCTAACTAGGGTTTCTTGTTTTTTTCAGGAGAACAAGTTTTTGAGACCTCAAATGGATTTCATGGACCTCCATATATCTCAAAGTACCATCATACAAATTTTCAAACTTCAATTCGCTCAGACGCACAGTCAGCAGCTCAAACAGTCAACAGACGACCCGTTTGACCAAAAAAGTCAACAGACAGTCAAAAATGAAATTTTTTGTCAAAGTCCATATTTTGTCAAAGTATTCATCATTTGATCATTGGGTGATCATAATTCATCAAGGAAAGATAAAAAATCAACAAAACCCTAAGTTTCAAAACTAGGGTTTTCTCCTAAAAAGTCAACTGAACTTTAACTGGTCATAACTCTCTCATCCTTCATCCAAAAAATTCAAACCAAAGCTTATTTTGAAGGAAATTCAATTATCTTTCAAATGCAATTGGTCCCATGATCATTTGATTCACCATTTGAAAAATATGAATCAAGACATTACAGATCATTTTCAAAGTCAACAAAAGTCACTTTTTTCAAAAGGACACACAAGGAGCATGGAAAATCATTTTGACATGAGACCAAAGACATTGGTTAGAGCACTCTTTGAGGTTTCAAAAAAGTGCAAGATCTCCTTCATATGATAAAAATTGAGGGATTTACACCTTGTTGAAGTTGGCTAAATTTTGGGAAAATGCATAAAACCAACATTGATCAAAAATGTATTTTTTCCAAACGGGGCCAAGTTTTCATAGTTCAAACATGTCTACCATGATATAATGGGCCTTCCACGACCAAGACAAAGCCCACATCATTTTTATTCCATTTTGGGTTTAATTTCATCCCATTTAAGATTAAATTGAAAATGGAAAATGGAAGGATAATGCTTGGCTTAGTTTCTAAGCATGACTCATCAAGGAATCAATCAAAACTCTGCCCCAAGCCAAGTACAGCAGAAGGAGAGTGGAAAGTCAAGCCATGGTAGCTTAAATGCAAAGCCACATGTGTTGAAAAAGTCAAGAATTCAACAAAAGCACTTAATGCCTTTTAGCTTAGTTCTTAAGCACTTCAATGCTTATATAAGAGCTAACATACTTCAGTAAAGAAGGGTGCACGAATTCAGAGCCAATAGAATGCTTATACCACTATTGTAATCACTTGTAGTTTTGAAGAAAATTTGAAATTCGAATTTTAAATTCAAGCTCATTTCAATAGAAACTAAACACTTAAACACGTTCCCTAACCTTCATTGAATAAATCCCAATCACTTTCAACAAGAAAAGCACTCAGAATCAAGCTTCATAGCTCACGGTTTGCTCAAACAAAAACTAACCAAAATCTCATTATATGTGCATATTTAACACGATGTAATCGTATATTTGAACTAGGCGTGATGTCCTGATCGTTTCTGGACATTTAATTAAGCTTTGGTTAAGTATTCACGAAGATACCATTCTAGGGTTTGTGAACTTAAATTTAGGGCTTTCCATTAGAAGCAAAATTAAGTAAAATTAATGGCATATTCGAACTCAGTTAGCCAAGCCCA
Organism: Vicia villosa; assembly: GCF_029867415.1. Lineage (NCBI taxonomy): Eukaryota > Viridiplantae > Streptophyta > Magnoliopsida > Fabales > Fabaceae > Vicia > Vicia villosa. The sequence continues at coordinate 48,058,236 of NC_081181.1, read as the reverse complement.
GTCGAATGAACATGTCGCGCCAAATTTCTTTTCCTGTTTACCCCTATTCGCTATTTTGCAGGTTTGGAACTCATCAATTAAAGCGCTTTTCTCATAAAAGCGCTGTTAAAAGTGTGGCGAGAGGTTGAAGATGAAGACGTGTCCCCTCCCTACTGGCCAGTCTGCGCGCGCGTGTTTTTTAAATAATCCTCGGATTCAGTGTCTGCATGTGTATCACGTGTGGTGGTCCCTCACAATCTGAGCCATCTGATCTCATTAATTCACTCATCCAACGCATCAGAATGAAGCCCCATACCATGGACTTTATTTAATAACCACATCTGATTATTGTCTTTATATTTTCTATTTTATTTTAATTTCTTTATAAAATTGATTAAAAATAGTTTTAAATATCCAAAAAATACACAAAAAATATTTTTAGGCTTCTAAAATAATATTTTATTTTCTGATATAAAAATATTTTATTTTTCTTCATAATTTAAATATTTTGTATAATTAATTAGATAATATGCATATAATCTTTTAATTATTTTAACCAATCAAAAAATCATAAAAAACATTTTGTTCTTTATATAAAATATAGTTTATATATTTTAGGCTAATTTTGCACATATTTAGAATAATTTTCTATTTAAGTTTTAATTATTTGTATAATTATTTGTATAATTATGTGATTATTTAACTTAATGATTTCAAAATCAATTTCAAAAATTCCAAAAATTAGTTTTGTTTTAAAATTAATTGACAAGTATTTTGAACCTACTTTAAACTTTTTTTTTAGGTTTAAATTTTATTTCCATCTTTTTCTCATTTTAATTAAATTAATCATGCATTAATTATAATTAAAATCAATCATAAAAAATCCAAAAACACTTCTTTATTTTCTTGCAATTTAAATTCCTAGATAAGTGTATAGGTTGTCAAATTCATGTAAATAGCGTAGTTTACATTTCCTGCACAATCGATGTAATAGCGTAGATTTACTTTCCGCATTTTACATTTCCGCATTTTAAATACCAGCACATATAAAACTGCGTGTATGCCAAAGATAAAAATTGAATCGTTAGATTACTAAATTCAAAGATAAAATATCTGAATCAGAACACAATCACACTTGCACCTCTTAGGGTAATCCCTCTTTTCACTCTTTTCAAAATCAAAATCAAATTTAAATGCAAAATCGAACTTTCGTTTATATCCGGTGAAAGGATAGCTTTTTAAAGGAAATAGGATAAAGACCTTATAACTCAGGGTAGACCTCCTAATTTGCTTGCTCAAATCAAAACAAACAAAATCTCATATATCATTGTTTTTCAAAATAAAACTTTCAAAAAGACAATACTTTGTATATATCTAAACAAGGATCATTACGAGGTTAACGTTCTTTTTTCAAAACATCTTTTGAAAGATAAAAACACTTTGTATACATCCGCACAAGGATCATTACAAAGTCAATTTACAAAGGTATTTGAAACCACATAAGAGCATTTCAAGGCAATAGAAAATTAATTGAAAACAAGTGAGCTAAGCAAATTAAAGAGCCCATGGATAACCATGGATACAAAGGGTGCTAACACCTTTCCTTTGTATAACCTACCCCCTTACCCAGAATTTCTTAAAGGTCTTTTTTCTGTTTCTTTTTTAAACCTTTCCTTAATTGGATAAAATAAAAGGTCGGTGGCGACTCTCTGATTTTCAAAAACACAAAAGCAGAAATAAAAAAGAGTCAAATCACGTATCTCTCCGTGAGAGGTATGGTAAAAAACCGAGGGCGACAGAACTGGCGACTCTGCTGGGGATTTTACTTTCTAAAACAAAATGTTTTCAAAGGGGTTACCTTTAGAGTTTAGATCACTTCGATGTTTTCAATTGCTTGACTTGGTTGCTCTATTTTTCAAAGGTTTGTTTGGGTATTTTGCTTGTGTGAAAGATTCTAACCCGAATCTCGAGATACCTTAAGTATGTGACAATAGACCAAGGAAACTGTACGGCATGTACCGATACGGTTAATCTGGTAGTCACCGTTAGTGCGATACTTTGGTTTATACTGATGTCCCTTGAAAACGATCAAGGAGTATATTAGGCTCCCGAAATGTCATTAAACACTAATTTGTCTTAGAACCTTTTAGTTGAACTTGACTTGTGGCCTATTAAGTGGCTAGCTTTGAAATTGATCGAAGTTAGTTATCCTCGAGGAATATTTTCATCGGCCGTCCGAGCGCCGTATTGAGATGTTACCTCCAAGGATCATAGAACCCTAATACTTTTCTAGGACAGGTTTTAACCAACTCAACTTCAGTGGGGAGGGTATCACCTATGGACTTCATGCAAGCCTTTAAACCTAAGGCTATTGTTTGATTTGTTTGTGTTTGCCACATGTTTGACATCATAACATCATAAGCATCATAAGCATATCATTTTTTCACTAATCATTTCAAGGATCAAAAGAGTTTACCTTTGTTATTGCAGGTAATGGCTCCCGCCACCAGAGATTACATCCGAATCAACATCTCAACGGTGCCATCTGAACTAAAAGACTTAGTATCAGAATTTCCCAGGAATGTTCAATTCACCGAAAAGCACGGTCACCTACTCCATTTGGTTACCTCAAAATTTGAAGAAGACATGATACGGGTCCTGTTCCAGTTCTTTGATCCCGAACATCATTGCTTTACCTTTCCTGATTACCAGTTGGTACCCACCTTGGAAGAATTCTCTGAACTAATTGGATTACCTGTTCGAAATCAATTACCTTTCACTGGTTTAGAAAGGATTCCAAAACCTGAAACCATTACTGCTACCTTACATTTGCGAAAGTCAGAAATCGAGTCCAATTGGGAAACAAAGAGTGGAGTTAAGGGTTTGCTTGCTAAGTTCTTGATGGAAAAGGCTCGATTACTACTAGAAAACAAAAGTTACCCAGCTTTTGAGGAGGTTGCGGCTCTTTTGATCTATGGGTTGGTTTTATTCCCTAATCCCGACCAGTTCATAAGTGTGCACATCATGAACCTTTTCTTAACCCGTAACCCGGTACCAACCTTGCTAGGAGACATTCTACACTCTCTATATACTCGTACCATGAAGAAACGAGGAACTCTTATGTGTTGTATACCACTACTGGCTAGATGGTTTACATTTCATCTTCCCCGATCAGTGTTGAGAAATGAACAAAGAATGCAATGGTCTCGCAGGATTATGTCTTTGTCTCATTCAGATATCCGGTGGAACAACTTCTTTTAAAGAGACATTACTATCATTGACCATTGTGGAGAGTACCCTAATATGCCACTACTTGGCATCAAGGGAGGCATCACTTACAACCCCTCTCTAGCTTTACACCAATTCGGATATGCACGGAGAAACGGTCCTCATGACATGATTATCCGTGGCATTGTGTTTGATTACGAGAATGATTCCCACAGACACCGACGAAGGTTTATACTTGCGTGGGGAAGTGTCTATAGAATAGAAAGCAAAACTTTGGGGCAATGGAATTCTATTCCTATGGATCCTTACCTCAGATGGGTGCGTACTCATGCTCAGAAGTTCATCATGCCATATCCCGCTATTCTACATGTGACTATCGAGCCAGAAGTCGAAGGAGGCGAACTTCGAGTTATTCTACATCCGGATATGCCAACTGATCTGGAAGAGTTGCAGAATCTTGGGTTCAACTAAAAGAGGAAAGAGACACATTCAAAGCACACTGTCAAGACTATGAGAGAAGATTATTGGAGCTCACCGGACAACTCCAAGAAGAACAGCAGATCAACACATTCCTGGGTGCAAAGAGAAAGCGTCCATGGGAGACCTGAGGGATCCTTCATTTTCTTTATTTTCTGTTTTGTAAGCCCGAATGAGGCAAAGAAGAAAAAAAAAAGATAAATTGTTTGACTAACAAATGTTTGTTTTTCTTTTGTTTTAACAAATCTAAACTCTAAGATCCTTGAAAACATTGCATATACATTTCATTGCATATACATTTCATTCATAAACATTGCATATGCATTTCATTCATACACATTGCATAACAGGTTCACATGACGGATTTCTCATCTCCTCGCTGTTTATTTAAGTTAGAAGAGATGGAATCTGAGACAAGCACTACTCAGGTGGAGGATATTGTTTGATTTGTTACGTATCTTACCTTTATATTTTGTTGGACCACGAATTTTTGTGGAGGATATTGTTATTTTGAGCCGTAGTGCTATGAAATTGAATAATTGATATTTCCGTTGTGTAAGAAATTCTTTTATGATTAAATGGAGTAATAAAATGAACTTAAATGTTATGAGTTTTTTTGGGAGATGTGACATCCTACTAGTATACTCTGATATAGACTGTGTACTTTTATTATAAATCTATAAGTTGGGAAAGTGGGGTGTTACAATTGGTATCAGAGCAGGTCGGTCCGTCCGGCCAAGTAGTAGAGCCAGTCTTTTGTTTAGCATTCGAGTATTGATAATTGATTTCTAATTGTTATTTGTGTTTTCTATCCCGTATGTATTGGGTTTGTGTATCTGACACGATCAATACTATTTTCCTATCGGTTGTTGGATGTCTTAGGACAATGGTTGCCAAAAAGAGTAAGGACGTTAATGTTGAGGCACTGACGAGGGTGGCGGGTGCGATTGGACAAGCGCCGCACGTGAATGCTGGCATCAGAGAAAGGGATGAGTTACGTGCTTTTGGAGACTTCCGAAAGATTAATCCGCCAATTTTTGAAGGAGGATATGGACCGGATAAGGCACAAGCTTGGATGAAAGGAATGGAGGGGATCTTTCAAGTTATGAATTGTACTGATGTACAGAAGGTTCGGTTCGGTACTCACATGTTAATGAAAGGAGCTGAGGATTGGTGGGGTAATACCAGGTAGAGGTTTGATGAAGAAGGCACTGAAATTACTTGGGCACTTTTCCGTAGGGTATTCTTGGAGAACTATTTTCCAGAAGATGTGCGTGGAAAGAAAGGAGTGAGATTTCTAGAGTTGAAACGAGAAGAAGGACGATACCGTGGGAAACCTTATGATGGTAGGAAGGAGCGGAAATCTTGTTCTGGCAAGAAAACAAGTGGGGGAGACACTCCTGCTAAAGTTGTGTGTTTCAAATATGGACAAGCTGGTCATAAGTGCAATGTGTGTAATGTTAAGCTTAAGAGGTGTTTCCGTTGTGGTAAGACAGGACACGTAATGTCGGATTGCAGACATAAAGAGATGGTTTGTTTTAACTATGGAGATGAAGGGCACATTAGTGGTCAGTGTCAGAGACCCAAGAAGACGCAAGCTAGTGGCAAAGTGTTCCCTTTAGTTGAGAGCCAGATGGATAACGAAGACGAACGCATTGAAGGTAAGGTTTCGTTAGTAATACTCCTTTATAATAACTGACGATGCTTGTACTATTAGCTGTTATGTTGTTGGTAGTGGTATAGAATGTTTAGCAAGTATAGGAATCAGAAGAAGTGAGCGTAGAATATTTGAAAGTTGAGTTGTGATTATTAAAAGTAGTGAAATTATAAGTTGGTTTAATTAAAGTGTGATTTTGGTTGGAAAAAGATGAGTTACTCGGTCGTGTTGATTCGAACAAGCGTTTATGGAGCACTATGTCAATATAAGTAGGAATCGATGGTTCGGTATGTTGAATTAGTTGGAAGTGAAGAAGATGAGTTATCTAGTTAGAATTAGTTGGACCCATGTACCATATGTAGTTGTAATGTTGTTTTGTGTTTAAGACAACTTTGGAGAATGTGTTATTAAAAGATGGCAAAGTTGTAGTTATGTTTTATGACAATTGGGAATTCGTGGGAGTATATGAATATCTCATCTAAGATTTAGAAGTAGTCGTCGTTGTAATTATGTTGAATGTTCCGAAATGTTGTCTTACGAATCTAAGTTTGAAGTATTCGGTAACTACAAGAGCGTAGAATACCTGTTGGAACGGAACGTTCGGAGAGTTAATTCGAGAATCTTTATTATGTCGATTTTGGTGATTGAAGTTAGAGTAAACCTGGTAGAGTTGATACTTTACAAGTAATCAGCGTGTGCAGCGAATGCATGATGCAGTGCAGTTATTCATATGTGAGTAACCACAATGGTTGGTAGGTTGGTTGAGTTGATGTCATGTTTAAGTTTGTGTCCTGATGTTGTTGTGTTCTAGATCTTAAACCGGAGAGTTCATAAGTTGGTTACTCTTTGTGTTGGGGTGTTAAACTGTAGAGTGTGTTACTTGAGTAACATTCATGTTGTTTTCGCCGTTGATGTTATGAATTATTGTATCATGCGTGGGTTTGCCTTTCGGTAATGAGAGTTGATTAGTTGGATGGAATAAGTAGTTGGAGTAGTTGAATCGGATAAATTTTCGAGGACGGAAATATTCTAAGTGGGGGAGAATTGTAACGCCCCGGATTTAATTATTTATTTAATTAAATTAGTTAAGGGATTATTTTATTGGAATGGTCGAAGTTGGGATTTATCAGTGTTATTTTAAGAGGCGTATTGGATTGATTCGTCGTTTAGGGTTTTTAGTTTAAGCCGGATTAATTAGTCAGTTAACCGGAGAATAGATGTTAGAAATAATATTAGTTATATTTCATTCTTAATTATTTTGTGGTGTGTTTGTGTATTATTTGGCATAATTTTAGTATAAGTTATCATAAGTGGGTATGTTGTTGTCAGTTGGTATTAGTAATTAATTTAAGGATTAGTTATAATAATAATAATGTTAATTAATTAATGGGCCATGTATGTGGTTAGTAGTTGGGAGGGTGTGTGTAGTGAGCCCATTAATAATATTAGAAATAAGTATTATTAATAAAATAGAATTAGAAGGAAGATTAGTTTTTGGGGCTAAATTGTGAAGAACGTAGAAACAGAGAAAGAGGCTAGGGCAATAGAGAAGGAAGACTTCCACCATTGTTGAAGGATCAAAGCTCAAACCTAAGGTAAGGGGGAGAATGGGTTCTTTAAATGGTGATTAAAACATGAAAGGGTAGTGAGGGTTCCTTCCCCTCTATAGGAATGAATTGGAATTGATTTGTGTATAATCCTTTATTGGTTTGATGTTTGATTAATGAATGTTATTGATTTTGTGCGTGATTGATGTCATCTCTGAATTGAATCTGTGTGAAGTTCTGATTTGATTGATGAATGTGATATGAGTATTGTGTCAGTTGATGTGTTGTCGTGTTCTTCTCTTAAAAACCCAAATCTGAAAATATAGGTTGAATTGATGAGGAGAAAGTGAGTTGTTATCATGTAAAATGAATGTAGAACAATAGGTTAATGAATCTAGATGAAAGGTATGAAATAATAGGTGAAAAAGTGTTGTTTTAAACTTAAAATCATAGCCTGTTATGAGTGAAAATGAGTGGAAAACATACTGGTGCGAAATTGCATATTTTTGGAGAAATACTGGTGTTTTGCGTATGGAATTCTGGCATACGCAAATGGGATGAGGCCATACGCGTATGGGTCTGTTGATACGCGTATGAGAATTTTCAGTGTAAATTTAGTTTTGTTGATTCGCGTATGGGATTGCTGAAACGCGTATGGGTTTGGGTGATACACGTATGGAAATTGCCATACTCGTATGGCTTTCTGTGTGTAAAAATTCTGTTTTGTGATTTTCTTCGAAAGTTCAATGATGCGTAACTTTTGATCTGTAACTCCGTTTTTAGTGCCGTTTCGAGCATGATGAACCTTACGGGATAACCTATGTGTAAATGATGAAATGAGATGTAAATTTCAATTAATTTTAATTCATGATTTTATTGCTTGATGAATGTTGTACTGTGCATATATGTTATAATGATGAACTAGTAAGCCGTTAAATAATGTTTCAGTAAGCGAATTATGTTGTTGTTGGCTAATGGTATTGTTGTGATATGTTGTCGATTTTTGATGTCGTTGATTTGTTGATATGAGTTGTAGGCCGATGGCCAGAGTTGATTAGTTTGAGTTGATTCGTCCTGATATGTGGACATTTTGAGTTGTAGGTCGTATGATCAATGTCGATGTTGTTGAAGGCTTATGCCTTGTATGGTACGATTGTTGTTGATTGTGCATCGATGTTGCATACATACATTGATGAGGGCTTATGCTCTGTTGCTGAAGGCTTCTGCCTTGTTGTTGAGGGCTTATGCTCTGTTGTTGAAGGCTTATGCCTTGTTGTTATCCTTTTAACTGGCATTATGATGGGGGCTTATGCTCCGTTGGTACCACATGCATATAGATGTCATTGGTTGCATCGCATTTCATATATTTGAATGTCGATTTTGTGAATAGTATTGTTGATGTTGTGAATGGTGTTGTTGATGATGTTGTGTGTGAGAATTGATGTGTGATTTATAATTGTATATATGTGTAGATACTACTCCTTAGCATGTGATAATTCACCGTGTATTCATTGAATGTAATTCTCACCCCTTTTCTGTTGTTGTGTCTGTGCTTCTTCGGGAGTACAGATATTCAGGTACCTGAGTAGTGCTTGGATGTTGAGTGTTGCTTGATCGAGTCTTAGGAGTCGCTCTGTTACGTAACACGGGATTGGGAATTTGTTATGTTTTACTTTGTTTGATTTGTTACGTATCTTACCTTTATATTTTGTTGGACCACGAATTTTTGTGGAGGATATTGTTATTTTGAGCCGTAGTGCTATGAAATTGAATAATTGATATTTCCGCTGTGTAAGAAATTCTTTTATGAATAAATGGAGTAATAAAATGAACTTAAATGTTATGAGTTTTTTTGGGAGATGTGACATCCTACTGGTATACTCTGATATAGACTGTGTACTTTTATTATAAATCTATAAGTTGGGAAAGTGGGGTGTTACACCAATCTCTCAGGCATTGCAGCATTTGCTAAAAGCATATCTGATCACATTAAAAGACCCTCCAAAGAATGTCAACACTTCCTCTCCGAGTTATCGACCCGATACAACATGTGCGTATCACTCAAACTGTCCAGGACATGACGCAGATCACTGTTGGGCCCTGAAAAATAAAATACAAGACATGATAGATGCTGGGGAAATTGAGTTCGATCCTCCAGAGACTCCAAATGTCATCACTGCACCTATGCCAAAGCACGACAAAACTGTTAATGCTATCATAGACACTGTTTACATCTATGATGTGAGGGAATTGTCAACTCCGCTCCTTGAAGTCAAAGGAAAGCTAATCCGAGCTGGTTACTTTCCAAGTTGTGACCCTGATTGCTTTTATTGCACATGCCTGCCCAACGGTTGTGAAAATCTGAGAATGGGAATTCAAAAGTGGATGGATCGCCGCATCATTATGTTTGAGAGGCTCCCTTCTATGGACGTTTTATGCGAAGTCTTTGCAAACGGGATGAGAATAGAGGACGTCTCAGTGGTTTCCAACTTACCATTCAAAATCTTTGCCAAGGCTCACTTCAAAATTTCTGCTACACTCAAAGTGGCATCAGTAATCATTGCTAGTCCAACTCCATTTCCATACTCCTCAGACAAAGCTGTCCCATGGAGTTATGACACTAATGTTTATGTCCATGGAGTTAAGCAGGATACCTTAACTGAAGAGGCCACGAAGTTAACTGCTCCAACTGTGGATAATATTGTGGGTACCAGCAAGATTACGAGAAGTGGAAGGATCTTTTCACCAGAAATTTCTCCAAATGCTGCTGCTAATCCAGTCCAGGTCCCAATTCCTAATCAAGATATCAACGCTCGAGGCAAAGAGCCACAAATTGAACCAGTTCAAATACCGGTGGAAGTCACTGTTGAGGATCCATCAAAGCAAGAAATGGAGGAAATATTGAAAATCATCTACAAGAGTGATTACAATATTGTCGAACAACTGGGGCACACTGCTTCAAAAATCTCAATGCTGTCTCTGCTAAAGTATTCAGAAGCTCATGCCAAAACCCTGATGAAGTTCCTGAAAGCTGCACATGTTCCACAAGAGATTTCAGTCGATCAATTTGAAAATTGTGTTGCCAATTTAACAGTGAATAATGGCCTCGGTTTCTCTGATGTTGATCAAACCCCTGCTGGAAAAAATCACAACAAAGCCCTACACATCTCCATTGAATGTAATGGCACCACTCTATCTCATGTGCTGGTAGATAACGGTTCTTCTTTGAACGTGTTACCAAAAACAGTACTAGAAAAGCTTGACTTCGAAGGAATTGTGTTACAACCAAGCGATGTTGTGGTAAGAGCCTTCGACGGGTCCACAAGAACAGTGTACGGAAAGGTGAATCTCCCAATCAGAGTGGGCTCTCAGATCTTTGATTCTACCTTTTAAGTAATGGAAATTCACCCAGCATATTCCTGTTTACTTGGACGCCCTTGGATACATGGGGCAAATGCTGTAACTTCTACCCTGCATCAGAAGTTGAAGTATCCAGTAAAAGGAAAAATTGTCACAGTTTATGGCGAAGAGGAATATTTGGTTAGTCACCTGAGTAACTCCAAGTATGTTGAGTTGGATGACGAATTCATCGAAACTCCCTGCCAATCTTTTGAGGTGGTCTCTCCAGATGTCTCTACTACCAAGCATATTTTTGCTACTCCAACTACAACTATGGCTTCTCTCAAGGATGCCAAAACTGTGATCGAAAAAGGTGGTTGCACAGTATGGGGACAGCTCCTCGATATACCTTACAAGTCCGACAAGCTAGGCCTGGGCTATGCTAATGGAAATCAAAAGAACGATCAAAGTCCTTGTCCTGGAGGATTAATGTCACATTTCATCAGCCAAGGAGTAAACGCTATTGAAGACGATGGAGTGTTCTTGAACCATATCATTCAGCCATATCCAAATGAAGTTCCACCTCTTCCCATGGGAGTTTGGGATACTTTGGGAGAACCAAGCGGCGGATATAATTTTCAGCATACCGCACCTCAGAGTTCTTTTATTGCTACGGAAGACCTTACCCCAACTGGATGGGGCAATCAATTTGAAAACGACAAAGGTTTCACAAGTCCCATCACTGAGCAATATAAAAATCCACCTAAAGAAGTTTGGGATACGCTAGGAGAGCCAAGTGGCAAATATGACTTTATGGTGAAATATTCCGCTCCTCCGAGCTCACAAGTCGCCATTGAAGACATTGTCCCAACTGGATGGGATGAACATTACGACGACAATTTCACTCTTGAAGAAGCCAGGGAAACACCAAATAACGAGGGTTATTTTCTGTCACAGTACACTACTCAGCAGAATGCACAAGTCTCCCTCAAAGACATCATCCCGACTGGATGGGACGGCCTTATCGAGTATCTCGCTCAGCCAACAGAGGTACCTCAACCTGGATCCTCATATCCAACAGATCATCCTACTTATCCTGAAAGATCACCGACTCATTTCCCCACCAATGAAATCAATGCTGTGGAAGATGAAGAAGACAACTGCAACTGGAACAGCTGGATACTCCCTGCTCACCACAATGGATTGAACAACTGGGAAGCTGAGGATGTGATCTCCTTTGATCAGGAGTAAATGCAATTCCCTGTTTTCGTTGTTTATATTGTGCAAAGATAAAAATGGTTCCTGTACTATCGGACCATGAACTTGAAAGCCGTGTGCCTTGCCTGAAGCACACTGGTCCTTTTATAAGGGTTTATCATATCATGAGCATGTGCATTCAATAAAATCATGGGACGTTTGCATATTCAAATTTTGTGATCCTTTTTCTTTCTTTGCTTTTCAAATAGCTATGTTTTCTTACACACACCCACATAAATAAATGCAGATTCACATTCACTTTGGATCCAGTCGATAACGATTCTGCTATTGCCCGTCATGACTTTGAAAATCCGATCTACCAAACTGAGGACGAAAGTGAGGAAGATTGTGAAGTACCAAGAGAACTTGCAAGGCTGCTAGAACAAGAAGAAAAGACTATACAGCCGCATGAAGAACCAATTGAGGTTATCAACTTGGGCAGCGACGAAGAAAAGAAAGAAGTCAAGATAGGGGCTGATCTAGAAGACAGTGTCAAGTAAAGACTGATTCAAATGTTGCACGACTACGTTGAAATATTCGCCTGGTCCTACAAAGATATGCCTGGCCTTGACACGGACATTGTGGTTCATCGCCTACCAATCAAAGAAGGTAGCACTCCAGTCAAGTAGAAACTACGAAGGAGTAGGCCTGATATGTCAAAAAAGATCAAAGACGAGGTTGAAAAGCAATTCAATGCCGGTTTTCTGAAAGTTGTGAGTTATCCTCCTTAGATAGCTAACATCGTGCCTGTGCCCAAAAAAGACGGGAAAGTCAGAATGTGTGTAGACTACAGAGATCTGAACCGGGCAAGCCCCAAAGATGATTTCCCTTTACCTCACATTGATGTACTGGTTGACAATACCGTACAATGCAAGGTATTCTCCTTCATGGATGGATTCTCAGGGTACAATCAAATCAAGATGGCACCCGAAGATATGGAAAAAACAACGTTCACAACACCCTGGGGAACCTTTTGTTACAAAGTAATGCCCTTTGGTTTAAAGAATGCGGGAGCTACATATCAACGTGCAATGGTAGCTCTGTTCCATGATATGATTCATCAGGAGATAGAGGTGTATGTCGATGATATGATTGCAAAGTCCAACACCGAAGAAGAACATCTGGGTCATCTACACAAGCTGTTTGACAGACTCAAGAAATACAGGTTGTGACTAAATCCAAATAAGTGTACCTTTGGAGTAAGATCCGGCAAACTCTTAGGTTTCATCGTCAGCAGCAAAGGTATTGAGGTTGATCCTGCCAAGGTCAAAGCCATTCAAGAAATGCCTATACCCCGTACCGAGAAACAAGTCAGAGGATTCTTGGGACGTCTGAATTACATCGCCCGATTTATTGCCCATATGACTACTACTTGTGTGCCGATCTTCAAACTGTTGAAAAAAGATCAAGTAGAAAGGTGGAATGACAAATGCCAGTTAGCCTTTGACAAAATCAAAGAATATCTCCAAAAACCGCCAATCTTGTTACCACCAGTGGAAGGAAGACCTCTGATAATGTACCTAACTGTGTTAGAAGATTCAATGGGGTGTGTACTGGGGCAACATGACGAGTCCGTCCGAAAGGAGCATGCAATCTACTATCGTAGCAAAAAGTTTAACGATTGTGAAACAAGATACTCACTACTCGAAAAAACTTGTTGTGCTTTAGCATGGGCGGCTCGCCGACTAAGACAGTATATGCTAAATCACACCACTTTCCTAATCTCCAAAATGGATCCTATCAAGTATGTGTTCGAAAAACCTGCTCTCTCTGGAAGAATAGCACGATGGCAAATGATCTTAACAGAATATGACATCCAGTACACTTCGCAAAAAGCAATCAAAGGAAGTGTGGTAGCTGATCATCTGGCTCATCAAGCAGTGGATGATTATCAAGCATTAAACTTTGACTTCCCAGATGAAGACATTATGCTAGTCACTGACTACAAACAACCAGGACCAGAAGAAGGACCCGAGCCAGGATCCCGATGGACTATGGTTTTTGATGGAGCTTCTAATGCACTTGGCAATGGCATCGGAGCTGTGATCATTTCCCCTGCAGGAATTTATACACCATTCACTGCCAGATTATGTTTCAACTGCACTAACAATATAGCCAAGTACGAAGCATGTATTCTGGGTCTCAAAGTTGCAATTGATCTAAGAATCAAGTTCCTGGAGGTCTACGGAGACTCGGCGTTTGTGATTTATCAAGTCAAAGAGGAATGGGACACGAAGCACCCAAATCTAATTCCATACAAAGAATATGTGCTGAGTTTGATTCCTTACTTTGAAGAGATCACTTTTGAACACATCCCGCGCGAAGAAAATCAACTAGCTGATGCCTTAGCTACCATGTCATCCATGTTCAAAGTCAGGTGGGACAACGAGGCGCCAATGATCACCATTTACAGACAAGATGAACCAGCCTATTGCAATAAGATCGATGCCGAAGGAACGGAAGACAAACCATGGTTCCATGAAATAAAAAGGTATCTCGAAGCTCAGGAGTACCCTGAAGGGGCATCCATTAACAACAGAAAGTTTCTAAGGAGGTTTGCTGCCAAATTCTTCCTAAGTAATGGAACCCTATACAAACGCAACCATGACTCGACTTTACTTCGTTGTGTAAACAAGAAGGAAGCGGAATAGATTATGGAAGACATACATGATGGTGCCTTTGGTACTCATTCAAGTGGACATACAATGGCTAAAAAGATCCTAAGAGCAGGTTATTACTGGTCTACCATGGAGACAGACTGCCATCATCACTCCAAAACCTGTCACAAATGCCAGATATATGCAGACAAAGTACATATACCTCCAGTCCCGCTAAACGTCCTGACGGCTCCTTGGCCTTTTGTAATGTGGGGTATTGATATGATTGGAGAAATCAAGCCTACTGCCTCCAACGGACATCGTTTTATCAAGGTCGCTATTGACTACTTCACAAAATGGGTAGAAGCAGCTTCATTTGCTTTTGTCACCAAGAATGTTGTGGCTCGCTTTATCAAGCATAATCTCATTTGTCGGTATGGCATCCCTGAAAGGATCATCACAGACAATGGCACAAATCTAAATAACAGAATGATTACTGAACTCTGCACACAGTTCCAGATCAAACATCATAATTCCTCTCCATATCGACCAAAGATGAATGGCGCGGTAGAAGCTGCCAATAAGAACATCAAGAAAATCATACAAAAGATGATAGTAACCTACAAAGACTGGCATGAGATGTTACCTTTTGCTCTTCATGGTTATCGCACATCAGCGCGTACTTCAACAGGGGCAACTCCATTTTCCTTAGTCTACGTATGGAGGCAGTTCTTCCAATTGAAATTCAGATTCCTTCCCTAAGGATTATGAAAGAAGCCGATCTAGACGAAGACGATTGGATTCAGACTCGATTGGACCAGATAAACTTGATTGATGAAAAGAGACTCGCAGCTATTTGTCATGGTCAGTTGTACCAAAAGCGTATGATCAAAGCCTTTAACAAGAAAGTCAAAAGTCAGGCATACCAAACTGGTGGCTTAGTTGTCAAACGCATCATCCTACCACAAGGTGACCCCAGGGGCAAGTGGACTCCCACTTATGAGGGACCGTTTGTAATCAAGAAAATATTCTCCGGCGGAGCCATGTTGCTTACCACCATGGATGGCGAGGATTTCCCACACCCTGTGAATGCGGACATAGTCAAAAAGTACTTCGCTTAAAGAAAAGCTCGCTAAGTTGAAAACCTGAAAGGGCAACTTAGGCAAAAATGAGCGTCTCGGTGGATTGAAAACCCTAAAGGTCAATCCAGGCAAAAATTAGAGACTAAATAATACTATCCCGGCAGGCTGAAAACCTGAAAGGGCAGCCTAGGCAAAAGTTAGGGAATAAAGCGTACAACTATGTTCCGTTTATTTACCTACTCACCTTCAAGATTCAACACATCAAAGATACCGATCAGTCCAATTACTTTCTTCCAACAAGTGAGGGATGAGATGCTCGAAGACAGATTGGCAATAGCAGAATTGAAACTCGACCGGATTGTTTTCACATAGCTATTTCTCTTTATAAACTCTTTTCAAAACTTTATGACAA